>NC_090648.1:257453045-257760045 GCF_040937935.1 Hyperolius riggenbachi
TGCGAGTAGAACATCTGTAAGATCTGGAGACGAAATGGCAGTGGTACAAACATAACCCCTTCCGGCTTTCCCTCAGGGACATCCTGCTGGAAGGGACTTAAAGTCTCTGTCCAGTCTTTCCAAGTCTCTGTGGCTGCCAACACAACTTTCTGTGGGATAATAGTCTCTGGGTCTGAGGACTGTGCTGTCTCCGGTTCAAAACATCTGGACAGGGCATCCGCTTTAATGTTTTTACTACCCGGAGTGTACGTAATAATAAATCTAAATCTCGAGAAAAACAATGACCACCGAGCCTGACGGGGGCTTAATCTTTTAGCCCCCTCAATGTATTCCAAATTTTTGTGATCAGTGTAAACTGTAATCGTATGTTCTGCTCCTTCTAACCAATGACGCCATTTTTCAAAGGCTAGATTAATGGCTAGGAGCTCCCTGTTGCCTATATCGTAGTTTTTCTCTGCTGGTAAAAACCTACGAGAGAAATAAGCACACGGGTGTAATCTTCCCTGCAACCCAGAGCGCTGAGACAGCACAGCCCCTACCCCGACCTCCGAGGCGTCCACCTCCACAATAAAGGGATAGGAGGTGTCAACGTGTCTCAAAATGGGTGCAGAGCAAAACAATTCTTTAAAAGTGGAGAAAGCAGCCAGGGCTTTGGGGGACCAGTGATTGGTATCTGCCCCTTTCTTTGTTAGACTAGTGAGGGGTGCTATGACTGTGGAGTACCCCTTTATGAACCTTCTATAGTAATTGGCGAATCCTAAAAATCTCTGGAGAGATTTCAGTCCCACTGGCTGAGGCCATTCCAGGACAGCAGAGACCTTGGCAGGATCCATAGAAAGGCCCGAGGTGGAAATTATGTACCCAAGAAAAGTGACGGATGTTGCCTCAAAAATGCATTTCTCCAATTTAGCATAAAGCATGTTCTGTCTTAGCTTGCTCAGAACAAATTTGACGTGATCCCTGTGTTGGGTGAGGTTGTCTGAGAAAATAAGTATATCATCTAGGTATACCAGGACAAATTTACCCAACACTTCTCTGAATACTTCATTTATAAGTTCCTGAAAAACGGCGTTGCACAACCCGAAGGGCATCACCAGGTACTCGTAATGCCCATCGGGTGTGTTAAAGGCCGTTTTCCATTCATCGCCCTGTCTGATCCGCACCAGTTTGTATGCCCCTCGCAAGTCCAATTTCGAAAAGATCTTAGCGTAAGTGACCTGAGTGAATAAATCGTCTATCAAAGGCAATGGATAGCGATTTTTTACTGTGATCTTATTCAGACCTCGGTAATAAATGCATGGCCGAAGGCCTTCGTCTTTTTTCTTTACAAAAAAGAAGCCTGCTCCTGCAGGTGACTGGGAAGGGCGAATGAATCCTTTAGCTAGGTTTTCACGGATGTATTCCTGCATGGCCACTTTTTCCGGCCCAGATAAATTGTAGAGATGACCTCTAGGGGGCATACAACCAGATCGGAGATCGATGGGACAATCGAAAGGGCGATGTGGAGGTAATTTATCGGCAGCCTTGGGACAGAACACATCTGAAAACTCGGAATACTGTTCCGGAACTCCCTCTAAATGAATCCTGGTCTGACCCAAGGTCACCTTCACTAAACAATGATGGAAACAATGGGCTGACCAGCTTGTTAGCTGATCAGTGGCCCAATTTATCTGAGGAGAGTGAAGGTGTAATCACGGCATGCCAAGGATGACTGTGGAGGTTGTCATGTGAAACACAAAAAACTGAAATTTTTCTCTGTGCAGCACCCTAATAGTGACCTCCACCACTGGTGTTTGAGACAGAGGATGGTTACGTTGTAGGGGGGAATCATCCACTGCCGTAACCTGGATAGGTGGTTTTACCGGGGTGAGCGGAATACCCAATTTCTTAGCAAATTCGTAATCCATAAAATTAGCCGCTGAGCCTGAATCAATGAAGGCCTCAGAGACTTCAGATTTTTCTTCCCATGTAATCGTACAAGGAAGAAGTAACCGTTTATCCTCTAGGGGTAAGAGTCGTACGCCTAGGGTATTACCCCCAACTACTCCTAGGCAGTAGCGTTTCCCGACTTTTTAGGGCAATTCCGCACTCTATGACCCCCCTCTGCACAATAAAGACACAACTGCTCCGAAATCCTGCGTCTCCGCTCCACCTGAGACAATCTGGACCAACCAATCTGCATTGGCTCGGGTGGAGGAGAAACGGAAGGAGGTGGGGTCACAGGAGGCGCAGCGTAGGACACCATCTTAACATTGTTTTTTCCCCGGGTCTGCCTTTGATAACGTAACCTGCGATCAATCCTAATGGCCAAGGAAATGGCCTCATCAACGGTTCTAGGTTCAGGCTGACTTAACATTAGATCAGAAACCTCATCTGATAACCCTGATAAGAAACAGTCTAAAAGGGCAGAGGTGTCCCACCTGGCTGAAACTGACCACCTCCTAAATTCTGCAGCATACTCCTCGATCGGACTCTTGCCTTGACGCAACAATTTGAGCTTCCGCTCAGAAGTCGAGGCAATGTCTGGATCGTCGTAAATGATTGCCATAGCTTTAAAAAATTCATCTACCGAGGTTAAGGCTAAATCTCCGGCGGTTAGACTGTACGCCCAGGTCTGAGAATCGCCTGATAATAGAGTCTTTATGAACGTGACCCTTTGGGCCATAGTTCCTGAGGATCTAGGTCTCAACTCAAAGTATGACAACACTCTACTCCTAAAATTTCGGAAGTCAGATCTGTGACCAGAAAATTTTTCAGGTACAGGCATACGTATGTCTGTGCTAGGAGGAGATCGCACTTCATCTACAGCCGTCTGGAGGGTTCGTACGGATTCAGACAGTGTGTCTATTAAAGTCTGGTGGCCACCCAGCACTTGGTTGATGTTATCCACCGAAGTGGTAAGTGTGCCCAGACAGCTGTGTGCGTCCATTTGTTTTTGGGTCTGGCGTTCTTTAACGATCGGTGTAACACAGAGAGGATCTGATTACCGGTAATCTGCAGTATCACCGAGAATGCAGATATATACCCGATTATTGATGATCTGCAGTATCACCGATAATCAGATATATCTCTAACCTCTGGACACCTGAGTAGTATGAGTGTTTGGTGCAACCGTATACTTTGAGGAGAGCCCCCGCGTAGAGGGTGCTAGGCAGTACGAGATACTGCTTAGAGAACAGGTTCCTTCCACTGGTCTAATGCTCCCCAAGGGCCGGAGCCAGGCTGAGAGTGGGAAGGATCAGAGAGTGAGTTACACCAAAGGTGAAGTGTCACTGACAGGACTGGGAACTATCTCCCAACAGGGAAGATAGTTCTCGAGGTCGGACAGGCCAGGTCGTTAACACACAGACAGATAAAGTACAGAGACAGGAGACAGATGCGGAATCCTAAGACTAGCAGAGTTTGGCAACAGAGTATCAGATATAGCGAAGTACCTAATCAGAGATCAGAAGAGTGGTCAGGAAAGCAGAAGGTCATAACAAATAATGAACAATGCCTAGACTTGGGTGTGAGCTCCTAGATCATCAACACCCCGGAACAGGTCTAGATAATAATACAGATGGTAACAGGATTCCTAGACTAATGTTTGAGCTCCTTGGTCATCAACACCTGGGAAACTAGTCTAGATAATAACACAGATAATAACAGGATTCCTAGACTAAGGTGTGAGCTCCTTGGTCATCAACACCTTGGAAACTGATCTAGATGATAACACAGATACTGACAGAAGGTCTGAGTGCTACCACGCAGTGATCGCAACGCCAGACACCAGAGAAATGACCAGCACCCAGTATATATACCCTAGCGCTCTCCAGCGCCACCCCTAAGTGCTGGACCAATGAAAACTGCTAGAATTGTCAGCTGACCGGCTTGGTCAGCTGACGCCCTTCTGACTGTCATAAAGGCTCTGCCTCTCCGCGCGCGCCCGCGTCCTCCTGAACCTGTGTGGACTATCAGTCCCAGCCACACCAGACATGTGTTGTAATGTTTCTGCTGTGTTGGATGCGGAACCAGCCGCACCGCTGTCCAAGCATGCGGCGGTTCCTCCACGTTCAGCAGTACTGTCAGAATTATGCCTATGCGTGCCAACATCCGCATCTGACGCGGAATCCGCTGCCTTGTTCATAAGGCATGCGGCGGTTTCATCGCGCTCCGTCATGCCAGTGGATGCAGACCCACGCGCGCAACCTGCAGCATCGGACGCGGAATCAGCCGCCTTGCTCTGAGTGCTCGCGGTGGCTATTCCGCGTTTTCTCACACTTACATTCTGCACATGTACTTGTTAGTGTAAATTTAAAAGGGTAACCAAAAAAAAAAAGTGCAAGCCTCCTCAAACCAATTTATAACCAATTTATAACATGAGGGACTTTTAGCAAGAACATTGATTAGACCTCAACACATGTTAAATAAATGTCATCTTTAATGATTATTGCTCAACCATTAGGGCACTATTTTAGGACACAAATGCTGTACAGATACACTGTTCAGCTATAGCAAAGCAATGTGTTCTGCTCATTCGAGTAGAGAGGGATAAAAGATGACACACAGGTGAGCAGTGTTTAATGTCATGGGACACAAAAGATATCAATGTGCCCATTTGTAGTTATGAAGAGCCACAACCATTTTAAAAAGGTAATACTGTAGTCTGCAGTCTGTTCAGTGGGGGGATTTTTCATTGCTGAGTATAACAGTGCTTGTTTTCTTTCTCATGGTGTACCAAACTGTAGATTTTGCCACTTGTAATATTGTAGCAATTTCTCAGATTTTTTTTCTGTTTTCGCAGCTTAACCACTTAACCACTGAGGGGTTTTTACCCCTTCAGGACCAGAGCAATTTTCACCTGTCAGCACTCCTTCCTTTGTTTCACCAATAACTTAATCAGTACTAATCACAATGAAATTATCTATATCTTGTTTTTTTTTTGTTTTTGCCACCAATTAGACTTTCTTTGGGAGGTACATTATGCTAAGAATTATATTGTTCTAAACGCAATTTAATTGGAATAATATGAAAAAAAATGAAAAAATTCATTATTTCTCAGTTTTTGGCCATTATTGTGTTAAAATAAAATGTTCTACTGTGGATAAAACCCACACATTTTATTTGCCCATTTGTCCCGATTATTGTAACATTTAAAGAGACACTGAAGCAAGAATAATTCTCGCTTCAGAGCTCATAGTTAGCAGGGGCACATGTGCCCCTGCTAAAACGCTGCTATCCCGCGGCTAAACGGGGGTCCCTTCACCCCCAAACCCCCCCCCCCCCCGCAAAATCAACAACCAAATTGGTCGTAGATTTTGCTGCTCCTAGAGGCAGGGCTAACGGCTGCAGCCCTGCCTCTAGTCGCGTCTATCATCAGCGCATCGCCGCCTCTCCCCAGCCCCTCTCAGCGAAGGAACACTGAGAGGGGCGGGGGAGAGGCGGAGATACGCGCTGACAGACGCGCGTGGGGCAGGGCTGCGGCGGTTAGCCCTGCCTCAATCCGGAAGAGATCCCCCGCTGCTCGGAGGGGATTTCGGGGGGTCAGAGACCCTCGTTTAGCCGCGGGATAGCGGCGGTTTAGCAGGGGCACACATGCCCCTGCTAACTATGAGCTCTGAAGCGAGATTTATTCTCGCTTCAGAGTCTCTTTAATATTTCCCTAGTACGATGTATGGCGCCAATATTTTATTTGGAAATAAAGGTGCATTTTTTTTCAGTTTTACAAGCCCGTAAACAAATTACTAACTAATTACAAGCTCTTAAATTAAAAAAATAACAGTAATATACCCTCTTCACATACATATTTAAAAAGTTCAGTCCCTAAGGTAACTATTTATGTATTTATATATGTACATTTTTTTTCTATACAAAAAAAATATTTGGGTACTATGGGAGAGTGTGGGAGGGAAGAAGTTAATTTTAAATGTAAGGGTTGGTATATTTATTAAATAAAATGTATCTAGATGTAATTTTACTATTTGGCCACAAGATGTCCCCGCACATTATTTTAGATTCACGTACCTATGTAATTACGACCCTGGGACTTCAAGTGAAGTTTTCCCAGGCCGTGATTATACTGCACTTGCTGCAGTAAGTGGTTAAAGGGATTCTTAAAGGGAACTTAAACGGAGAGGGAGATGGGTGTTTACTTTTAAACAATACCAGTTGCCTGGCAGTCCTGTTGATTTCTTTGGCTGCAATAGTGGCTGAATGACACACCTGAAACATGCATGCAGTTAATCCAGTCTGACTTCAGTCAGAGCACCTGATCTGTATGCTTGTTTAGGGGCTGTGGCTAAAAGTATTAGAGATACAGGATCAGCAGAAGAGTTAGGCAACTGGTATTGTTTTAAAAAGGTGAAATCCATATCCTTCTCAGTTTAGGTTCCCATTAAGCCTATTTAAAAAAAATCATTTTTACTCACCTCGGGCTTCTACCAGCCCCCTGCAGCCGTCCCGTGCCCTCGCAGTCACTCTTGGATCTTTCGGTCCCCCGCCGCCAGCTACTTGGTTGATTTTGGCTGACAGGCTCACTGCGCCAGCCTGGCCACGCGTCTCCTTTTTTCGCTTTCCCATCTGCAATAGCACTAGTGTGGACGGGAACGCGAAGTAGACTACGCGTCGCTTTTGGGCCTGTTGGCGAATTGAAAGTAGCTGGCGGCGGGCAACAGGAGGAACCGAGAGTGACTGAGAGGGCACGGGATGGCTGCAAGGGCTGGTAGAAGCCCCAGGTGAGTAAAAACGATTTTTTTAATAGGCTTAAGTGTCCCTCACGTGGCTTCTTCCTGCATTGAGAGCTTCTTTGACCACATGTTGTCTATTCACAGCAAAATCTTCCATGCAAGCACCATACCTCAAATAAACTCCAGGCCTTTTATCTGCTTAACTGATAATAACATAATGACCGACTTGCCTACACCTACCCATGAAATAGCCTTTGGGTCAATTGTCCAATTACGGTACTTTTGAGCCCCAAAAATTGAGGAATTATGTTAAAAAATGGTTTAGTTGCCTCGCATTTTATGCAATTGTTTTGTTCACCCACTGAATAAAAGCAGAAAGTCTGCACTTCAACTGCATCTGAAAAATGTATTGTGGTAGTGTAGAGAACCAAAATTAGAAAAAAGTTGTCTCTGTCCAAATATTTATGGATCTAACTGTAGGTTTCTTTTGACCAGTACACACAGCTTAAATGACAACTGAAGTGAGAGGGATATGGAGGCTGCCATGTTCATTTACTTTTAAACAATACCAATTGCCTGGCAGTCCTGCTGATCTCATTGGCTGTAGTAGTGTCTAAATCACACACCTGTAACAGTATGCAACTTATATTGTCAGATTTTTGTCAGAAATTTCTGATCTGCATGCTAGTTCAGGGCCTCTGGCCAAAATATTAGAAGCAGTGGATCAGCAGGGCAGCCAAGCAATGTGCATTGTTTAACAAATATGGCAGCCTTCATATCCCTCTCGTCCTAATCCCACATTCTATACATGTAACCTTTGTGACTCTAGTAAGTTTGACAAACGGATAGTGGTTGCAGCATTCACCCATAGTGTAAAAATAAAGAAAGAATGGAGGAAAGTAAATGGAATACGAGGCATGGGTTAAGAACAAGACAAGATGAAACAACTGAGACAAGATGAAAAGACTTGTTACTTCTTCCTCTTAGTTGTATCTCTTTTGATAACTCCTAGCTGCTGCTCAGGAGACCACTGGTGTTTATTGCTGTACCAAAGTGCATGTAATGTCTTCTGTTTGTCCTCTTCAATGTAATATCTTCAGATTTTCTACAATCATTTCTAAGCCATGCTGTTTTAACTGCCCTCTTTTGCCACTGGGGGTGCCATTCAGTTTCTAGATCATTAGAGTTATGTTCCAAGCTATAGTTAATTTCTAGTTGTCTTACCACTTACATGATATTCTTTTTCAGGAATATGAGGCTGTTTTTCTTGAGTAGCTCACACCATGAACAGAACCAACAGAAGTTCCCTGATTGTACAAAATCATCCATTAGGAAGTGAATCACTGCATTTTAACTCAGTTGGGAGCAGAGAAAAGGAAGATCTACTGTACTTGCTCTCACAGTTTTTTTTACAGTAATATATATGTTTGGATAAATATAACAAAATAAAAATACAGTAGTTTGAATACAAGACTACCAAAACTGCATTCATTCAAATTCTGCACAGGTTCTGTCAAAAACGCTGTTCATTTTCTATGATGATCTATTATCTGAATTGTGGTTTGTGAACTAGTGTTATATTTTATCTAAAATTGTGCTTTGGCAAGAGGCCATTTTAAACTACATTATTGATGTGTCATGCTTGAGCCAGTAACATTACATTGTTTTCATCTCATTTACACAAGGGAAGACTGACCTAATGACATTCAGCAGCAGTACAGCAAGAGGCAGCTGGAGAATTGTAGAGCTGTAGAAGCACCAGGATACCTGCAGTCATACAGAAGTCCTTACAAATCACTGTTTGTGAAAGCTTATTCGTGTTTAGTTTTCTTGTGTCTTAGACAGAATTAATCACATATGTAGACAGTACTGTATTATCCATATTCAGTAGTGTGATGATCCGCTCAGCTGGCTGCACAGGCAGACAGCTGTTTGTCCATTCCTCTAGTCTGTGGGCTGCAGGTCTCTGGAACAGAGACCTGTCTTTCCATTGCAAGTTTCTGGTCTGTTCTCTTGCTGGGGAATTTGCATACATTCGTTATGCAAATCCCCTACCTGCCTTCTTTGATGACTGGCACTATAAGAGCTTTATGTTTCCCAGAAGGCTTTGCTGGTCATTTCCTTTCCATGGTCTGTTCCTGATGGACACTGCTGGAGTGTCAGCCATTGCTATCTAGTATAGTTAATTCCTGGGGGTTGCTTTAGGCTCCCCTTCTAGCCCAGTCAGGTTGTATTATCTGTATTGCCTGTTCTGTCTTGTCTTGCCTGTTGCCATTATCCTGTCCCAAAGGTGGTCGACAGGAAATGGTTCTGATCTCTGTTCTTGGAGTATAGCTGGTGCAGCGGTTGCTACCAGCTATCTCTTCTGTTCTGTCTCCTGGGATCGCGCTAGCTACTTTTAGCTAGCGCTGGGGATCCTTCTGTTCTGTCTTCTGGGATCGCGCTAGCTACTTTTCGCTAGCGCTGGGGATCCTTCTGTTCTGCTTGTCCCTGTTTTCGTGTGTCTGTCTTGTCTGCTACGCTTGCTGGAGGCTCGGTGAGGTAACCGTTAAGCAAGCGCTCGCGTCCTCTGTTTCATGTTTGTCTGTCGATGGTTAGTTAGGCGTGCTTGTCTCTATTGTGCTTATCACGTGGAGACCGCGCATAACCGCGTGCACTGTTGCGAATGAGTGCGGTGTTCGCGGTTAGCTAGCGTTTGTTATTTTCCGTATCTCCTTATTGTATTATTTGCTGTGCCTTTGCTACCCTCGTATTCTATTCTGATCTGCCTTGTGTCACGTCTGGCGATCGCACCTCTCGCGATCGCGTTCCTATTTCATATCTGCTGTTGTGTGTGCGCGGTCGCGGGGTGGCGACTGGATTGGCGCACACACATACAACTTGTCCCTTTGCTCAATCTCATTCGCATTCGCCTCTCTTACGATTGCGTTCTGCGCTTCGTACATTCCTGTCTGGCACTTGTGGAGTTACAGAGGATTGGTTCCTCTGCACTCCCCAGCGCCATCTGCCGACAGGAATTTCCCTCTACAGGTGCGTAGCACCTTTTGCTGGGTGCCTGCAAATATACGCTTGTGGAGGATTTCCACTGTGTCACCGCACGCGTTGTGCGCTGATCACGGAGAAAGTTCCACAATCGTTACAAGTAGCTAGACAGCAGGACCTGAGATTTAGGCATGAGACTATGCTGTGATGTACAGGAACTGAGGTGCCAACGGCAACACCTATACTACTACCAACACATCAGTATAATTTCTTCTAACTCATTTCAGTTAATGCACATACTGTACAATGTTCCTTAATGTAAATGTTAATAGGTCAATCTTGAAGAAGATTTTCCACGTTAAAGGTATCCAGTGGAGTGACTGGAGGGTCAGTGTTATGTGGCAATGGTAGAGTTGGTTTTTTAACAGCCTTGCAGCAGTATTCTGTACTAAATGCAGGCAGTACATGCGTAGCCGGATTTACCATAAGGCACTGTAGGCATGTGCCTACAGGTGCCTGATGATGGAAAGGCGTCTCACTCCCATCCCCCAGTGCCTCCCTCCTTCCTTCCCTCAGCAGAGTCCCACTCACTGGCTATTTAACACTGAAGGTACCCCTGGCTACCTAATACTAAGCCTATAGCCAGTGGCGTACCTAGGGTATTTGACACCCGGTGCTGGGTATTAAAAGACCCCCCCCCCCCAAAAAAAAAAAACAGGAAAGGAGAGAGTGCGGCATACTAAGCACGCCAAGGTGGGTAATGCCAGACCCCTCTCTCACACCTGGGTTTCCTCCTATACGCTCTCCCCAGTCCAGATATGCATCAGCACAGTGAGCAACAGTGAAGGTGGAGACCTGTGGCACGTAATGGTGACGGAGCGCTCCAGCGCTTGGAACGCAGGAGTCAGGTGAAGTATTCCCTGCATGCCCGTCTCATATCTGGATTGGGAGACCGTGGAAGGAGGGGACCCAGGTGAGGAGGGAGGAGGGTATGTGGCCCCCCCTCCCCTGTCCCTCCTTTTTGTGCTGCTTTCCTCCTGCTCATGGCCTCTGTGGGAGGTCTTTGCGACAGGGTTGCCAACCTTATCTCTATTTTTGAAGGACAAAAGGCCCCCCAAAAAGCGCAAAATTTTGGGTGGAGAGGGGGGCAAAGTCAGAAGCGTACTTTTAAGTAGAGTTGTGGGTGGGGCTAAGCTCTGCACATAATTATTTTTTTAGTATTTATATAGCATTGACATGATCTTCCACAGCACTTTACATAGTCAGGTTATTAACTGTCCTCAGGGAAGCTCACAATCGAATCCCTACCACAGTCATAATGCAATGCCTGCTGTATTATTATTATGTATGCATATAAATATAGCACTGATAACTTCTGTAGCACTATACAGAGTACATAGTCATGTCACTGTCCTCAGAGGAGCTCATAGTCTAATCCCTGCCATAGTCAGAGTTTAATGTCCTACCATATTATTATTATGTATTTATATAGAACTGACATCTTCTGCAGCACTTTACAGAGTACACAGTCATGTCACTGACTGTCCTCAGAGGTGCTCACACTCTAATCCTATCATAGTCATTGTCTAATGTCCTACCATATTATTATTATGTATTTATATAGCACTGACATCTTCTGCAGCACTTTACAGAGTATATAGTCATGTCACTGACTGTCCTCAGAGGAGCTCACAGTCTAATCCTACCATAGTCATAGTCTAATGTCCTACCATATTATTATTATTATTATTATTATTATTATTATTATTATTATTATGTATTTATATAGCACTGACATCTTCTGCAGCACATTACAGAGTACATAGTCATGTCACTGACTGTCCTCAGAGGAGCTCACAATCTAATCCTACCATAGTCATAGTCTAATGCCCTACCATATTATTATTATGTATTTATATAGCACTGACATCTTCTGCAGCACTTTACAGAGTACATAGTCATGTCACTGACTGTCCTTAGAGGAGCTCACACTCTTATCCTACCATAGTTGTATGGCCTACCATATTATGTATTTATATAGCCCTGATATCACCTGCAGCACTTTACAGAGTACATAGTCATGTCACTGACTGGCCTCAGAGGAGCTCACAATCTAATCCTACCATAGCCTAATGTCCTATCATATTATTATTATGTATTATATATCACTGACATCTTCTGAAACACTTTAAGGAAACCAGAGCTGAATGACAGTAAGTTTTATACATACCTGGGGCTTCCTCTAGCCCCATCCACACGGATCGCTCACACGCCGCCGTCTTCCGCCTTCTCCGGTACCGGGTCCCGTAACTTCAACCAGTCGTGGACAGTCTGTGCAAGAGAAGTATGCTCTCTACGTATCTCTCCAGCGGCTGCGTAAAGAGTGCACTTCTCTTGTGTCAGACAGACCATGACTGGCAGAAGTGACGGGACCTGGTACCGAAGCAGGAGATGGCTGAGGACAGCGGCGTAGGAGCAATCCATGCAGATGGGGCTAGAGGAAGCCCCAGGTATGTATAAAATGTATTAGTCAGCTCTGGTACACTTTAACTGTTCTCAGACTAGCTCACAATCTATAGACACCAGCTTCTATAGCTAATACAGGGGGAAAGCTGCCTGCCTGATCATCAGAGCAGCTCACAACAACAAATCATTCATAAAAAAAAAACAATACAAATTTCCCTTTCAGAGCAAGATTCTATGTGAAGGTGATTTTATCTTTACAAAGCTGTCTGGTTTCATCTGTGAATCACCCTACACCTCTTATCAACATAAACAACCCCCATGCCCTGCCTATAGAAAGGCTTCCCTGCTCCCATCCCTCCTGTAACCCCATCAAAGTTTCTAAGGAATGCTGCCAAGCAGATAACAGTCCAGAGCACGGAGTACTCCTGTAGCTGAAGTGCCTCTGCATGCACACAGTTATCAATTTCCCCGTGCTGAATTTATGATGACAGGCTGTGTGACTGGCAGGGATAAGAAGGGGATTGCGGGATATGAGGACAATGATACACCGGCACACTTGAGAGATAGAGAGTTACCTTCTTGTAGTTTGCTTGGCTGTCTCTCTCGCTTCTATTGGCTGGAGAGAGCTGACAGCCGAAAAGAAAGCTTCTGATTGGAGGGAGGGAGGAGGAGGAGGCGGCAGCAGCCTGATATCTCCGTCGTAACTTTTCAGGCTTGCTAAACAATAATAATAATGAATCTGATAATAATAGTGGGAGCTGTGCAATGCTCACAAAGCGACCTTAAAACAATACAGACATGATTCATTTCAGGTGATTAATTTAGATGGACGGTTGGCAACCCTGCTTTGTGACACCCCCCTCCCTGTCAATCACCCGGTGCGCCCCGCCCCCTTGCGCCCAATGGAAGGAACGCCACTGCCTATAGCTACCTATCATAGACAAGGGAAGTAAGGGGGAAGTGACAGCTGGGTGAGCCAGCACACTTGCAGTGCAGTTCAGTGCTGGGTTTGTAGGTTCATGGAGGGCGAAGTCTAAGGTGCCAGGACATCTGTGCCTATAGGCTCCAGTGATGTAAATCCAGGCCTGGGAAAATGTCTTTATTTGGAAGGCCTGTATAGAGATCATTGTTTTGAATTCAAAGTGTGTATTTAGCCTCTAAGGGGCACTGCACACCTCTGTTGATAGTCATTTCAGGTGCAGCCTGATTAGGAGTGCTGTCAGTTTCTACCTGTTCCCAAAAAGATGTGTAAACCATTTTATGGCCAGCTGCCCCAGGTTCACACTATGTTTTTTTGTTAGTTAGTGGTTAGGGTCTCTTCCATGAGGATTCCTTAACACGGTGAAAGAGTCTAGTACAGAACACTCTGTGCGCAAACTGTTCTTGGAAGCCAATGAGGAGAGGTAAGTCCCGCCCGCTGCCGGCTGCCCGCACCTTACTTCTGGAGGGGACAGCGAGGGAGGGAGAGCTCATTACCCTAAGGTGAGAAAAGGGGGGGAGATGGCCCCCCTTCTCCACTGTCCACACAGCTCTCCCTCTTCTCTGCTCCCCTCCTGCGGGGGGGGGGGGGGGGGACACACCTGACTGCCTATTCTGGGGACATATACCCCTGCTGCCTACATATATACTGGGCACATATACCCCCTGACTACATATACTGGGCACATATACCCCCTGACTACATATACTGGGCACATATACCCCTGGCTACATATACTGGGCACATATACCCCTGGCTACATATACTGGGCACATATACCCCCTGACTACATATACTGGGCACATATACCCCCTGACTACATATACTGGGCACATATACCCCCTGACTACATATACTGGGCACATATACCCCTGGCTATATATACTGGGGCACATATACCCCTGACTACATATACTGGGCACATATACCCCCTGACTACATATACTGGGCACATATACCCCTGGCTATATACACTGGGGCACATATACCCCTGCCTACATATATACTGGGCACATATACCCCCTGACTACATATACTGGGCACATATACCCCCTGACTACATATACTGGGCACATATACCCCTTGACTACATATACTGGGCACATATACCTCTTGACTACATATACTGGGCACATATACCCCCTGACTACATATACTGGGCACATATACCCCTGGCTATATATACTGGGCACATATACCCCTGACTACATATACTGGGCACATATACCCCCTGACTACATATACTGGGCACATATACCCCTGGCTATATATACTGGGGCACATATACCCCTGCCTACATGTATACTGGGCACATATACCCCCTGACTACATATACTGGGCACATATACCACTTGACTACATATAATGGGCACATATACCCCCTGACTACATATACTGGGCACATATACCCCCTGACTACATATACTGGGCACATATACCCCTTGCTATATATATATATACTGGGGCACATATACCCCTGACTACATATATACTGGGCACATATACCCCTGCCTACATATACTGGGACATATACCCCTGGCTACATATACTGGGCACATATACCCTTGGCTATATATACTGGGCACATATACCTCGGGCTACATATACTGGGGACACATATACCCCCTGACTACATATACTGGGGACACATACCCCTGGCTATATATACTGGGCACATATACCCCTGGCTACATATACTGGATACCTATACCTCTGGCTACATATACTGGGGACTACTAAACCCCTGACTACATATACTGGGCACATATACCCCTGGCTACATATACTAGGCAACTATACCTCTGGTTACATATACTGGGGACTACTATACTCATGGCTACTTATACTGGGGACACCTATAGACCTGGCTACCTATGCTGGGAGTACCTATTTTGGGGGAACTGCCGTCAGATTATCTGCATTTTTGTGGAACCGCTGTTATGTATTTTGGGGAACAGCTGCCGGATTATGTGTATGTTAGGGGAACGGCTGCTGCCAGATTACGTGTATTTTGGGGAACTGCTGCCAGATTGTGTATGTTTGGGGGACCACTACTGCCAGATTATATGTCTTTTGGGTTTTACGTGTATTTTTGGTGATCCGCTGCCAGGTTTCGTGTATTTTGGGGAACTGCTTCCAAATTATGTGTATGTTGGGGGAACTGCTGCTGCCACATTGTCTATTTTGGGGGAACCACTTCCATATTATCTGTATTTTGGAGGAATTTCTACCAGATTATGTGTCTTTTTGGTGAAATGCTGTCAGATTACATCTATTTTTGGGGGATACACTACGGCAGAGCTCAAACTTCCTCGGCAGACCTTTTACATCACTGCTAAGGTCATGTATATTTGGCCCCACCCATGATCACGCCCACGTTATGCGTGGCCACGCCCATTTGCACGGGCTTTCCAAGTTAGTCCACTCACTTCTTTTCCCAGGACTAGACCCCTGGTTCAGTTAGAGGAAATGTATCTGCGTTTTCTTTAGTTTTGTTGTAATATATATATATATATATATATATATATATATATATATATATATATATATATATATATATATATATATATATACAGTGGGATGCGAAAGCTTGGGCAACCTTGTTAATCGTAATGATTTTCCTGTATAAATCGTTGGTTGTTACGATAAAAAATGTCGGTTAAATATATCATATAGGAGACACACACAGTGATATTTTAAAAGAGAAATTAAGTTTATTGGATTTACAGAAAGTGTGTAAAAATTGTTTAAACAAAATTAGGCAGGTGCATAAATTTGGGCACCACAAAAAACGTAATGAAATCAATATTTAGTAGATCCTCCTTTTGCAGAAATTGCAGCCTCTAAATGCTTCCTGTAGGTTCCAATGAGAGTCTGGATTCTGGTTGAAGGTATTTTGGACCACTCCTCTTTACAAAACATCTCTAGTTCATTCAGGTTTGATGGCTTCTGAGCATGAATATCTCTCTTTATCTCATACCACAGATTTTCAATTATATTCAGGTCTAAGGACTGAGATGGCCATTCCAGAACATTGTACTTGTTCCTCAGCATGAATGCCTTAGTGGATTTTGAGCAGTGTTTAGGGTCATTGTCACATTGAAAGATCCAGCCCCAGTGCATCCTCAGCTTTGTCACTGATTCCTGGACATTGGTCTCCAGAATCTGCTGATACTGAGTGGACTCAATATATCCCTCAACTTTGACAAGATTCCCAGTCCCTACACTGGTCACACAGCCCAACAGCATGATGGAACCACCACCATATTTTACTGTAGGTAGCAGGTGTTTTTCTTAGAATGCTGTGTTCGTCCTGGAATCTAGAAATTTTAGCTAAAAAGTAATTTATTAAGAAGCACCATACAAAGTAAATGGTCAGTTCATAGTATTTATTTTTTAAATACCATATCATCTATATTTGTTCATATAATGCATAGCTTGGAGTGGCATGGATGTTATATAGACCAGACAGCGGGTCTCAGAGGCTACTGTTTGTAGGTAAACACAGGATGAACTGATAGATAAAGATGTAACATGCAGCATTTTCACGTCAAGCAATGTTATCTATGCTTTCTTACTGTCACTTATCATGTGTTTAGTACAGCAGTAAACTATATGTACACATGTGGCCACTTCTACAACAGTAAGCTGGTGGTACATCTATAAAACATTAAAGGCAGTAGAATTATATATTCATGCATGCATATCGTTTTATCTTGATTTAAAAGCAGTGGCAATTTTAAAATTATAATTATGTCAGATTTTTTCCCCCTCATTTTTATGGGTATTAATAATGCATAAGTCCGCATGGGAAAGCAATCTATAACTGGTTAAATGTTCAAGCTCTAACAGCATAGATTGTACTGATACTGACATAAAATGCAGCGGGAACTTCTTTTAAAAGTCAGCTGAAGGTCAATAGATGCTTTATCACTAAACGACATTCATGGTTTTACATAAATGATAGCTAAAGAGGAAACACCATTATTGGGGCTTTATCATTTAAAATACATAACAATATTCAAGGTAATGAAGAGCATCAGGTTGTACATAGTATGGGATGTCAGCTGGTTGATTTCCGTTCAATGAAAACTGCAGTTGTGAGCTCTTATCAGTCATCTAACCCAGAAATAGACAAGGCTGGATGCGACAGAGGCACTTGGTGTGCTAGGCCATAGCCTCAATTCACTAAGCTTTTCTCCTGTCTTTAATAACTCTTCTAGAGTTGTTACCATGGTGATAAGGCATGTAGTATTCAGGAAACATTTTACCTCAGGCAAACCTAAAGTTAAAGGGAAGGTCCAAGCAAAAAAAAAAAATGAGTTTCACTTACCTGGGGCTTGTAAGGAAACGCGGAAATGCCGCCGTCTCTCAAGGTGAGGCAGCTGTTTCCGCGTCCAGCATGGCGTCACAACGCGGAAAAAACGCTGCATGCCACATAGGCAGTGCGGCGGAATCCGCATTGGGAACGGCGGAATCCGCATCAGAGGCGGCCCCCGCACTAGATACATTGCATGACAGTACTGGTGTGGCTGGGACTGATAGTCCACCAAGATTCAGACTTACACGCGCGCGAGCAGAAAGGCAGAGTTTAAATAGCAGTTAGAAGGGTGTCGGCTGACCAGCTGGGTCAGCTGACAAATTCCACTGCTCTCATTGGACCAGCAATTAGGGAGGTCCTGGAAAGGTCCTAGAGTATATATACTGCTGGTTGTTCACTTGCTCTTTGTCTGGCGTGCGATCACATACGTGGGAGCACCCAGATCCGTAGTCAGATCCTGAAGTGTGCCGGGACCAGCTGGAGCTGTAATCCTACACTTAGCTAGATATTTGATAGCTAAAGTACTAGTTTGATTGTGATTATATGTTATGACTTTTGCCTGCCTCGACTATCCTCCTGAACTCTGACCTTGTACCTCGATATTTCTGATACTCTGTTGCCGAACCTCGGCTCGTTCCAAGACTCTGTTTTTGCCTCCTGATTTTGTACCCCGATATATCTGATACCCCGTTGCCGAACCCTGCCTGTACTTTGACTCCGCCTTTGCCTACTGTATTTGTACTTTATCTGTCCGTGTGTGTACGACCTGGCTTGTCTGACCTCGAGAACCGACCTCACGATTGGAGGCGGTTCCCAGTCCTGTTAGTGACACTTCTTCCTGAGTGTCACTCTCGGACTTTCCTTCCTACTGTCAGTCTGACTCCTCCCGTCTTGGAGAGCTCAGGTCTGCGGAAGGAATACGTGCAGTCCTCCTTGCTGCACTGAGGCCTAGGCCTCCTAGTGTTACTGTTACACCAAAACACTACACTCTACTCAGGCGAACAGAGGTTAGTTTGTATATCGGATTATCGGTGAGACTGCAGATCACTTATAATCTGGTATATATCTGTATTTCCGGCGATACTGCAGATCACCGGTAATCAGATACTCTCTGCGCCCACCGATCGTTACAGGGCTTCTACCAGCCCCATGCAGCCATCCTGTGCCCTCGTAGTCACTCACTGCTGCTCCAGTCCCCCGCTGGGAGCTTTCTGACCTCGGAGGTCAGGGCCGAATTGCGTACATTTTTACACATTCCCGCTAGTGCAGGAACATTAACGCATACATTTTTACGTGTTAGTGGTGCAACACGTAAATTTTTGTTCCTGCACTAGCTGGAATGCGTAAAAATGTATGCAATGTGGCCCTGACCTCCGAGGTCAGAAAGCTGCCAGCGGGGGACTGGAGCAGCAGTGAGTGACTACAAGGGCACAGGATGGCTACATGAGGCTGGTAGAAGCCCCAGGTAAGTAAAACTCACTTTTTTTTTTTGCTTGAACCTTCCCTTTAACTCTTCTGTCTTTAAGTTAACTCTTTAATCCTTAAAATAACTCCAGAGTTAAAGACAGGCTGTTCATTAACTGCGTGTGAAAATAACTACAGAGGAGGTAAATTAACTACAGAAGAGGTAACGTAAGGAATGAAGAGATGAGATAACTCTCTCACTATGTGGAGGTAAGTTTTTTCTTGCCTTATTATCTCCAGCATGATCTTAGTGAATTGAGGCCCATGTCTTATGTCTTTAAGGGAACTATGAACAAAAACTGTAAAATGTAAAATACATATGTACACAAATTTGTAAGTTGCACATTTGTCTCAAAGTAAAATGCACTGTAATTGACTTTCTTTCTATGTAGCTTTCACTTACAGAAAGAGTTTTTAACCTGATGAATTTGACCTCTTACTGACAGGTTTTAGACTAGTCCATCTCCTCATGAGGAATTCATAAGGTTTTCATTATTTTCAAAAGAGTTTACTAAATGGCAGTTGCTCAGTCTTACTGTCAGAATAGTGTACAAGCAAGTAGGCTGATGGTAATAGGTGAAAACCATAAGATCAAACGCACTTACTGTAGGTGTCACTTTGTGTACCATGTCCCCGCTCAGCTAAGGGATAACAATAATATTTCTACAGCACTTTTCACCCATAGGACTCAAAGCACTTAGGCTCAGATTCAGTAGTTGGTAGAAGGATAAAGTATTCACACAACATCAAAAATTATATTTCTGCAAATGCCAAACTGAACAGGTGGGTTTTCAGTCTGGATTTAACCACTTGCCGACCGCGCACTCATACCGCGCGTCGGCAAAGTGGCAGCTGCAGGACCAGCGACGCAGTATTGCATCGCCAGCTGCAGGCTGATTAATCAGGAAGCAGCCGCTCGCGCGAGCGGCTGCTTCCTGTCAATTCACGGCGGGGGGCTCCGTGAATAGCCTGCGGGCCGCCGATCGCGGCTCGCAGGCTAAATGTAAACACAAGCGGAAATAATCCGCTTTGTTTACATTGTACGGCGCTGCTGCGCAGCAGCGCCGTAAGGCAGATCGGCGATCCTCGGCCAATCAGCGGCCGGGGATCGCCGCCATGTGACAGGGGACAGCCTGTCACTGGCTGCACAGGACGGATAGCGTCCTGTGCAGCCCCGAT
Source organism: Hyperolius riggenbachi (assembly GCF_040937935.1). Classification (NCBI taxonomy): domain Eukaryota; kingdom Metazoa; phylum Chordata; class Amphibia; order Anura; family Hyperoliidae; genus Hyperolius; species Hyperolius riggenbachi. Next base: position 257,473,102 of record NC_090648.1, read on the forward strand.
CACCGGGGATGAGCAGATAGGAGAGGGAGGGGGGAATTTCGCCGCGGAGGGGGGCTTTGAGGTGCCCCCCCCGCAACATGCCAGACAGGAGGAGCGATCAGACCCCCCCTGCACATCATCCCCATAGGGGGGAAAAAAAGGGGGCGATCTGATCGCTCTGTGTGCCAGCTGATCTGTGCTGGGGGCTGCAGAGCCCACCCAGCACAGATCACAAAAAATAACGCTGGTCCTTAAGGGGGGGTAAAGGGTGGGTCCTCAAGTGGTTAAACGCGTCCAGAGATGGACTGTCCTGATCTGCTGAGGTAAGGAATTCTATAACATAGGAGCAGCATGACAGAAGGCTCTGTGCCCCAAATTTTCCAGGTGGACTCTGGGTATGATTAGATTATTAGAACCTGTGAATCTGAAATTGCAGGGATTGCTAAGCAGCTGTAACATTTCTTTCATGTATCCAGGGCCCAGATTATGAAGTAATTTATGTCAGTAGGCCGATCTTGAATAGGAACCTCCATTTTATAGGTAGCCAGTGAAGGGAGTGTAGGACTGGTGTTATGTGGCAGTGACAGGGTTGGTTGGTTGGTTGGTTGGTTAACAGTCTGGCAGCAGTATTCTGTATAAGCTGTAGGCGGTTCAAGTCCTTTTTTGGAAGGCTGTTGTAGAGAGCATTACAGTAGTCCATTCAGGATGTAATGAAGGCATGGACTAAGGTTGGCCTGATCTTCTGGGGGGACGAGGTACTTGATTTTTGCGATGTTCTTCAGGTGAAAGAAGCATGATTTCACCAAAGCAGAGATGTGAGATCTGAAGTTTAAATCCCCATCAATTAGAACTCCCAGGCTACGCAGATGCTCAGAGCAGTGTAGATCCGTGCCTCCTATTCCCACTGCAAGTTAAGTTGTTCTGTTGTCTGTTTAATCCTTGCAATATTCCTTAGATGAAAGAAGTAATGTTTCACAACAGCTGAGATTTGATTCCTGAAGCTTAATTTCCCATCAATCAGTACTCCCAGGCTGCGCACACAGTCTGAGTTGTTTAGGTCTGAGCTCCCTATCCTTAGCGGTGGTGGTTGAGACTGGGGCTGCTTTGCTGTTGAGCCCTGGCCCTCGATAACAAGAACCTCAGTTTTGTCAGCATTAAGTTTTAGCCAATTATTATTCATCCACTCCTGAAGCTCAGCTAAGCATGCGTTTATTTGTGGAGTAGGGTCTGTGACGCCAGGTTTGAATGACAAATATAGCTGGGTGTCATCAGCATAGCAGTGATATGTCAGGCCATGTTTTTGTATGATTTCTCCAAGTGGCAGCATGTATATGGTGAAAAGTAAAGGGGATAATATTGCGCCCTGAGGTACACCGTATTTTAGTGGTACAGGGTTGGAGAGGAAGGGCCCTAAGGCTACCCTTTGTGTTCTGCCAGCCAGGAAGGAGTTGAACCACCGGAGAACAATGCCATCTATGCCACAGTACTCTTGTAGCCTGTTGAGCAAGATTTCATGATCGACTGTGTCAAAAGCCGCTGAGAGGTCGAGCAAAATCAGGATGGAACATTGACCCTTGTCTCTTGCAATGAGTAGATCATTGCAAATGTGGGTGAGGGCTGTTTCACAGCTGTGATATTTCCTGAAGCCAGATTGAAGAGGGTCAAGGATGTTGTTTCTGGAGAGCCTGACTTCAAGTTGGAGGTAGACAGCCTTTTCAATAACTTTTCCCAGAAAGGGGAGGTTTGAGACAGGTCTGTAGCTGTTTAGAGCATCTGGGTCTAAGGATGGTTTCTTGAGTAGTGGCCTGATAATTGCTTCTTTCAGAGTAGAGGGAAACCACCCTTCTTGTAAGGAACCGTTGACTATTTTGTGGAATGCCGGTGTAAATAGTTCAGGGCATTTCAACATGAACTTAGTGGGGCCAGGGGCCAGATCGCAGGTAGTCTGGCGAAGGTTTGAGAGGATATCCAAGATGTCTTTTTCAGTGATTACCTTAAAATCAGACCACGGTGGTAGGCTATTTTTGCACCTGTTATATGGCTCTGCATGGGTTTCTGGGGCTGTGAATTGAATGGCAGATCGTATGGAGGAGACTTTGTCTGAGAAGAAGTGGGCAAATTTCTCGCACAGTTCCTGTGAAGGTCTGATGCTGGATTTCCTGCAAGATGGATTGCAGAGACTGTCAACCGTGCGGAAGAGTTGGGCAGGTCTGTTGGCTGCATTTGCAATTTCGTGAGACAAGAATAATGACTTCTTTTTGTTAATCATTGTTTGATATTTTTTCAGGTGAGCAATTAGGGAAAGGTTGTCATCAGAGGACTGATGTTTGCGCCACCTTCGTTCCAGTCTGCATCCCTGTTTCTTTAGTTCCTTTATAGAGTTGTCAAACCAGTGAGCGTGGTGTAATGGTGCGGAACGTTTAATCTTCAAGGGAGCTATGGCGTCAAAAGCGGCGGAGACATCGTGGTTATATTTAAGGACCATGGATTCAAGGCCTAAGTTGTGATCTGTCAGTCCATCTTGATTGAGGCTGTTCTGAAGGTGTTGGGGTGTCAAACCTTTCAAGGAACGATATTTTATTAGTTCTTTCACTTGGTGTTTTGTAGCTGGTGCTGTAAAGGAGAAGTGGACAGTGTGGTGGTCTGACCAAACTACTGGATCAATATCCACATTGGATATTTTCAGGAATATTGGTACAAACAGGTCAGGGCAGCTCAACATGAACTGTGTTGGGCCAGGATCCAGGTCACAGGTAGTTTGGCAGAAGTGAAGGATGATGCTTGATGTGACTTCTTCATCAATTTCCTTGAAGTTTGACCAAGGTGTTACGTTGACAAGTGTATCATCCCGACACAAGGTAGAGACTGTTGGAAGGAAGACAGAGATGCTACCAGAACCCACTAGGCCAAGACAGACAATAGTGGGTAATATCAGGGAGTAGTGCAGGATGTACTGTGGAGGAGGCACAGCAGGAGTAGACAGACAAGAAACAGGGAGGAAGATTGTTCAGTGAAACCGCAGCTATGAGATTCCGTTTATCAATCTAATCGCTACCGTAGTGATGATAAATGTCCACACAAATACAAACAAGACTGGACAGAACAGGAAGGAGCGTAACCAATAGCAACCACTGCTATTAAATGTACATTCGGCAGGGCTAGAAGGAGCATCTGCCAATCACAACAGCGGTGATGGCAAAATCCAGAAAGGTAGGACTAAGAGGAGTATTACCTATAGCGACCGTAGCTATTGTAACATCCACATGGCAGGACTATAAGGAGCATCTGACAATCTCAACTGCAGTGATGACAATATAAAGACATGCAGACTAGACGGAGTGTTAGCCAATAGCAATCTTAGCTATGGTACATCCACATGAACAGGCAGGAAGGAACGCTGCAATGCGCCACCACAGGAATAGCACATGTTCACAAATGTACAAGGCAAGGTTAACAGCAATTGTAAAACAAGACCCAGCAATGCAGCTGGGTAAACAACAATTGAAACACTAGACCCAGCAATGCAGCTATGGTGTAAGCTGATCACTATGACAAGCAAAGTGGTCAAGCAAGAAAAAGCTTTTATGTGGACATCCACCAATCTAACACAGGTGAGTGGTAATTACTCAATCCTGTGCTACTCTGAATGATTGACTGACTGACTACAGGCTGGTTGCAGACGGGTAAGACACTCATTGCAAATGCATGCAACAGCAGCACGCATGCAGGGAATTCAACACTGCAGGGAATTCAATACTGTCTGGGTGCAACTCAGCTTCAACAAGCAGATGATGCACCAGGTGAGATCTGGACATCAGCTACATAGAAATAAAGTCATTTACAGTGCATTTAATAAATTGGGAAGGCATGTACACTTTATATGTAAGCATACATATGTGTTTTTTATTTTAAAATTACAACATATGTCCACTGAGTAGAAACAAATAAAAAAAAATTGTAATTTGTAAAATTATATATTTTAATGGGTAACTTCAATTCCTGTTCCCGCAACAACTTAAATCCTTTGGAATTCACTCACTTCCAGTTTTTGCATTCACCTGTCAAGACAGGCAGTGATATAAATCTCTCCAGTACAGACACATTGTGCAATAAAGTTCCGTACACATGTGCGACTGTGGGCGTTGGGAACGAACGATGGATTGAGCAATAATAATTTTTTTAAAAATGTCTAATTTTGCACTTTTGGGTCCCCAATTTCACGCTTAGGGCTTGATTCACAAAAGCGTGATAACTGATATCATGGCCATGCTAAGCAGTTATCATGCGATACGTTGGCGTGTAAACGAAGGTTTGCGCGCGTCATCGCATCAGGATTATATTCGCGTGTGAACGCACGCGTCATTGCGCACAAACCTTTATGTGCGGCAGATCGCATGATAACTGCACGGCCGTGATATCAGTTATCATGCTTTTGTGAATCAAGCCCTTAGAGTGATGTTCCGATCAGGATTTCTCTATCTTGAGCAAAGACAACACCACAGCTTTTATTGGGTGGGGGGTGTAGTTACAGCCTCGGGAGAGAGAGGTAATTATAACGTTTTATCTCCGCTTTAACCTTTTTTGTGGTAATCCCGAGTCAGGCTTGGGACGGAAATACGCAGAGCGGTAATCCCGTGCTTGAGTGCGTTATATGCAGGGGCTGCTGCAGATCTCACTGTACAATGTTTTTTTTGTTTTTGTTTTATGGTCTAAAAGCTTGTGAAAAAAATGCACGGCTTTTAGACCCTAAATCTGGAAATAATCATAACGCCAGGGAGGTTAAGGCTTTCTTGTTGTTTGTCTTCTTTTATGTTGATTTTGGCACATTTCAGGGTATGCAGAAACAATGATTTTAGGAAAGAACAATTAGCAGAAAATGAAGGAAAACATTATTTGTTTAGCACTGGAAATAATAATTTGATGTCATATTAATGCACCCTGTAAAGAAAGAAGTTGAAAAAAGAAAAAAAGTTCTTATTGCTGTTCAGTAATCGACTGCAACAGATACGTTTGTGGACTGTTGTGGTAGAAACCAACACTATAGTTCTGCTAGATATTTCCCAAAAATGACCACTATTTCTGACATAAATGGAGTTGAAATAACAGTTGGAAAATGTGTTGTGCACATTTTTGCATGGCCTACATGCACCCCCCCCCCCCCCCCGCTTCCTTGCATTGTCACTCAGTAGTGTCATTTTGTGCCATTCAGTAGCATTATACTGTATATATTGTACTGGTGCCTTTGGATGGCTTTCACAGGTATGCAAACTTCTGATTAGCAGTTTTGAACTGTGGTAGTAGGCAGCAAGGAAAATGGATGTCCTGTTCATTTCAATGGAGCTGCACATGGCTGTATTATGAGCCTGGCACAGCATTTGACATACAGAACAAAGCAGTAGCTTACGTTTCTTGCTGCAGCTTGCCTGCTACTTAAAGAGAACCCGAGGTGGGTTTGTGAAATAATATCAGGACACAGAGGCATGCTCTGTATACAATGACCCGCCTCTGTGTCCTTCCAGGGTACCTCCAGCCCAGCCCCTCCCCCCAGGCTCTGCTGTCCCCATTTAAAAAAAAGTGGCAAGCTAGCGACACACAGATTGTTGCTAGCCTGCTATTCACCTCTGCCTGTCAGTCACCACCGCTCCCCCCACCCCCTGTATAGAGCAGCTCCCCGCCTGTGTCCCTTCCATCCCCTGACTCCGTAAGCTGATTGGAGGAAGCTGGCGAGGCGGAAGGGACACAGAGATATATAGCAGGCTAGCGACAATCTGTGTGTCGCAAAGCCTGGGTGCTTTTTTTTATGGGGGACAGCAGAGCCCGGGGGGGGGGGGGGGGGCTGGAGGTGCACTTTAAAGACACAGAGGCAGGTCATTGTATGCAGAATGTGCCTCTGTGTCCAAAAATGATTTGACAAACACACCTCGGGTTCTCTTTAAAGAGAATCTGTATTGTTAAAATCGCACAAAAGTAATCATACCAGTGCGTTAGGGGACATCTCCTATTACCCTCTGTCACAATTTCGCCGCTCCTCGCCGCATTAAAAGTGGTTTAAAAACAGTTTTTAAAGTTTGTTTATAAACAAACAAAATGGCCACCAAAACAGGAAGTAGGTTGATGTACAGTATGTCCACACATAGAAAATACATTCATACACAAGCAGGCTGTATACACCCTTCCTTTTGAATCTCAAGAGATCATTTGTGTGTTTCTTTCCCCCTGCAGCTATCTTCCACTGAAGTGTCAGGCTGTTTCTTCCTGCAGAGTGCAGACAGCTCTGCCTGTATGTAATTCCTCAGTATGTGAAAGCCCAGCCAGCTCAGAGGAGGGTTTACCCATCTTGTAAAAGATAAGAGAAAAGAGAGAAGCTGCCCTAATCTAAATAATACACAGGCAGTGTGCAGAGAGGGGCCTGGAGGGGGGAGATGCATCACAGAACCACAACACTGAAGAACTTGGCAGCCTTCCAGACACAGGCTGACAAGTCTGACAAGAGAGAGATAAGTTGATTTATTACAGAGATGGTGATAGTAGAACGTGCTGCAGTAAGCCAGAACACATCAGAATAGCTTTTGGAACTTGTAGGATGATAAAAAACAGGATGCAATTTTTGTTACGGAGTCTCTTTAAGGAGGAACTATAATAACATATGGTAGAATGTGATAAATCATTAAATTTTTACCATATTTTTCTGTTTTCATAAGGTTTCCATATGGTGTTTAGCCTAGGCTAGAATGTCATGCAACCTTCTCCCCCAGAGCACTGTGGGTGATCACGTTAGGTTCCTGCTCACTTCAAAAAGGAAAAAAAAGCATTCCATAGGCATTCGCCTTACAGCAGTAAAGATGCCACCATCTCTGATACATTTAATACGTAAGATTTCACAATGGACAAATACTGACTAAATAATGTATAAATATTTTACAAATAAGCAATTTTATTCATTATAAACACAGTAAATACAGTAAAGTTCCTCTTTAAATGATTGCCGAAGCATTGAGTCCAGAGATTGTGATGTATTTGGTAATACTCAATATCACCTGCAATCAGGGGCAAGGGTTTACACTATTTACCTGTGGTTGGTGAATAACACCACAGTCAAGGTTGTTGATTGGTAAGTGAAATAATTAGAATATATCACTTCAGCGCTGAATCATATACGTCCGCCACCAAAAACACCATAAAAACAGATGCGCTTACCGGATAATTACAGACCTTAACTACAGGGTCTGCAATAAAGCCTTATGAGGTCAGCAGCAGGTATCTTCACAGCTAGCCTCCTCTCCAAGTGAACAGGATGATTCAAATCCTTATGTGCAATGTTTCCCCCGTAATTTAGGCATGTAAAGAAACAATACACATCTAAGCGTATCTATTGCGATTTTAATAAAGATCCAATAAAAAGCAACATATAAAAACTTTAAAAAGATCACTTACATCTGGGCCCTTATCACAGGGACCCACGGTGAACATCAGCATATATATCATAGGACGCCGTCCAGCCACACGTCCGCCTCACCCGACCGGTTTCACTGTCAAAGTTTCATCAGGGGCTAAAGGACTACGTGGCTGGATGTACCTTTATATAGTTTCTTTACCTTAGATAGGCGGGGTTGTCCGGGGAGGGCCGCGCCGGGATTCACAGCGGAATCTTCCGGGAAAATGGTGGTGCGCTCCATGCCGCATCACTTCCGCCTCTGCCCACACAAGGGGTCAATGCGTACATACTTCCGGATACGGTTCTTGGTTGCGCTGATATTTGTTTTGATTACTAAGTGAAATAATTGTTTGAACTTTCGCAGACATCTACTGTACATGCACTTACTTCTTTTTAAAGAGTAACTGTCGGGCATAAAATCAAAAATCAATTCTTTATTTTTATCTGGTAAACAAGTAGTAATAAGGATGGTAAACCAGGCAATCCAAAAGTTACAAATCACTCTTATTTTGCTTCTCCATAAAACATTATTCCCCAGTTTCTTTGGCTCTTATTTGGTACATCTGCCATACAAAGGAAGTTGCAGGGCATGCTGGGTTTTCTTTTTTTCTTCATTTCTTTCCCCTCATTCCCCTCAGACATAGCTAATGCAGCCTGTCTGGCTGAAGCCTCTTTCCCTCCTGAAGACTCTTCCCCCCCACCACCACTAACACACACACACACACACACACACACACACACACACACACACACACACACACACACACACACACACACACACACACACACACCCTGTTCCTCTCTGATTGGCCAATATTTCTCAATGCACTTTCTACTGCAGATCTGTGTGGGAGTGTCTGAAGACTGGGAGTAAGGGAGGATGTGATGTCAGGATTGGCTTTAAGATAGACACAGACAAAATGGAAAATCCTAAGAAGGATTTTCTTTTTTTTTTGACTATAGAAAAATCACCAAAATCAAAATGTGGACAGTGCAATACATACAGTGATGGGAAAAACTATTTGCCCCCTTCCTGACTTCTTATTCTTTTGCATGTTTGTCACACTTAAATGTTTCTGCTCATCAAAAACCGTTAACTATTAGTCAAAGTCAAAATAACATAATTGAACAAAAAATGATGGTTTTAAATATTTAGTGAGAAAAAAAACTCCAAATCTACATGGCCCTGTGTGAAAAAGTGATTGCCGCCCTTGTTAAAAAATAACTTAACTGTGGTTTATCACACCTGAGTTCAATTTCTGTAGTCACCCCCAGGCCTGATTACTGCCACACCTGTTTCAATCAAGAAATCACTTAAATAGGAGCTATCTGACACAGAGAAGTAGACCAAAAGCACCTCAAAAGCTAGACATCATGCCAAGATCCAAAGAAATTCAGGAACAAATGAGAACAAAAGTAATTGAGATCTATCAGTCTGGTAAAGGTTATAAAGCCATTTCTAAAGCTTTGGGACTCCAGCAAACCACAGTGAGAGCCATTATCCACAAATGGCAAAAACATGAAACAGTGATGAACCTTCCCAGGAGTGGCCGGCCGACCAAAATTACCCCAAGAGCGCAGAGAAAACTCATCCGAGAGGCCACAAAAGACCCCAGGAAAACATCTAAAGAACTGCAGGCCTCACTTGCCTCAATTAACCACTTGCCGACCAGTGGATTTCTGAATGATCTGTGCTGCGTAGGCTCTACAGCCCGCAGCACAGATCAGGTTTTAGCCAGGGCGATCAGACTTACCCCCTTTTTTCCCCACTAGGGGATGTCCTGCTGGGGGGGTCTGATCGCCGCCGGCTCTCTGCGCTTTGCGGGGGCTCTTCAAAGCCCCCCTCCCCAGCGTTTTCGGTGCTCCATCCCCCTCCCTCCCTCTCCCTCCCTCTCTGAGCTGCGCAGGACGGATTTCCGTCCTGCGCATTGTAGGATAGGCTTCAGCCTATCAAATGACGGCGATCCCCGGCCAATCAGAGGCCGGGGATCACCGATCTGCCTTATGGCGCTGCTGCGCAGCAGCGCCGTATGATGTAAACAGCGGGGATTTCTTCCCCGCGTGTTTACATTTCGCCGGCGAGCCGCGATCGGCGGCTCTCTGGCTGTTCACGGAGACAGCCTACGTGAACGGACATGGAAAGGCAGCTCGAATGAGCGGCCGTTTCCATGGAAACCCGCAGACGACCAGTTTACGCCAATCGGCGTTAGCTGGTCGTCAAGAGGTTAAGGTCAGTGTTCACGACTCCACCAAAAGAAAGAGACTGGGCAAAAATGGCCTGCATCGAAGATATCCAAGGCGCAAACCACTTTTAAGCAAAAAGAACATTAAGGCTTGTCTCAATTTTGCTAAAAAAACATCTCAATGATTGCCAAGACTTTTGGGAAAATACCTTGTGGACCGACGAGACAAAAGTTGAACTTTTTGGAAGGTGTGTGTACCGTTACATCTGGCGTAGAAGTAACACAGCATTTCAGCAAAAGAACATCATACCAACAGTAAAATATGGTGGTGGTAGTGTGATGGTCTGGAATTGTTTTGCTGCTTCAGGACCTGGAAGGCTTGCTGTGATAGATGGAACCATGAATTCTACTGTCTACCAAAAAATCCTGAAGGAGAATGTCCGGCCATCTGTTCGTCAACTCAAGCTGAAGCGATCATGGGTGCTGCAGCAGGACAATGACTCAAAACACACCAGCAAATCCACCTCTGAATGGCTGAAGAAAAACAAAATGAAGACCTTGGAGTGGCCTAGTCAAAGTCCTGACCTGAATCCTATTGAGATGTTGTGGCATGACCTTAAAAAGGTGGTTCATGCTAGAAAACCCTCAAATAAAGCTGAATTACAACAATTCTGCAAAGATGAGTGGTCCAAAATTCCTCCAGAGCACTGTAAAAGACTCGTTGCAAGTTATCACAAACGCTTGATTGCAGTTATTGCTGCTAAGGGTGGCCCAACCAGTTATTAGGTTCAGGGGGCAATTTCTTTTTCACACAGGGCCATGTAGGTTTTGAGTTTTTTTTTCTCTCTAAATAATAAAAACCATCATTTAAAACTGCATTTTGTGTTCATTTATGTTATCTTTGACTAATAGTTAATGGTTTTTGATGAGCAGAAACATTTAAGTGTGACAAACATGCAAAGAATAAGAAATCAGGAAGGGGGCAAATAGTTTTTCACCGTATGTTATGTAAGTAGAGCAAGTATTTATCTAGTTATATATGTGTTTTTTTTTCTGAGATAGTATGGCTGGCAGCTACACTTTAAGAGATCTTTTAAATAACCTTTTTGTTTAGGAACATTTATGGCCGCTGACTTGTAGATGCTGATACTTTAATAGATAAAGTATTTTGTCTTCAGTCTTGTTGTGGAACAAGTGTAAGCACTTTTGCAATACTTATTGCACACTGAATGACAGTTGTCTATTTGGGATCCAACCCTTTAAAAACAGATATCAAGCTGAATTACTGTTTTATGTGCTAGGTCAATTTAGTTCACTATATTTTCTAGGCATTTTTTCTGACCTTCATTTCAAGCTTTTGTTTAGGTATGTTGTTATCAAGGCTTCAGAAACATTTCTTTCTATGGCATTTTCTTAGAACGTTGCTTCAAGAAAAAATAAACATGTCAGTGAAAAGAACTTTACAACATTTATTTCAAAGGTCAGTACACCTGTCTAGTCTCTAAGGGATAAAGGCATCATTCATTTACAGGCCACATAAAGTAAAGGCTGGTATTTGGCTTACACACTCAATTTACCAAAGGATAAGTGCACCCCAAGAATATGTTAGAGGCTGATGAAGTTTTGGAGATAAACAATTGTATCTATTTTCTGTAGCCCAAGTGCAATCCCCTAGTCTTATTTTGGTTTAAAGGTTTAAAGATCCAAGTTTAAAGTTTTGATTGCTTCAGACACATAGAGGTTTCTAAGGTAATTTAGCTACCAGATAGACAGAACTACTGAAGTTGTATCTACTCGTTCTACTTTTTTTGCAGTCACACTAGGTTCTACAACCCCACTTAGTGATCAGGTAGAGTTACGTACCAGTTTCACTGCAGTCTTAGTGCAGAGAAAATGACATTTAGAGACCTGGATTCCTAAACCTTGTGAATGGAAAAAAAGGAAACAGCCTAGCTCTAAATTGGATTGGGACTGAGTATATACTGTAGATATTAATCTTGTTGTGTCACGCCACTTCATGTACAATTATAATGCAGAAGATCTGCTTGGATATAAGAGGTACTTTGAAATTTAAGCTAAAACATATTGCCTGATGTTTTCTTCCTCCTTACTACAGATATAGACAGGAAATTGTAATAGTTACTAAAGGCCCATTTACACTAGCTGCCATCTACTACAAAAAGCGGATCACAACCACAATAGCTCCACACTTTACAGGTAAATTGTAGTGCTCAATTTCCACTAGCATGATCCTTTTCCCCCCAAAATCACAATCTCCCACCTGTGCGATTATCGGCATGATACATGAAGGACTTGCTAAAACTGCACCACACTTCTCACAATCTCAGATCAGCAGGCTCCATAAACTTGGTCAATCCCAGAGTGCACATGTCATGAGGAGCCAGAGCTTTCTGTCATGCTGCCCCTAACCGTTGGAACTCACTACTACACCCAGTAAAGACAGCTCCATCCCTGGAGGTATTAAAATCCAAAATGAAAAGCCACCTGTTTAGCATCTGTGGAATTCTTCCTCTTTACCACAATTTACCTTTGAACCAATTACTGGTCTGAGCTATGCTTATGCACTTTGCAACACAGCGTGATTGTGCTTGTGATCATGCTTCACAGTGGAAAAGGGCCCATAGTTATTTTGGTTGAAAAAAAGTCCACATTCAAAGAGGTAATAAAGGATCCCAAATGAAGATTCTAAATCCTGAATTGATATATGGGGGAAAAACACTATGCAGAATATTTATGAGCCTGAAATGAAACAAATGATTCTCCTTACAAATGTACTGAGTCGGTTAACCAATAAAAAGCCTTATGTATCTTACTATCCAGGCAGACTTTGTTATGTTCTTATCACTATTAGACACATTTACCACTGAGAGAGACTCTCAGCAAAAGTAAGTGCAAATCCAGTTTCAACACTCAAGACAACTTATATTCAAGTATATGCTCTGTCACTGTCAAATGTCACTGGAGGCTAAATAAATGCATTCTTAAGCATGAAGTCACTAGGATTGAAATCCAGAATAAAATGAATATGGTAACTATAAGAAAAATAAGAGAACCATAGTTACATTCACTGTGTTGTGGGAGGCCCATAATTAATGATCCACATTCAGTATATTAACATCAGCAAAGCTGCAGAGAGGCAAATGCACTAGGTAGAGTGGCAGCCATTGCGTAATATGTTGGCGCTTTATAAATACAATAAATAAATAAATAAACTGTGATAAATAACCCTTAATACGTTGAGGAAGGTGGTAGATACCAGGGCAAAACTAGAAATTTGCACAAGCTAAAGGAAAAGTTTAATTTCAAACTGAAGTGTAACAACATGGAAGAGACAGCTGCGGTGAACAGCGGTACCACCGCAGCTGCCTCCATCTCCCTGCCTAGCGATCTATTCGTTCCTCGGGCGTCTAGCACGCCGAGGACGGGTTTGTCAGCAGCACATAGGGGCGCATTGTCGAAAGCGCGCGCGCACAGACGGGACCTTTATGCGAGGAGGAGGCGCGTCAGCTGACCGGCCGGTCGGCTGACGTCAGAGGAGACGCTCGGCGCTCCTCATTGGTTGATGGGAGTGGGCGTGCCGAAGGGGTCTCCTCTGCTTCTTAAGCCTTGCTGAATCATTCGCAACTTTTCTGCTGTTGCGAATACTTCGTGTTAGCGCTCAGACCTTAGATAGATCCGGTGTGCTTTGATCCGGGAGGAAACCGGGGATTTCACACAGTGATAGGATTTGTTTGATAGCTATAATTATAATCGAAATACTGTATATTATCTGTGTATGACTCTTGCTCGTTCTGACTACTCAGACGCTCAGTGATTCTGTACTTCTGCCCATCTGATCTTGCTGCCGACTCTGCCTGTTAAAACCTTCTTGCCTTTGCCTTCTGATTTTGTACCGTATCTGTCTGTCGGTTGCCAACTCGATTGGTCTGACCACTCTACTCTCACTAGAGGGCCCTTGTCTCTGGTGAGGGGCTCTGTACTATTAGGGCCCACCAGCTCCTCTGGTGAGGTATAGCTAAACCTATCAGTACTACTATTGCACCAAGCACTATACCTTGCTATCACATTAGCTGTCTGGTATACTTGTATTATTGGTGATTCGGCAGATCACCATATAATCAGGTATATATCTGTATTATAGGTGATACTGCAGATCACCTAATAATAAGAACTCTGTTACTTGCTGACACATATCGTTACATGAAGCTAGTCTATTGTGAGAAACATAGCAAGATGATTAAGGTGATGGGTCAAAGAGATTTTCTGGGGCCTTAAATCCTTTCTTAAAACTTCCTCTTTATTATCATCCATGATAAAAATATTTCAACATGCAGTAAAAAAGTTCACTTACAACTTTATATTCAAGTCACAATATGGATAATGGTCAAGTGTCATGAATGCAACAATTATTTTAATTATCGAGTATGACCACATTTGAAAGATCAGAATAAGATACAGGTAGTCCCCTGTTAATGAACAAGAAAGGGATTGTAGGTTAGTTCTTAACCTGTATCTGTTCTTAAGTTGGAACACTACGCCATCTCTGTCCCCTGTACCTCCTCTGTGCCCCCCCCCCCCCCCCCCTGTGCTTCCAGTGTCCTCTTCTGTGTCCCCTTTGTCCCCTGTACCTGCTTATACAAGTTTAAAAGCCATTTTTCTTTGAATTTTTTTAAATCTGTTTTCTCCAACACTATCCAATTTGATAGAAAAACATTTTGACCTGTTCCCACAGAATCACAGAATTCATGCTGTTTGTACTGGCGGGTCGTTCGTAAATCGGTCACCACCTATAGTTTAAATTGTTGCATTTAAGCTGGAGAGATTGAGGAACTGATTAAGCAGTTCCCATATATGGAGAATCTGGGATCAGACAGTTTCACTTATCTATGTAATAAAATGTATAGTAAAATTATCTTGTTTTATTTAATAATACTTAAATACATTCTTACATTACTATTGTTCTTAAAGAGAATCTGTATTGTTAAAATCGCACAAAAGTAAACATACCAGTGCGTTAGGGGACATCTCCTATTACCCTCTGTCACAATTTCGCCGCTCCTCGCCGCATTAAAAGTGGTTAAAAACAGTTTTAAAAAGTTTGTTTATAAACAAACAAAATGGCCACCAAAACAGGAAGTAGGTTGATGTACAGTATGTCCACACATAGAAAATACATCCATACACAAGCAGGCTGTATACAGCATTCCTTTTGAATCTCAAGAGATCATTTGTGTGTTTCTTTCCCCCTGCAGCTATCTTCCACTGAAGTGTCAGGCTGTTTCTTCCTGCAGAGTGCAGACAGCTGTGCCTGTATGTAATTCCTTAGTATGTGAAAGCCCAGCCAGCTCAGAGGAGGATTTATCCAGCTTGTAAAAGATAAGAGAGAAGAGAGAAGCTGCCCTAATCTAAATATCACACAGGCAGTGTGCAGAGAGGGGCCTGGATGGGGGAGTTCATAGCAGAACCACAACACTGAAGAACTTGGCAGCCTTCCAGACACAGGCCGACAAGTCTGACAAGAGAGAGATAAGTTGATTTATTACAGAGATGGTGATAGTAGAACGTGCTGCAGTAAGCCAGAACACATTAGAATAGCTTTTGGAACTTGTAGGATGATAAAAAACAGGATGCAATTTTTGTTACGGAGTCTCTTTAAGCCAGAAATAGATAACAAGAATGTTTCAGCTACTAACCAACTGCCATGCTGAACCCAGACTATAAATTATCATTAGGCTTCAGGCAGATAGGAAGAGACTAATACTGTCATCAATAACACATAAAAGACCAAGCTACATTTTTAATGTTCTGACAGACAGGAGACAATACAGGAAATGTAATAGATTTAGTGGACATTATTAAATAAAAAAAGGACATTAAGACTAGATGCAGAAAAGGGCTTTGGCAGGCTCAGTTAGCCTTTCAAACTTTCATCTTAACAACAATTAATTATGTTGGATTATTTGGAATTTTCCTGGATGTGATTTCATTCCTGTATTAAAGTCCATCAATGCTATTTACCAAGCTAAATCTAAATAATGTTCAATTATAATGAAAAGGCAGGATTGTCCATTCTCACCCCTTTGTATAGTAAGTCCCAATGCCCTCTCTGTCACCCACCTCTCCCCCCCCCCCCCCGCCATCACACAAAGCACCCAATCCCCTCTACCAAACATAGTTCCCAACACCCGCCACTACTCATAGTACCCCTGACACTTCCACACCACCCACACCTGCTGCACCACTTACCACTGCTGACACTCCGCACTGCACTATTCCGAAACCCTGGCAAACGCATCTTTAAAATTTGCTGCCAGGTTTCTCATTAATTTATTCACTGACCAATAGAATCTCTTAAAATGGAGGGATCCCATTCTATAATCTATAAGCTCAGCCAATTTAACAATTTAAGAAAGAAAATCTTTAAAAGGTTTAATTCAGCCATTTTTTAATGATTAGTCCAATCAAACTTCTTGAAGCTCTCCTTTAAACAGCCGAAAACTCTGCATTCAATTTATTTTGGAACAACAAATACATTTACTGAAACCTATTTTAACGTAACTTACACATTTAGGGCCAGTGCACACCAAAAACCTCTAGCAGATCCGCAAAACGCTAGAGGTTTTTGAAGCAGATTTCAGAGCGATTCTAGGCATGTTTAGAGAGGTTTTCTAAAAATGCCTAGTGTTTTTGGAGCGTTTTTGTGTAGCAGATGTCATATATTGTTACAGTAAAGATGTTACTGAACTGCTTCTGTAACAAAAACGCCTGGAAAAAACGTTTTTCAGAGCGGTTTTCCACCTTCCTATACTTTAACATTGAGGCAGAAACGCCTCAGAAATCTAAAACATGCTGCAGCCCCCGAGTTTGCGTTTGTGGAAAAAACGACCCGCTCTGTTGTGCACCAGCCCATTCCCTTTCATTAGCCAAGCGGTTTTCCCCTGCAAGCATTTTAAAAACCGTTCCAGAACTGCTCTGGTGTGCACCAGCCCTTAATCTATATAAAGAGGAGATTCTGGACTTCCTGATCAGGAACTCAATTGTTCACAGTGCTCAGTTGTGTTGCAGAATAATTCACAGTACTGCATTGCAACTGGATCACGTAATTTTAGCATGCAGACTTTGTATTAAAGTCTATGTCCAGTCTCCATTGCAGTTCACACTCATTATAACATGTGCGTTATGCAACTGACCACTGTGAATCCAGTCCTAGACACTGTTAAGAAATACATAACATAAACATACATTTTGTAGTTTACTAAGCACTGGAGATGGTCAATTACATACTAATAATTCCATCTTGCATGCAAATTTAATTGAATGCTGCTTGGAATTGGGCAAGTGAAAAATTCACTTCCTGAGATTTCTGATTGTCCCATTTCCAGCCTGTATACAGGTTACATTACAATGACAATGACACGCAAGCTGTAATTATGAACATCTCATTGACCATCATTATTAACAATCCTTATACAGGGGTACAGCTAAGGTTTTTGTGGCCCCAAGCGGACTGTAGCAAGAGGCCCTATCCTGCGGCGTGCGAAAAATGGGTGTGGTTATCCCGCATAAGTGGGCGTGGCCATGCCATGTGGGTGGAGCAGGAGGGCGGATTGGGGCGGGGCTGTTTGCAGGAAAAAAATGGATGTGGGGGTGATTGAGGCGCGCATAGCGCGCCGAAAGATGGGCGTGGCCATGACAATTTATGGGCGAAGCTTAACCGTAGCACAGCAAATATAGCCAACTATGACCATTAAATAATAAATGCAGCAACAGTTACCCCAGACACCAGAAAATAAAAACGCAATTTGGGCCACATTTCAGCAGAAATCAAACGCAATTAGGGCACATTTTCAGCAGAAATCAAACGCAATTAGGGCACATTTTCAGCCGAAATCAAACGCAATTAGGGCACATTTTCAGCAGATATCAAACGCAATTAGGGCACATTTTCAGCAGATATCAATCGCAATTAGGGCACAGTTCAGCAGAAATCAAACGCAATTAGGGCACAGTTCAGCAGAAATCAATCGCAATTAGGGCCACATTTTCAGCAGATATCAAACGCAATTAGGGCACAGTTCAGCAGAAATCAATCGCAATTAGGGCCACATTTTCAGCAGATATCAAACGCAATTAGGGCACAGTTCAGCAGAAATCAATCGCAATTAGGGCCACATTTTCAGCAGATATCAAACGCAATTAGGGCACAGTTCAGCAGAAATCAATCGCAATTAGGGCTGCAAAAAGAATTTACTCACCTGGCAGGCTGGCACTGGCAGAAGTCTTCTCTCCCCGTCTCCTCTCCCGGCCGGCTCCTCAGGCGCGCAGTTCCCACGGAGCTCCCTCCCTGGCTCTCTCCTCCAATCTCCCGCGCTGATTCATGCAGGGCTACGGGAAGATGGCCACCCGAAGCCCTGTACTGGAGACATAGTCTCCAGAGCAGGGCTTCGGCGGTGGCCATCTTCCCGTAGCCCTGCTCTGCTCTGCCAGCCCCGCGGGGCTGCGGGGAAAAAGTGACGTCACGCCGACGTCACGGAGCCGCCGAGGCCCCTAAGATCTTGAGGCCCCAAGCATCCGCTTGGTTCGCTTTATGCCTCGCGGCGCCCCTGTCCTTATACATAGATATCTCTCTCCTCCACACCAAGCCCTCCAACCTCATTATCAAAATAAGTAAATCCTCCCAGATGATGGTATGCTTTTGCAAGCCAAATTCATATAAAAGCCATCCTTTCCTCCTTTATATCCCTTTCTTCACTCTTAATTTCGTATATACATTTTTCTATGCCCAGTTTCCCACACATCACAAACATTTGATTTTACTGTTTAACTACTCAACACAAACTGGGCATATAGATACATCCAGTTTGCGACACGCTAGCTCAAACAGGATGTAACACCAGAAGAAGAAAAGTATCCGGGCACCAGATGAGGTTAAAGAACATTCCACCTATTTATTTCTTCCCAGAATAAATTCCCATAACAGCAAAAAAGACTGCGGCCTGACAGCCGTTTCGCTGTTCGCTTCCTCAGAGACCAATCAAGACCAACCAATCAAGATTGGTCTCTGAAAAAGCGAGCAGCGCTCGCAAAACGGCTGTCAGGCCACAGTCTTTTTTGCTGTTATGGTGATTTGTTCTAGGAAGAAATAAATAGGTGGAATGTTTAACCTCATCTGGTGCCTGGATTATTTTCTTCTTCTTCTTCTGGTTTTGCACTAAAACTAATGGTCCAGAGGCACAGTGAGTCACCTAGATTCCCCAAACTACTGCCAAGTCAAGCATCTAGTGCCGACTTCCTTCACTTTTTTTGTTTGTATCAAACAGGATGTACAGGCGCATCCTGTCAATCAGCAGCAGGTGCACGCACGTGTTCCCACCACTTGTTCAGGACAGG
The DNA here is from genome assembly GCF_040937935.1 of Hyperolius riggenbachi. Classification (NCBI taxonomy): domain Eukaryota; kingdom Metazoa; phylum Chordata; class Amphibia; order Anura; family Hyperoliidae; genus Hyperolius; species Hyperolius riggenbachi. Next base: position 257,492,110 of record NC_090648.1, read on the forward strand.
AATTACTAGGTGATTGATGAATGGTGAAGTGTGTCGCGTGTGGGCAAAAATTTTAATCAAAATAAAAATACATTAAAACATAAATTTCCTATAGTTATTAATCCCTTCTAATCTCCCCTCCCCTTTACCAAAATAAAACACTTGTAAAAGAACAAAGTGACGGCGTTTAAAGAAACTACATAAATAGTTACCTTAGGGACTCAGCTTTTTTAATATGTATGTCATGAGGGTATATTACTGTTATTTTAGCAAATAAGGGCTGGAAATTATTGATTGGTTACAGTGAGAAAACAAAAAAAAAATATAAAAAAACCCTTTATTTTCAAATTATATATTTAGAGTACATTTACCGGTATATGTAATTTCCAAATTATATATTGTCGCCATACATTGTACTAAGAACATAATTTAAATGTTGTGGTAGCCAGGATAAATAAAATGTGTGAATTTTATCTACAGTAGCAATGTTTATTTTAAAGCTATAGGGGGTGGCATTGGAGAAATAGTGTATCTTTTCCCCTTGTTTTGCCCTTTACAATGCGTAGAAAATAAAGTAATTACTGTAAACAAGTATTACTTACAAAAATCCTAATTAGTGGTGAAAAAAAGAACATACAAATCATTTAGGTGTGATAAGCAGTGATAAAGTTCAAATGAATGGGAGGCACAATTAAAGGTGAAAATTGCTCTTGGCGGGAAGAGTAGTGGGTTGAGGTGGTTATTATGACTAGTAATTTGAAAAAAAGAATAATTTCCTACTTTTGGTTAAGAGGGAAACTTTCAGATAAGCTGGGTAAACACCATGCAATTTTTACTTAAGATTCTATTGGAGCAAGTTATCAGATCGATATTCAGACATTGACCAGCTATAGAAAAAGCTAGCGTACACACATATGCAATTTTTTCAAATTCCAAATCAGATATTTGTTCGTTTTTACAATAGGATATCGATTGAAGACTAATAGCCAGTATTTCGATCGGTATCTCCCAGCATGTCCGATCTTCTTCTGGTCAAGAAAGAGATTGATTTTGAGTGTAAAACGATCATTGGTTTTTCAGTAGGCTGTACATTTTTTTGCCCAATTCAACCTCTTTCTCGATTGGAAATAGGATCTGCAGTAAAAATTGCATGTTGTGTCTTATGCTGGGAATACAGATTGAGTTTTTTTGGCAGACTTATTGGCTGATCAGTTTTCTGATTGTTTTTCTGATCGATTTCCATTCACTTCTATTAGAAAATCGATCAGAAAAACGATCAAAATCAGATTAGACTTGTCGGAAATGATCTATCGAGCTATCTATGCTAAAAAAAACCTCATGGTGCATTCCCAGCATTAAGGTCTCTGGAATAAAGCTTTTATCAAGGGGAAAAGATAAAAAGATATAGTTGTTCCAGCCTGCCATGAAAGGAATTTTAGTGGATGAAATTGATTGGTATTAGCTAAACAACAGGAGGAGATCCTCCATTCTTCCACTGAAGACAATAATGTTGCATAACCGAGATAGGTGGAAAAAGGGGTAATGCAACGCACACTTGCAATGCAAGTGTAAAAGGAGCCTCAAGGTTTTGTTGATAAAATGAATTTTTAGGCATGATACATTTTTTGCAATTTTGTATGAGCGAAAAAGGAAAATCACTAGTAACTAACAACCTCTAAACTATTATTACTATATGCAACATAAAAGCTGTGAAAAAAAATTATATTGAATTTGAAAATGTATAATGGTAATTATATTCAAAGGAATTTTTATACACCAATTATACTTTAACCTCCCTGGCGGTAAGCCCGTGCTGAGCACGGGCTATGCCGCGCAGGAGGATTTCTCACGCCCTGCTGGGCCAATTTGTGTAATTTTTTTTGTTGCACGCAGCTAGCACTTTGCTAGCTGCGTAAACTCACCGATCGCTGCCGCTCCCCGCCGATTCGCCGCCGCTCGCCGCGTTAGAGGGTGTCCCCTCCAAGACCCCTGCACAGCCTGGCCAATCAGTGCCAGGCAGCGCTGAGAGGTGGATCGGGACTCCCTCGCGCCCGTCGCCATAGCGACGGGGAAGCCCTAATGGAAATCCCATTCAGAACGGGATTTTCTAACGGGCCTGATCGCCGGAGGCGATTGGAGGGTGTGGGGGGATGCCGCTGCTTAGCGGTTGTCATGTAGCTAGTGCTAGGCTAGCTACATGATTTAAAAAAAAAAATTCAAAAACTGCTGCGCTGCCCCCTGGCGGTTTTAATTGACCGCCAGGGAGGTTACAATATATATCTTATTTTAAAGTCAAAGCATGTGCAAAACGAATGATAGTATTCAGAAGTTATGAGCTGTCAGAATGATTAAATCCTGCTAGAAAGACTTAAAGTAGCACTATTAATTAAAACAACTTTTTTTTAATACTCTATATTAGGGTACACTTTTCCACTAGTGCTAGGGGCATTTTATTTATTCACCCAGGTCTCTCTCCCTGCTTAAAAATCATCCTTCATTCCTCACACAACTCACAAATATACTTCACTGTGTCACAGCATGCAGGAGACATGAGGAGGCTGATCTGAGGAGGTAACATGTAGATAGATGTGCTGTAATATTGCTGTAATGTAACTAGCAGGGAGATGTGTATACACTATTCCTGACTAACTGGCTTGCGTGTGACTTTTCACTACAAGCTGTATCTACTTTGTAGGCTGCTATGTGGTGCAGTGCTGAGAGGAAGAGATACCCTTTACAAAGGTGTTATTAGGATCTTTGTCAGTCAGAGCAGCAAAGATAATAAACACACATTGCTGGAATCTTTAACCCCTTACCACCATCTGAATAATATTCTTTCAGCAAGCTGATTATTAAACTATACACACTGAGGAGTTGATAGCAACTCCCCTGTGCAGGAACATGGTCTAGCCCTCTAAGAGCCTGACACTTTTGTATCTAAAACTAAGGGAGGATTTTATAGCAGAGAGGCAGAGCTGTGTGAGGAAGGAAATTGCTCCTAGTACTTGTGGTAATGTGTGCCCTAACATACAGAATTTTTAAAAAAAAGTTGTTTTAATCAACAGTATTCCTTTAATCACTCTCAGCATATGGAGGGGGTGGTGGGGTTAACAGAAGATCTATGCTAGGGAAGCAACTCCCACTTTGCTGGCAGCAAAGAACTACAGGAAGAACCAGTCAGCCAGAAATGTTTGTATTTTTTTTTTTTGTGTGCAAAAAAATAGAAACAAAACATGTTGAATGTGAAAGAGATGGTGCAATGCCAATTTATACTAATTTACTGTGCATCAAAATGCACAAATGGGTGAACCACTAATTTCTATGGGGCAAGCTCTATTTCTTTTTCTGCATAAATTTTCATTATATGGGGAAAAAAAATCCATAAATGTATTTGGCAGGGGTTTTTTTTGTTAAAGCTGCAGCTGACTTTCATGTGTCCATTTTAAACAGAAATACTTTTATCAGAATGATCTTAATATAATAGAATTTAGAAAAGCATGAAGGAATGAAACAGAAAGAGTCGTACATGTCAGAATTTCCTAGACTTGACATTTTCTAGCAGTAGGTTCTCAACTTATCGACTATTAAGCCTATGAAGCTATTCCAGAGGTACTGAGATGTACAACTGCTTATTGCACATTTGTTGGGAGTTGTCAAACAACAATTATAAAGTACAATCAGCATGTTAATTAAAGAACAGCAGAGGGATTTTCCAATTATTGAAAAGTTGACTTTATGACCTACATATTTCCATGAAAGAAGTTAACATGCTCTTCTTCCTATCTCCTTGTTCGCTGAATAAAGCTATCCATTCAGCTGGGACAACTTAAGAGTTTATCAGTATGTATTGTCTAAATATTGAAGTAATTCATAAGTAATCACTCCTGTGTATTTCACAATTATTAAACTATTCTGTGGAACCAGCAAAGCTTGGACAGCATAATGAAATTCTAACACTGAGAATCCCTGCAGCCCTTGTCAAACAATTAATGTTATGGAAACAAACATCTTCTTATTTTCTTGCAAGCAGTGAACCAAATAAATACATTTTGCTTGCTTTAATTTTCCAGTGTATGAAAGAATTATTACATATTTTATTTCAGATTCGGCAAAAACAGACCAAAGGAATGACTTCTAAGGCCTTTATTTATACAAATCCTGATGAATTTCTTCTCAAGCACGTTTGAAGTGATTGTATCCTCTAGTGAAAAGACAGCTAATAATTATTCTAAAACTTAAACCTCAAATCCAAGCTGAACTAAGATAATGCACTGCTAACTTCAACTCGCTGTTCACTAAAGATTTCTACTGTAAATAAAAAATAATTCCAGTTGAATAAATGTTTATCGTAACAAAAGTCAGATGAGCCCTTCAGCTATTACCCCTGGTCTTGGACTGCTGTGTTCTAGCATCTGATTCAGGCCATGCAACCATAGCTCCCTCTGTAACCGTTAAAGCAGGCCCTTAAGCAAAACTGAAAGCTAAACAAGTATTGAAATGACAATAATGCCAATGCTGTACGATAGGAATATTTGTGAATGTTATTACCCCCAAACAGAAATACAACTAATATATATATATATATATATATATATATATATATATATATATATATATATATATATATATATATATATATATATATAGTATATTAGTTTGTGTGTGTGTATTTTAGTGCCAGCCCATCCAAATGGTTTTCCTGATGGTCTGGCAGGTCCCACATAGTTTCCTTGATGGTTTGATGGGTTCCCCATAATTTCTCTGATGGGCTGGCATGGGCCCCCCATAGTTTCCCTGGTGGTCTGGCTGGTCCCCCATAGTTTTCTTGGTGGTCTGGCTGGTCCCTCTTAGTTTCCTTCTTGGTCTGGCTAGTCCCCCATAGTTTACTTGGAAGTCTGCCACAGGTCCCCCATAGTTTCCCAGGTTGTCTTGCGGGTCCCCCATACTTTCCCTGGTGGTCTGGCAGGTCCTCCATTGTTTCCCTGGTGGACTGGTGGGTGCCCCATAGATTCCCTGGCGATCAGGCTGGTTCACCATAGTTTCCCTGGTTGTTTGGTGGGTCCACGAGAAGTCTGAATGTCTAATATTTACAAATTTGTTCTGGCTTCTGTAATTAAACAATCTTATGAAAGCTTCCCTGTCTGGAATTAAAGACTTCCATATAAAAAGATATACAGATGACGACTTTTCTGCATATAAAAAACAAGAATTCTGACATCCCCTTGAAGGAAAATGATGGCAGATGATCAGTGATCTTCACCCATTCTTCTTCTTACTATATTTCTAGTGGTCTATGGGGTCCCCTAAAGTGGCCTGGTGGTCTAGTGTATTCCCCATAATTGTCCTGGTGGTCTAGGAGGTCCACTATAGTTGCCCTGGTGGTCTAGTGGGTCCCCACTAGTTGTCCTGGTGGTCTAGGGCATCCCCTATAGCTGGGTATTATGGGTATTTTATACCCATAATAGTAGTAGGTATGGGTAGTAGGTATGTTATAGTTGCTCTGGTTAGTAGTGTGTATTTTAACTCACTTCTCCTCAGTTCCAGCGACAAGCAGCTCCGCCCCTCTACTTAGATCACCGTTCAGCAACACAATGAAGCTAAGTATAGGGTCCCTGCTTGATGACTTCATCAAGCTGGATCCCGCACTAGAGGCAGTGTGATGCTGGGTCTTAGTCTCCAGTCCAACAACCCATGTCTCCAGTCCAACAACCCATGGGAGGTATGGAAAGGCTTTAGGACAGTGATGAATTTCAAAGCCCCCACACATCATGCGGCCCCAAGCACCCAACTGGCTGCAGAGCTCAATGAGTTCTACTGCAGATTCGAGCACCAATCTGTGCAGCTTGGGGCCCCTGCACCCCTGCCAGGAGAAGCTCCTTCCCTCCCATCCTCACTGCCGGGTCACGACCCCCCTGTGCCAGTTGTGGTTCAGGAAGCGGAAGTACTGAGACTCCTACACAGAATCAACCTCAGGAAACGCTGGTCCAGACGGTGTGTCATCAACCTGCCTGAGAACCTGTGCAGATTAACTTGCTCCCGCCCTGACCCCCATCTTCAACAGGTCCTTAGCGGAAGGCAAAGTACCCTCCTGCCTCAAAAGATCCTCAAACGTGTTGTTCTTGCCCTCCTGAAGTGCTCCACTGATGCCCTCCTCGACCCACACCAGTTTGCGTACAGAGCTAACAGGTCCGTGGAGGATGCCATAAACGTCAGCCTGGCATACATCACAGAACACCTCGACAAACCAGACTCCTATGCCAGGATCCTGTTCTTGGATTTTAGCTCTGCGTTCAACACCATCTGCCCGGTCATCCTGCTCGACAACCTTAGGCAGCTTGGAGTCAATCCCACCCTGTGTGCATGGGTCAATGACTTTCTCTCCAACAGAACGCAGCGGGTTATGCTCGGAAACTGCTCCTCCCACGAAAAACCACCAACGTAAGGGCTCCGCAAGGGTGTGTGCTGTCCCCGCTACTCTTTTCTCTGTACACCAACAACTGTACCTCATCTGCAGACCCCGTCAAAGTCATCAAGTTCGCAGACGACAGCACTGTCATCGGCCTTATCGACAACAGAGGTGAGCACACTTACCGAAGCGAGATTGAGAGGATCAGCAATTGGTTACAAGGATAACAAGCTCGTTCTCAATGCGACAAAAACTGTTGAGCTCATTGTAGACTTTAGGAAGCACCCCTCCACGCTCCCCCCAGTCTTCATTGATGGAACTGCAGTCTCCAGGGTGTCCGACGTACGGTTCCTCGGTACAACCATAACTAACGACCTTAGGTGGGAGCAAAACACTTCCAGGATACAAAAGAAGGCCCAGCAAAAAGAAGGCCCAGCAGAGGCTATTCTTTTTGCGTCAACTGAAGAAATTCGGTATGCCACGCGAACTGCTGACCAGCTTTTACACCGCTACCATGGAATCAATACTCTGCTCCTCCGTCATTGTATGGTATGCTGGGGCATCCGCTAAGGACAAGTACAAACTCCAAAGGGTAATTAACACCGCAGAGAAGATCATAGGATCGACCCTACCACCTCTGGACCTTCTCCACACAGCGAGACTGGGGTTGAGGGCTTCCAAGATTTCACAGGACCCCTCTCACCCGGGTAACTGACACTTCAAATTTAGGCAAACAGGCCGACGTTACAGGACCATCTATTCCAGAACTACAAGGCGCAGGAACACATTCTTCCCTCAAGCTGTCCTCCACCTGAACTCCACATTCTCCCTCCATAACTGTCCGCAGCGCCTAGTCCCTAGCCAATGCTCTGATCCATGATCTCTCACCACTCTGGGCAGTACTGCCCCACACTCTAGCTACTAGTGCCCTCAAATGAACTGTTCCCCAGTTTCTAAAATGCATGCTGCTATACCCATCTCATTGTATATACCTGTCTGTTCTTGTTCTGTCTGTCATGTAAAGAAATGCCTATGCCATGTGTACAACAACCAATTCCAGACACGACAACTGTCGTACTTGGCGATTAAAATCAATTCTGATTCTGATGCTGCAGCCTGGATGGCGACTTGAGCGAAGGGGGAGCTGCTCGATGGGAGAACCGAGGAGAGGCGAGAGCCTCATCTGCTGCTGCTGCTAGTAATCGCTATGATCAGCAATGATCAAAGTGATGAGAACCCAATCGGCATGGCTCCTAATCAGTGAGGCGAGATGTCCACTGTCATATGAAAGCTAAATCTCCCCCTTCCTGTGCCTGTTTATGGGGGGACCAAGGTCAGTTACAGATACATCCTGTCAGAAGCTGAAAGCCACAAAATGACCACAAACAGAAAGTGAGTGTCGCCCTGTTAGGCTTCGTTCAGACAGATGTCTGCACCAGCCACCCGCAGCAACCAGGCATGTGGTTGCAAATGCTTTTCTGCAAGCATGCAGAAAAGCTTTGTTGGCTTTCATCTGCACATTCTTGCGTCCTGTGTTTGTCACCCCCACTGGGGAATACTTAAGCGTTGTGGCAAAGGATCCTAGAAGTAACCTGTTGCTTGTAGATTCGGCTAAGCCATGGGCAGACAACAGCAAAAATCAGGATTGAAATGTGGAGTTTGCGCAAAAAATGGTAACTGGCAGTAAGCCATCACTCTGGTGGCTGCAGCATTTAGAAGACGAGCGCCGTAGCTACCGTTTACCATCGTGAAACTGTCTGTGTGAACCAAGCCTTGGGATCACCACACTGACTAGGAGAGAGGGCAGGAACAATGTTGTGATCACTGTGATAGGCTCACAGTGATCACTGGGTCAGGAGCCAATAGAATTGGTACTGGTATACTTTTGAGCATCAGTTTATTGTCAATTCAAAAACGCACTTACTGCATTTAATGTATAGCAGTGCATTTTTCCAATTTAGGGCTACTACGTAAGGGTAGATCTACAGGGAGTCCTCTGGACAATTTGTCATTCTAAGCAATTTTATACCTTTCAAACAAAAAGTATGTAAGTGGTCTGTAACCATGCCTTTCAAGCTAAGTAACTAGTGTTTTGCTGAACAAAGTGAACTGCAACCAGTCTGGCGTTCTCTGGACTTTCACCTCTATCAGAGACCTGTAGCACAAGTCTAATGATGTCTCTAAAATCTTTCCTTTTATGGACCATTCATTTTACCTACATAAATTAGGGTACTTGGGCACTTTAATATATACTGTAGTCGCAATTGCAGTTAAAATATTTATGAATGGAGAACATTTTGCCATTATGTGGGTGGCTAATGAAGTTATCGGTGGACAAGGTATTGCAAACGTTGCAGTTATAGCACTGAAAGCAGCCCGTGTGATTTGGTGTTTAAAATTCTTGTGCCAATGATTATCTTGCACTAAAATATTGCGCACGTGCAAAAAGAGGCCTATAAAATAAATATAAAAATATAATCTATAAATCTCATCCATGTATGAACATGAGAGCAATATGGCATGGAAGCATAAACCAGCATGTCTTCCAAAATGCAACTAATAGATTTGTAAATGCTAGCGCTGTTGAACAACCAATCGCTGTGCCCCAGCGTTGCAAAAACCAGGAAAATTTAAACCTGAAATAGTTGTTATTTAATACGATTTATAGCCCATGGATAATAATTCTTCCAGCATATTATTCTAAGAACTCATCCTCAGGAAGTGCCTCACTGTTGTAATCACATCACTGGAGATGCAGGGATGTAAGTCAGAAATATCCATTAAGCACAGCAACAACTCAGCTTCACCCTTGGAATGAAACCCAGCATTTCTTCTTTGCTCTAAAAAATTATTTACAGCATATTATATACTACCACCTTTTTTTTTTTTTTTTACTAGAAAAGCATTCAATTAAACACAGAACCTGAAAGTTCAGTGCAGAGGAATCTGGACGCATCCGAAGTGAAGATAATGTTATCTCGTGTTTACCTAATTGTATCAAGTGAGGAATGTGACACATTCTCTGACTGTGCAGAAGCTCCTGGACACAGAGAGACACTGAAAGCATTTCTGCCTTTAATAGACACATGAATAAAACCAGTTATGAATAAAATGCAGAGGCAGCTCTCAAAGCACAAAACTGTACTTTTGGGAGCTTGTAATTTTTAAATGAATAATAATACTTATGCACAAATGCAAATATGATAACCATATCAGGGGCAAACCCAGGATTTTGAAAAGGGGGATTCCTGAAAGGTCTCCCTCATCCACGCACAACACAGTATAATAATATGGTAGGACTTCTACTTCTGCAGGAAGCCATATCAAATTTATCTTATGGTTCTGGAATTCCACTTTAAGAAGAAACAGCAGACTGAAGACTGAAAATTTGATTGCTTTAGAATCTCTATGGCTAACTGGCTTACATCAGCAGGAGTAACAACCATATACTCCTTGAGAGGGATAGCAACAAAAGAAAGAATGTACACATGTGGAAGTCCAGAATTTCCCCAAAAGGGGAGTGTATGGCGATAGAGTATTTCCAGAGTACAAGTGCGCATTCAAACTCCTCCAAGCCCTCAATGTGGCTTTAATCCTCATAGTAATGCATGAATTGGAGGTAGGACCTCTGAATGATTAGTGAGCTGCTCATGGGACCCAAGGCTACCAGCTTCTGTAGTTAAAAACTGTTTTCTGCGCGTTTTGCGAGAACCACCACCGAATTGTCACTAAAAGTTCCAACCAAAAGTATTTTTGGAAGTGTGACACACCCCCATGCCCTCTTTAGTTTTAGGTAACTGCAGAGTTTCTAATGCTATGGGAGGCTGTTTTCCTGCCCAGATAAACCTACTGATGATTGTATCAATTGTATTGTTCAGTGCAAAACTTAATGATTGTGTGTTCTATGCATGACCTTGGGTGGGTGGAGGATGGAGTTAGTCAGCACTGCTTTCTTATTCTTTTATTCTGCTATTTCTTGCTCTTCGGGTATCCTTGGTGATGTAAAAGAACAGTACCTTCCTCTAAGTGCCTGTTACATCAGAGATATTCAGGAGATGCTGCTTATTCTCATACTTTCTTTTGTTATGATAACGTTTCTCAGATATCCTACCTATTTTCAGATACCTACCTGGCGAAAATATTGTTTGCATGTAAACTGTAAAATATTGTTTGCATGTAAAATGTAAACTTATGGATACTTGTATTATCTGCACTCTTGATTTCTTTTGTGTGGTTAAAAATAAAATGAATATAACCTGTTAGGAAAAGAAAACAAATGATGAAACTATGTAGCAGAAAGCCTGTTTAAAAAGGTTAAAATAATAGTCTCCCTTTAGCTCTGCTGTTAAACCGTTTAACTAAGCAGTACATTTGGGCGGACAACCTGTAGGTTAAATCAGGTGCAGTTACAAACAGCAATGATAATTTGCAGCTGTTGAGTACTAGGCAATTAAAGAGGAACTCCAGTGAAAATAATGCAATAAAAAAAGTGCTTCATTTTTACAATAATTATGTATACATGATTTAGTCAGTGTTTGCTCATTGTAAAATCTTTCCTCTCCCAGATTCACATTCTGACATGTATTACATGGTGACATTTTTACTGTAGGCAAGTTATGTAGCTGTTTCTAGCTGTTCTGGCTTTAACAGACAGCTGTAAACAGCCATTTCCTGTCTGTGAACATTGTTACATTGTGGCAGTTTGCCCAGAGTACCGCGGTACCAGAGCCTCTTGTGGGAGTGGTTTCAGCACAAAATCAGTCATACAGCACCCCCTGATGGTCTGTTTGTGAAATGCAACAGATTTGTCATGTAAAAGGGGGTATCAGCTACTGATTGGGATAAAGTTAAATTCTTGATCGGAGTTTCTCTTTAAGCTGGGTGCCATTTCTGGATATTGGCGGGGGTAACCAGGGCTCAGCCACAGACACAAGATGGAAGCACTGGAGAGGTTAGGATTAGTGTTAGAAAGGTTAGTGTCAGGGGATAGGGCTGGTGGAGGATAGATAAAAAAGGCAGAGTTATTGTTAAAGCCAATATCCACCCAGTGGTTTTCGTGGATGATTTTGTGCAGCTAACTTTTTTTTCACGATATCATGCAACATTTTTATGAAAATTGATTAAATGATGCTCTGTACGACACCTGCGGCGATCATTCTTCTTTAAACAATTGACATGTTCTATTAAGTCGCTTGAGGGTTGTTCTGATTCTCATTGATTTAAGCAGGTTTTGCTGCAATGTTGTAAATGATCGTTTCGTGATTGTTCATTTCCGCTGCCACAAACTATGCTTCCTGATACAGCCACATGGAATGGGGAATGAGCGTTCCTCATTGGAGATCCTGGCCATGATCTGCTGGTGGGTATTTACCTTTAGGTAATTAGGAAAGAGTTTACTATGGGAGGGGCTTAAGGTGGCCATACACTCAGCCTATTTTCAGCTGATCGATTGATCGAAATTGATCAATCGCAAATCGTTTGTCCGATCGATCGATTTGCGGACGATTTCGATCAATTTCAATCGATCTGACATGATGGAAAATCTAGGTCGATCTGAAGAGATTGCTTATCAATTTGCATGGGACCTAATGGAAATCTGATGGCAAAAAAATGCCATCAGATCGATTTTCAATAGATTTCATACTGAAATCTATTGGAAATCTGTTCCTAGTACAGAATGTTCCTAAACACATCAGATAGATCAGAAAATCTATCTGATGATCTATCTGCTGCTAATCTAACGAGTGTATGGCCACCTTTAGTGTTAGATGTTGAGGAAGGAATCTGCTTGAGGAAAGGGGGGGGGGAGTAAACATTAGGCACTAAGCAGGCTGATAGTAGTAATATCACATTTCCAACATTCTACCTATTGCCAATACCTGTCACCCAACCACCAAAATATGTAGGTTAAAAATCTCAGATCATTTATTTTGTTGTTTTCATTTTATTCATTAGCTATTTCTGCACACTTTACTCTTGAGTTAAAAATACCAGCAGCGGTGTGAAAGGCTTGTAAGTACGGTACATCTTACAAAGAATGATGCACACCAGCATATTTGAAGTCCAAAATAAATACCACCAGGAACTGGCAGCACATAAGAAAGACTGTACTATCTAATGTTAAATTTGGCCAGAAAAGAATATTAAATTAACTTATTCATGTCAAAAGAACCTTATATCACCCAGCAAACAATAAAGAAAGTGTAATTAATAACTGCAGAGATCCGATGACCCTGGTTGCTCATTGCTTACAAACACTTCCCCATCTTACTACACTTTCTTACACAGCCTGTACAAACTAATATTAGGCTTTTATATGGGGCTTTTGGAATGGTTCCCACTAGAACGCTAAAAAACTAGCATTTTTTGCATGGTTAGAGTAAGACTCACCAGATTGGGGACATTTTGGCACAGTTGGTGAGCTTTAGCGCATTAAAGCATAACCAAGAGTCCCGCCACTCTTTTCCTGTTGTGTGCTGCAGATATATATATATATATATATATATATATATATATATATATATATATATACAGCACAGACCAAAAGTTTGGACACACCTTCTCATTCAAAGAGTTTTCCTTATTTACATGACTAAGAACATTGTAGATTCACTCTGTGCTTTGGTCTGATGAGTCCAAATGTGAGATTTTTGGTTCCAACCACCATGTCTTTGTGCGACGCAGAAAAGGTGAACGGATGGACTCTACATGCCTGGTTCCCACCGTGAAGCATGTAGGGGGAGCTGTGATGGTGTGGGGGTGCTTTGCTGGTGACACTGTTGGGGATGTATTCAAAATTAAAGGCATACTGAACCAGCATGGCTACCACAGCATCTTGCAGCGGCATGCTATTCCATCCGGTTTAAGTTTAGATGGACCATCATTTATTTTTCAACAGGACAATGAGCCCAAACACACCTCCAGGCTGTGTAAGGGCTATTTGACCAGGAAGGAGAGTGATGGGGTGCAGCGCCAGATGACCTGGTCTCCACAGTCACCAGACCTGAACCCAATCGAGATGGTTTGGGGTGAGCTGGACCGCAAAGTTAAAGCAAAAGGGCCAACAAGTGCTAAGCATCTCTGGGAACTACTTCAAGACTGTTGGAAGACCATTTCAGGTGACTACCTCTTGAAGCTCATCAAGAGAATGCCAAGAGTGTGCAAAGCAGTAATCAAAGCAAAAGGTGGTTACTTTGAAGAACCTAGAATATGACATATTTTTAGTTATTTCACACTTTTTGGTTATGTACTGTACCTTCACATGTGTTAGGCAGTGTGCTTTAAGATACCTAGTAGGAGTGCAATTTGGTCTTAGGACAAAGGGAAGTGGCCTAAGACCAAGCGCATATGCTTGTTGGAACAAATTAGTTATATATATATATATCAAATTCCATCCCTAATTGGTAATGGTGAGAATATTAGTGTTTTAGTGGTTAGGGTTAAGTGTCATTGAAGAGTTAGTGTAAAGGACGGAGGTTGAGGTTTGGTATCTTTTGACAGCTTGGAACCATTAGTTTAAACATCAGAGTTATTAGTGCAATACAGTACAGATTATTGGCAGCAGAACCTGACAATTAGTTTTCCCACTCAAACAGTGCGCAGTGGGTTTCCAGGGGGGGCAATTCGGAGTGTATAGGTATGTAGGTACTGAGTTATGGGGTATTTAGGTATAGTTTCCCCAATAAAGGGAGTATAGTTGCTCCGGGGTAGGGAGTATAGTTGCCCCAGTATAGCTAGTATAATTGCCCCAGTATAGGGAGTATATTTGCCTCAGTATAGGTAGTATAGTTGTCTCAGTATAGCTAGTATAATTTGCCCCAGTGTAGCTAGTATAGTTGCCCCAGTAAAGTTAGTATAGTTGCTTCAGTATAGAGAGTATAGTTTCCCCAATTGCCTAGCGGTGTCCGCTTCCTCTTTTTTATCTACCGCCGTTCGGCCCCTCTCCTCCGTCTTCTTCTCTTACAGCAGCACGTCCAGCGTCTGCTGTGAACAGGCAGGATGCAGGAGAGTGGTTCCCAATCCCATGGTAACGGCGATATACATCGCCGATACAGGAAGCTGCTCTCCTGCTTCCTGCCTTTTCACAGCAGACACAGGACGTGCTGCTGTAAGAGAAGAAGACGGAGGAGAGGGGCCGAACGGCGGTAGATAAAAGAGGAAGCGGCCGCCAGCTATTATTATTATTTAGTATTTATATAGCGCCGACATCTTCCGCAGCACTGTACAGAGTATATTGTCACTTAACTGTCCCTCTGAGGGGCTCACAATCTAATCCCTACCATAGTCCTATGTATGTATTGTCTAGTGTATGTATGGTAGTCTAGGGCCAATTTAGGGGAAAGCCAATTAACTTATCTGTATGTTTTTGGGATGTGGGAGGAAACCGGAGTACCCGGGAGAAACCCATGCAGACATGGGGAGAACATACAAACTCCTTGCAGATGTTGACCTGGCTGGGATTCAAACCAGCGACCCAGCGCTGCAAGGCGAGAGCGCTAACCGCTATGCCACCGTGCTGCCCAGCTAAGCTAATACGAGCGGCAGCCACGGGGAGAGGGGGATCGAGAGGCTGCGGACCAGCTTCAAATGGCCCACGGACCGGCAGTGGGCTGCAGACCGGGGCTTGGGGACCTTCCTACTCCTCTCACGGTCCCCTCCGTTAAGCACTGGCTCCCCCATTTGAGTCCTCCGCTCCGGGAGGCTTCGGAAGTCTTCAGGAGCACTCGGGCTTGATGCCTGTATAAACTGCCTTTTTGCTTTCCATATCTGCTTGGTGTGCTAAGCTGCTGCTCATCTCTGCTGCTGCTGCTCATCTCATCAAACCCATCAAATCAACTGGGCACACACGCTAACAGACTGTAATTGATTGCCGGAATTGTTCCTTCTCTACTTGGCAGACTATTGCTACCAGTGACAGGCGCGGAGCTAGGGGGGTCGGGGTAGGACAAGTGCCCCGGGGCGCCTGGTCCCCAAGGGCGCCCTTCGCCTGGCTGAGCTGCGGAGTTTTTTTTTCTTTTTGCGGCGGGTGAGGGGAGCAGCGCAGAGAAGAGAGAGAGCTGTGCGGACGGTGGGGAAGGGGGGCCATCTCCCCCCTCCTTCCCTCACCTTAGGTGCTCTCCCTCCCTCGCTGTTCCCTCCAATGTCCGGGTGGCTGGCAGCGGCGGGCGGAACTCACCTCCGTCTCGCTCCAGCGCCGGCCGGAAGTTCGGGTTCGCAGCCGCTGGACCAGACCAGAGTAGTGGCAGATCCATCCGGCGCTGCGACGAGACGGAGGTAAGTTCCGCCCGCCGCTGCCAGCCACCCGGACATTGGAGGGGAGAGCGAGGAAGGGAGAGCAGCTCTTCCTCTTCTCTGCGCTGCTCCCCTCCTGCTGGGGAGGGGGACACCTGACCTGGCTACCTACTCTGGGCACATATACCCCTGGCTACCTACTCTGGGCACATATACCCCTGCCTACATATATTGGGCACATATACCCCTAACTACATATACTGGGCATATACCCCTGGCTACCTACTCTGGGCACATATACCCCTGGCTACCTACTCTGGGCACATATACCCCTGGCTACCTACTCTGGGCACATATACCCCTGCCTACATATACTGGGCATATACCCCTGGCTACCTACTCTGGGCACATATACCCCTGGCTACCTACTCAGGGCACATATACCCCTGGCTACCTACTCAGGGCACATATACCCCTGGCTACCTACTCTGGGCACATATACCCCTGCCTACATATACTGGGCACATATACTCCTAACTACATATACTGGGCATATACCCCTGGCTACCTACTCTGGGCACATATACCCCTGGCTACCTACTCTGGGCACATATACCCCTGCCTACATATATTGGGCACATATACCCCTGCCTACATATACTGGGCATATACCCCTGGCTACCTACTCTGGGCACATATACCCCTGGCTACCTACTCTGGGCACATATACCCCTGCCTACATATACTGGGCATATACCCCTGGCTACCTACTCTGGGCACATATACCCCTGGCTACCTACTCAGGGCACATATACCCCTGGCTACCTACTCTGGGCACATATACCCCTGCCTACATATATTGGGCACATATACCCCTAACTACATATACTGGGCATATACCCCTGGCTACCTACTCTGGGCACATATACCCCTGTCTACCTACTCTGGGCACATATACCCCTGGCTACCTACTCTGGGCACATATACCCCTGCCTACATATACTGGGCATATACCCCTGGCTACCTACTCTGGGCACATATACCCCTGGCTACCTACTCAGGGCACATATACCCCTGGCTACCTACTCAGGGCACATATACCCCTGGCTACCTACTCTGGGCACATATACCCCTGCCTACATATACTGGGCACATATACTCCTAACTACATATACTGGGCATATACCCCTGGCTACCTACTCTGGGCACATATACTCCTGGCTACCTACTCTGGGCACATATACCCCTGCCTACATATATTGGGCACATATACCCCTGCCTACATATACTGGGCATATACCCCTGGCTACCTACTCTGGGCACATATACCCCTGGCTACCTACTCAGGGCACATATACCCCTGGCTACCTAATCTGGGCACATATACCCCTGCCTACATATACTGGGCACATATACTCCTAACTACATATACTGGGCATATACCCCTGGCTACCTACTCTGGGCACATATACCCCTGGCTACCTACTCTGGGCACATATACCCCTAACTACATATACTGGGTACATATACCCCTGGCTACATATACTGGGCATATATACCCCTGGCTACATATACTGGGCACATATACCTCTGGCTGCATATACTGGGGACACATACCCCTGCCTACATATACTGGGCACATATACCCCTGGCTACCTGTTCTGGGGACATCTATACTGCTGGCCACCTATTCTGGGGACACCTATAGACCTGGGGCTACCTATTTTTGGGGAAGCACTGCTGTCAGATTGAGTGTATTTTGGGGAACTGCTGCCAGGTGAGAGGTGTCTACTATATTAAGGGGGCATTCTGCCTATTTATGTGAAATGCTGTCTATTTATGTGCCTCATGACTGCTGAATTTGTCTTGTTGGGGGCCTCATGGTTACTGAATTTGTCTTGTTGGGGGCCTCATGATTTGTTGGGGGCCTCAAGATCGCTGAATTTGTCTTGTTGGGGGCCTCAAGATCGCTGAATTTGTCTTGTTAGGGGCCTCATGATTGCTGAATTTGTCTTGTTGGGGGCCTCAGGATTGCTAAATTTGTCTTGTTGGGGGCCTCATGATTGCTGAGTTGGTCATGTTGGGGGCCTCATGTTTGCCCATGATTGCGGAATTTGTCTTGATGGGGGGGCTCATGATTGCTGAATTTGTCTTGGAACATGCTGGAAGGTACATACTGAGGGAGGGTGGGTGAGCATGAGCCTGCTAACCTCCACGTACATTTGAAGGGGCGTGACCAAATGTGGAGCACCCATAACCACGCCCACATTTGGTCACGACCCTTCACCTTAGGGGGCGCATTAATAGTCTTTGTCCCCGGGCGCTGAAAACCCTAGCTACGCCTCTGACCAGTGAGCTTTTAGGCTCATCCATTTGGGACAGTGCATAATGTGTGTGGGATCCCAGGTATGAGTGAGGTGGAATTTGATGTGTGTGAGGCACAGCTGCACTAGTTTACATCTGGTGTGCAATCTCATGTTTTTAATCTTTTATTTAGTAATCTTTTTCTCTTTTGCAGTGATATTTAATAAATAAAAGTTTATGAATTGAAGCAGGGTCCCGCATTATGTTTTTCCATATCATTTCTCTGCACCTGACCTGTGCTCCCCTCATATGAGGGTATCAATATTTCTGAAATCACCCTAGTTCCAGGATTTTGGTTTGTTTGGTTACATTTTAGTCTGACTAGGTTCCGACTGGAGAGAAACTGTAACTTGCATACCTAAATCTTTAACTCCTTCAGGCAGAAAAAAGAAAAAGAAACACAGTCAAGATATTAAAGGGACTCCGAGCTCAGAAAAAAAAGGAAAGTTGTACTCACCAGGGGCTTTTTCCAGCCCAGTGCTGGTCGGGAGGTCCCACGCCGGCGTCCTGGCTCCTCTCCTTCTCCCCGCTCCGGAATGGCTGGCAGGCCGCAGCCCGGGCGACACTCTCCCGAGTGTCGGGCTGCTTCTTCCGCATATGACGGCCGGCGTGAAAGTACTGCGCATGCGCGCTTTGTTCGCGCATGCGCAGTACTTTCACGCCAGCCGCCGTGATGACGCGAGGCGGCCGGCGTGTGACGTAATCCGCGTCATATGCGGAAGAAGCAGCCCGACACTCGGGAGAGTGTCGCCCGGGCTGCGGCCTGCCAGCCATTCCGGAGCGGGGAGAAGGAGAGGAGCCAGGACGCCGGCGTGGGACCTCCCGACCAGCACTGGGCTGGAAAAAGCCCCTGGTGAGTACAACTTTCCTTTTTTTTCTGAGCTCGGAGTCCCTTTAATATGATTGGCACTGTACATACACGTTTTACTCATCATGATACCTTAGGTACAATTTAAAGTAAGTCTGAAGCTAAAATAAAAAAACCAAAAAAAACCCCAGATACTCATCTAAGGAAAGGGAAGGCTCTGGTTCTAATGGAGCCTTCCCGTTCTCCTCATGGTACCCCCACTCCAGCGCTGGATCCTCCATTAGCAGTCTCTGACCGAGGGGTGGGAGACTGTTCACTTCCGCCACTATGGGAGTTTTCGTCCATCTTCAGGAGCCGAGTGCTCTGGAAGACGGGCCGCTCCGTACTGCACACCTGCGAGTGCGTAAGAGCGCATGTGCAGTACGAAGCAGCCTATCTTTGTGAGCACTCCGTCGGTCGGAGACTGCTGATGACGGATTCAGCACTGGAACATGGGCACGGTGAAGAGGATGGGAAGGCTCTATAGGACTCAGAGCCTTCCCTCTCCTTAACTATCTGTTTTTCTTTCTTTAAATTTTAGCTTCAGACTTACTTTAATGTCCTTTACACACATACAAGGCATGTCGCCCAACAAAGATCAGTAGACGATCCCTCTGGCGACACTGCAGGAACTGACGGCGAGGTAATTATGTAATATTCATTTAAGTACATTATGTGTTTTTTTTTTTTTTATTTTACTTGGTTCAGATTCAACAAACGTTCCTGGAACTCACTGGTATTACAAGCTAGTAGGTGGTACCCCACAATTGTGGGGGAGCATGAGTCTGACAATGGGTAAAGTGGACCAAAAAGAACAAGTAGAATCAGCCTCTGCTTCAAATTCACCAAAAAAGCTTTATTCAAAAATAGAAAACACTGTATTGTCACTTGCGTGTCACTTTAAAATCACAAAATCACTCACAGCAAGATGTAATTATGCACAGCCAGCTGGGCTCACACAAATATCACACTGCAATCACGCCAGTCACACCTGGGATCCCATCATATTTCTGTGGCAGAAATATGATTTTAAAGTGACACGCAAGTATTTTTTTTTTCCAATTCTTGAATAAAGCTTTTTTGGTGAATTTGAAGCAGAGCCTCATTCTACTTGTTCTTTTTGGTCCAGATTCACTTAAAGGCTAATTAGTTCACTAACGTCAGGAACCAATTAAACATCACAAACAGAACTCAAAGGCTTTTGACCAAAGTACATTTTCCAAAGGCGAGGACATCATGGAAGAAAAGTAACTACACATATGTACCTGAAAGGCACACTTCAGTCTTATGCTAGCTGGCTACTCTGTGTGGACTGGTCATTTCATTCTCCAGCCTATGTGTAGTAGGGATAAAAGAGAGGGGGGATCTCTCTTCAAGCTGAGCTAAGAGGGGAGGAGGCAGAGGAACAGTGTGTGTGTGTGTAATTCCTTTTCTCTGTAGTAGGATTGCAGCAGGACGCTTGTTTTCACGGACCCTCTGAGTTACTAACAGACCACAGGAACAGGAGAAATAAATCAGTGCCTTTGCTGACTGCACTGATGGCTGGCAGCACTGTGTAGTAACCGTTACTTTATCACGCCTCACAGCAGAGCGCAGCTGCCTATTCTTCCTCCTTCTCCTCTCTGGTTGCCTGGCAAACACAGCCAGCCTCTCTCTCACACTTCACTACCGGGTTAGAGAGAGGAGAAAGCAGACAGCTCCCATCCCTCCTCCTCCCCTTGCTGCTCTGCATCCTTCCCACTCCTCTTCCAGTTATTACTGTACAACTAGTACACACACATACACGTTACACACACACATACTCACACACACACACTTGCCTGGACCAGCTGCAGCAGCCACCATGGAGGTCAGCTAACATCCACCAGTGGCACATTCTCTCTCACACACACATGCATCCATGAGAACACTACACTGTGTGTGTACATTACACACAAGCAGTTTACATCAAGAAGCTCCAGTACTTCTCCTCCTTCCTATTCTGCTGCTGCTGCTGCTGCTACCTCTCCATTTCCAAAGGCTGGCCATTCATCAGGAAAGCACCAAGGAGCCCCCTCATCCTCTCATCTCTGCCTTACCCTCCGCAGACCCTGGGGCAATGTCCAAGAGCCTGAAGAAGAAAAACCACTGGACCAACAAAGTCCATGAGAGTGTGATTGACAGGAGCCTGGAAGGGGAGCTGGGCTTTGACATCAGAGGGGGTGCTGAGAATGGGCAATTCCCTTACCTGGGAGAGGTAAAGCCTGGCAAGGTGTCTTATCAGAGTGGCAAGCTGGTGCCAGAGGAACTAGTGCTGGAAGTGAATGATACCCCAGTGGCTGGACTTACCATCAGGGATGTACTGGCTGTGATCAAACATTGCAAGGACCCCATCAGGATCAAATGTGTGAAACAAGGTAGGTGTTTCCTTGTCGTACAACAGGCTGCCGTGCTGTATTATGCAGAGCACATGCAGCATCCATGTATTATTCATATACTACTGTGCAGCATGCCACACATTGCCCTGGGCTTACAAGCCCCCCCCCCCCTGATTTGTTGACATCGGAGGAGAGTGTGCCTCGCTGAGAGCTGCTGCTGATGATGATAAGTTGCCATGCGTTTGCCTTTGTTGGCAGAGGGAGAGGGGTACCTGGCTGCAGGAAGGGCTTCCCTGGCACATGGGGGGGATGGATGATCGCAGGGAATAAGCCCAGCCCTGCAATGCAGCGCCCTATGGAAGAGGAAATACAGCCACAGCCGCGATCACGGGCTGCGCACTGCTGCCGGAGTAACTTTGCCTTTGTTGCTGTGCTGAGGATGGGGATGTGTGAGCTGCCCGCCGGGGAGGCTGTCATGTGCGGCAGTGACAAGCTGCGATGTGCTGGGAGAAAGTTCGGGGCATGTCGCAGGAGAAAATCTGCCAAGGCACAGTGCCTCTGTCTACTACGCTGTTTACAATAGAGGGTGCCTGTCTATTGGTGGCATCGCCCAGTCACTATTTCTGGCACTGCCTGGGCATGTTGAGGCAGCATATCACCCCCTTATCTAGGCTCTCACATTATCATATTACTTCCCAGTTTTTTTGGAAGGGAGTCACCTCTGATGCGTCTTGGGCCTTGGTAATTTAGTAGAGCACTGTTACCCAGGCTTGCTCCCAAGGCTCTAATTTATAAGCTGGGGGCAGATTTGTGATCAACGCTGTTTTGTTCACCACATTTTTGAGAGTGCCAAAAACTGTGTATAACTGTACCTCTGTTTACCAACTTTTTTTAAACATTGTTCACACATTTTGATAACACTGTATTTGAGAAGAATAAATAAACAGACCTGATCATAAGGACTAAACAGAGAATGTTATTTCCCCACTTTGATAGTGGGCATCCCCCTTAGAAAAGTATTGAAAGCAGGTGGAAAACTTCCCAAACAATTTTGAATTTATCTCAACTTTCTGGTTGTTTCAGTAAGTTGAAGGGTTAATGCAGTCCTTGTGACGGCATGTGTTGCAGGTAGCCTCACATATGCACAGGTGCGGTAATTAGTGTCTTAGCTAGGAGGATTCCATGTAGCTAAGACATTAATTACCCCACCTGCGCTTAGGTGAAGTTGCCTGCAAAACATGCAGCATTGGCAGTGATGTAGCAATAGGGGTTGCGGCTGTATCAGTGCTCTTGGGCCAGAGGGGCCCTCCCTCGATAGCAGTATTAGCTCTCTATTGGTCCTGCTGTGGTAATAATCACTCCTATAGATGTTTTAAATAGTAGTAATCAATAACAAACTGTTTCCCATTTCCTTCTTGCACCTCTGACACAGTGTTTCTCCTTGTCAGGTTTTCGTGCAATATATCAATTGGGTACTTATCCATTAGCCGGGCGCATCCGGCAGGTGGCGCTAATTACTATTCCCCCTCCAGGCCGACATGGATAGTAGGGAAAGATGTAACTCTGGTGGAGTTTTGTCACCACCTGCTGGATGCGCCCGGCTAACAGATAAGTACCATCAATTGTTATGTATAGAGTGCATAGGAGGGCACAATGTAAAACTTGCACTGGGGCCCATAGCTCCTTAGCTACGCCACTAAGGGCCTTTTTCCCATTGGCGAAAGTGATGCGATGCAGCTACGCATCACTTTCGCCGGTGCCCGCGTCACTTCTGCATCTCCCAATGCGTAAGTCAATTGCAGAGATGGGACGCAGCTGAGGGCGAACGCAGCTGTGCGAGAATCTGCAGCATGCTGCAGATTCTGATTGCTCCGCACCACTCCACACAACATGCACGCAGTGGAAACTGTTCCATTGTCGTGCATGTGTTTCAGCATACCCGCGGTGTGATGCGGCTATGTAGCCGCATCGCACCGCTTCTGGTGGAAATGGTCTCTAAACATTAGGGAATATCGAGGACAGGTTTGAGAATCCTTGGGTTAAAGAGACCCTGAAATAAAAACAAAAAAAACCCTCTGAGGGGATACTTACCTCAGGAGGGGGAAGCCTCAGGGTCTGTAGCTTGGGGGAATCCAGCGCTTGCTCCCCCGAAAGCTCCTCGACAAAGGCTGACAAGACAGCGCAGGCGCGGGCAATATTTACCTACCGCAATCCTGCACAGGCGCACTAGCGGCTCTTCGTTTGGGTAAGGCGGAAATAGCAGATCCCGATTGTATCCGGTCTACTGCGCAAGCGCAAAGGACTCGTGCCTGCACAGTAGAGCGGATACGATCGGGTTCGGATATTTCCCCCTTAACCCAAACAAAGTGTGCACCTGCGCAGGATCGTGGTAGGTAAATATTTACCTCGCCACTCTTCCAGGGGATGCTATGCTGGATTGCCGGGGCACCGGAGGATGGGGGAAGGCCCGTTAGGAACCAGAGGCTTCCCCCTCCCGAGGTAAGTATCCCCCAGAGGGTATTTGTTTTCAATACAGGTTTTCTTTAAGGGCTGATTCCCACTACAAGAGCTTTTTAACCTCCCTGGCGTTAAGCCCAACACAGTGTTGGGCTAGCCGCCGCAGGGGCTTACATGGCCCCGGGAGGATTTTTTAAAATATTTTTTGAAATAAAAACTGTTTTATATTGTTAAGCTAGCACTTCGCTAGCTAACTATGTGTGGCAAGTCCTTCCGGTCCCCTCTGATCGCCCCCCCATCACCGCCGGTATACGTACCCCTTCAGGGATCCCGTGATGGCGCATCCTCCCAATCAGCTCCAGGCTTCGCTATGAGGAGGATCGGGACTGTGCATGATGTCATGTTCGATCGTCGCCATGGCGACAGTGAAACTCATTGCTGAAGCTGCGGCACTCACGGGATCGCGGACGGGTAAATATTGCCGGAGGCTATCAGGGGGGGGGGGGGGGATTTGGGTCAGAGAGGTGCCGGGGGACTTGCCACACATAGTTAGCTAGCCTAGTGCTAACTAACAAATAGAAAACATTTTTTATTTAACAAAAATCCACTGCATCTGCGTACCGCCAGGAAGGTTAAACGCTAGAGATTTTAAAAGCTCTTGCTAATGCAATGCTATGGGGGATTTTCACAAAATCACATTCCTCCAGTGTTAACACTAACATAAGGTAACATTGGCAAGAGCTTTTAAAATCACAAAGCTCTTAGAAAAGCTCTTGTAGTGTGAACCAGCCCTAAGGCCCCATTCACATCTGAGCGTTTTGCCAGCGATTTTGGAAAAAAAAACACTAGCGCTTTTTAAAGTGCTAGTGCCATAATACCCTATGGGCCCGTTCTCTCGTGGGCGATTTGCGTTAATCGCCGGCGATCAACGCAAATCGCCAAACGCAAATTTGTATCCTGCACCATTTTCAGGCGATTTCCGGCGATCACATTTAGTGCTATAGAAGTGCTAATCGCGATCGTGAAAAAAATGGCAAATGTGAATGGCGATTTTTTTTTTTAAAGCGTTAGACGCCAAAAATCGCCTGAGCAAAACGCTAGCAAAAGCGCTAGTGTTTTGCAAGTGTGAATGGGCCCCTAGGGTTTCTTTTCATTTGCGTTACATAACTTAATTACCACTTTTGTCTTCAGTGCTTTACATGGGGCTGCTTCCTCCCCCCAGAGGTATATATGGTACATAGCATCGCTGCTTCACTTTTCTAGTCTAGTTTACCAGCCAAGTTTGGGCTCGATTCACTATGCGACGGTAACCTAGTTTGCATGTTTAATCACTTTGGACGTGCAAACTAGGGCGATGCGACGTTTAGCGCGCATAAACTGAATACCGATCGCACGCAGCACGGTGCGCCACAATCGCTGCGTGGTGTGCCATTAACGTCGTACCGTTTTTGTGGTAATGAGCCCTTTATGCGCTAAACATCGCATTGTCCGGCTGAACCGCGCACCGTTAACGTCGCACCGCGCTGCGTGCGATCAGTACTGATGCGCGCAAATGGCCCCTTATCGCGGGAAATCCCGCTGTGCTATGCAGTGCTAATGGTTAGCGCCATATAGTGAATCGAGCCCTATGTCTGAAAAAACCTGCAGAAAAGATTTAGGAAAGTGGAAATGAAAGGATTTTCTCACTTTTATAAATAGGCCTCTATTTTTCTCAGTTCCATTATTCACTTGACACTGCAATATTAGAGTGTGTTCACACATCAGTCTTTCTTAAACTATTTACCCAGGAGGAAGTCTTTAAATCATTTTAGGATCTTAGGGAACCCCTGTATTAGTGGAGGGAGTGGGGATTTATTTTGCAGGAGGCCAGTCTCACCGCAGGGAAAATACCAGGGAACCCCTGCAATGTCCTCAAGGGACCCTGGCTGAAAAAGCCTGGTGTACATTGTAGGGAAGTTATAATCGCATATCCTTGTGCTGCAATGGTCCCGTTTACAGCAGCAAGTTGGCTCTACAGTGTGTTGCATTTCATTGTGATAAGGCAAGTCGAGATGTGTGCTAGTGGACAATGCGTGTGTTACAGCTGTGTTAGAAATGAATGGTGATGAGATACTGTGCACTGTGACACCCACGTTGCTAGTAGACACCAATTTAGAACTCCTGTAATGTGCTGCATGCTCATTGCAACATATTCAGTGTGCGCTTACACTTCAGCTATGTTCACAGTGGGGTATGGGACATTACGACTGCATAGTATTGCAGAACATTGCTCTGCAATGCAAAACCAAAGTGACGTTCACGGTTCAGGCGGTGCAGTGCGGTCTAACCGGCGGTGTGTTACTGCATAATGCATGTATTAATAGTGCCAGTGAAACATACTTTTCATTGGCTGTATGCACCACAACAGTCAGATAACATACAGCATAACTTTCCGGTTCCAGGGATCGCACACAATGCCCACTGTGAGCCTAGCCTTATTCTCTTCCTGTACTCATGAGTTTACCTAATGTACGTTATTATAATGCTGAAAAAGTTTCTGTACCATACCGTTTTATTTCATGCTATTCACATATACTGTATTTTGCTTCAGAGTCTGAAAAAACTTTTTTTTCCCCAGGAATGATATAGTTATATTTGGTTAGCACTGCAAGCAGTCAAAGATTATTTTAGGCTTATGGTTTTTTTTTTGTTTTTTTTTCTTTATTACTGCTGTTAATGCTTGTTCAGGATATATGGCTAAAAGTATTAGAGGCATAGGATCAGCAGGACAGCCAGGCAACTAGTATTGCTTTAAAGGAAATAAATATGGCAGCCTCCATGTCCCTCTCGCTTCAGTTGTCCTTTTAATACAAGCCCAGTATCTGATGGCAGGAATAACAGCAGATTGGTGAGGGTCGGCTGCTTTCATTTTATGCGTTTTGCATTGTGGCGCAACAGGCAATTTCACATCAAAACACAATAAGTCAATGGCGCTTTCACACTGGCGGTTTGCAGTGCTGGTGCGGTGCAACCTGTTGGAAAAATGCACTGCATGCAAAGTTATGGGGTGACACAAGTGGTTCGGGATGTGGTGCAAGCACATGTCTATGGACTGTATGCTGCCCTGTATGTGTTGCATTGCATTGAAAATGTGTGATACCAAGTAGCCTCACCTTTCCAACTCTAGTTGAGAAAAAATATTAGTGTTAAAATGGATAAGCATTTCTTTTGTGATTTTATTGCGGTCAGTGTCCCCATTTGAACCCCCTTGAATGCATATGGGTAAATCTCTCCAACAGGAACAGTCAGCAACATGTAAAGCTTTTATTTATTTTATTGGCTTTTTATTTATCTTTCACAACATATCCACAAGCTGGTTGAATAATATAAAAGATTGATTCGCGTGCTAGAAAGACCTTGGAGAGAATAGCAGAGATGGCTGTACATAGAATGAGCACAGAGCTTAGGATGCGGCTGACACACAAAGCAATAGAAGACATTCATGCCTCTAATGAGAGTAGGCAGTGTGTGTGTGTCGCTAACTTTACTTAGTTACCTGTGGTAACCTAGGTAGCCGTGGATATGGGCCAACAGAGTAGAATCCCATTTAAAAGGACATTTAACCCCCAGCTTGCTGTAAAAGATGCAGTGTTTCTGACTGACATATCTTTTTTTGCAGTATTTGTTTAGCTGTGACATATTAGGCATTGGTTCTCAGAGCAGAAAACCAGGAAACCTGCCATGACTGCATTGCTTATTATTAATAATATGCTGCTATAAGGATGTGACTCGCAGGCATGTCAGCTTAAGTACAGAGTAATTATTATTTTATGGTGGCCAGAATCAGGACAAGACCTCATGTGTGGCATGTTACACCTTACATAATACCTGGTGGTTTAGTTCTAAGCAGGGTTACAGCATGTCAGATTAGTGACAGCTCTGAGAGGATGAGAACAGTCAGGTTATTTACAAGAGCTGAAGCTGTGGGTAACAATGAAGTGATCTCATGACACTGCTCACATCTCTACCAGGCCCCTGCACTGACATGAAGTCATCTTTGGATATAACACTGAATGCATTAATGTTGCTGGTGTTAATGGAAGCATTGCCTATACAATGCTGACAACACAGTATTTCAAGAACACACCTGCAAGCTTTACAAAACTCAGAACATTGTGTGTTCCATCTGTGCGCTCCTGTGATGTCACACTTCTAAAATGTGCAGCTAACAAGCCTGAAATAGATCACATCTTTTCAGCTGTGTCACAGTTATCAATATTGAACTTTCTTCTGTCAAGCGTGCCGCAAGATCTCTTGAAAATAATAGGCACCATTGTGTAAACATGTATTGTATTGTGTGCTGCCACCAGTCAGATTCTTCAGTCTAGCTTTGGTTTCTGCCTAATGTATCCCATCCCTGACAGGTGCCGTTATTATGAGATAATTAGTGTTATTCACTTCATCTGCTTGTAATATTGTGGCTGATCTGTGTGTAGCAGAGAAATGGATACCAGCATTTTGATACTATGTTGAGCATGAGCAGTTTCCTCCAGTTGTTTGATACATTAGACCAATTATTGTAAGATTGTTTCTTTTTGGGTAACTACAGTAAAGTTTCTGTAATCTGACACTGATTGGGACCAGCTGATGGCAGAAAAGTGTGCTTTCTGGTTGCTTGAGACTCAATGTTAAAAATAGGCCTAGCTAATAAAGTACTATACGCCACTCTATATACATACCATGAACTCATGGACTGTACATGAAAATACAGTAATTGAAAATATATTAACCTTGGTGGAGCTGTGGAACACAGTCTTTAAGCGCAGCAGAGCCCACAAACAGCCTAAGAAATTGGCCTTCACCGGTGAGAGTACTGCTAGGGATTTGCACTAGTTGGTTGAGACTGCTGGTTACTTGTGTTCTGGATAGCCATGACTCTACTGTATAATTGTATAATTTCACAAAAATGTGAACAAATTCAAGTAGTGTACAAATTAAATAGAAGGGGGGTGTGGGGGGGGGGGGTGTAATGAAGAGAGATAAACACGTAAGCAGCATAGCCTTTAGGGGTAGTTCACCTGGGCTTCTGCATGGCGGTAACACAATGTTATTGGCTGGTGACGAAAGCAACGTTTAAAAATGATCAACCGCTGTCCCTTCACATGAATGGAAGTGGTTTTCCAACAACGGGTACAGATTTTTCTGTCATTTGTGCAAATGCCATGGTAGATCCCGTGTCTCAGCTTACATTTAGCATCCAAGATGGCTGCGTAGGTGCCCATAGGAGGCTCAAAACGCAACAATGAAACGTGGAAACTGATGGTGAATGCTTTTCTGCTCAGTCGTAGAAAAGCAATTGCATCTGCTAAACAAGTCTCTACCAGCCATCCTGCCACTCACCCGTGTGAGCCAAGCCTTACAAAGCAATTAAGTATTTTAGATAAATAAGCTGGATCAAATTATTACTTTAAACTAAAGCTACCATACATACACGCACTAGGTGAAACTCGGATGAAAATCTACCCAAGGTCGTTTGAGCCAAGTTCACACTGAATCAGTTGCAATGGGCAGCAAACGGGGAACAGAGGCGCCAGCAGGGTAAAAGTGGATAAAACCTTTAAAATTTGCTTGGAGGAAGCGGTGGACTTACCTCCATAAAGCAGACACGAAAGACTGTCTGTATAATAGTAATCACATTTATTATATAGCACCCCAAAAGTGCAATGCGTTTCTCAGGCCACGCCCGCTTCATCAGGCAATAAACGTGGGGACAAACAGAATTTCAGCAGTAGCAGGAGTAGCGCCTCACTGAGGCGCTACTCCTGCTACTGCTGAAATTCTGTTTGTCCCCACGTTTATTGCCTGATGAAGTGGGTGTGGCCTGCAAAACGCGTTGCACTTTTGGGGTGCTATATAATAAATGTGATTACTATTATACAGACAGTCTTTCGTGTCTGCTTTATGGAGGTAAGTCCACCGCTTCCTCCAAGCAAATTTTAAAGGTTTTATCCACTTTTACCCTGCTGGCGCCTCTGTTCCCCGTTTGCTGTACCGTGTCCACCCCTGGTGGAGGGGTGATCTACCCCTTTTCTGATCTACAGAGAACGACTTCTTAATCCTGAGTGAGGACAGGTCTTATCTCCTCACCTGCCTATACAGTGGTTGCCTTTGTGGTAACCCACGTTTGTGAGTATACTCTTCTCAGTAATTATCTTAATTAATTTTATGCTGAACATACTACACTATATTGGGCTCTTGGTTTCTCTAACCTAGTTGCAATGGGCAGCTAATTCAAAATTAGCAGTAAGTATTGTGTTGTAATGCTCAATCCCACATTACCAGTCATTTGTAAGGTGGGCGTAACATCTGGGGCTGTCCAGTAGCACACACCTCTCACAATGGAATTGGAAGCACAGTGGTGGCATTACGCAAGTGTAAACCTCAACCATTGTCTGATCATTACAGCCCTTTGCTTATAACTTACCTTTATGATGCAATGCAACACACATGGAAAAAGAGCAAAGGTACAACAATAATGCCACTGTGACATGTTTAGTGGGCATAACCACTTTCTCAGGCAAAAATAGTAGAGCATTAAAAACAGTACGCTCATTTTGAATATATTCCCTGAGCATATTGTTTTTAATGACCACCAGATGCCACACTATTTTTGCTTGAGGAAGCGGGTATGCCTTTGAAACACGTCACAGTCGAGTTATTTTTGTACCTGTTTTCTTACTGAATAAAGATCTACTTTGAAAACTGACATTGAATTTTTAACGCATTTTATTCTGATTGGTTCCTCTGTTACATTTTGTTATTTTCTATTATTGTACACCCTTGGTGAAGGGGCATATCCCTGAAATCCTTCCAACAGCAGAGAGTGACTTTTAACCTGGGGACAGGGCTTTGATCCCCACCTGCTCATTCATTGGTTGTCTTTGTGGTAACCCACACTTGTGAATATTACTCTTACTCGAACATTCTATTATTTCTATTACCATAATATACTACATCATATTATGCTCTCGGTTGCCCTCCCCTTTATTTTGTTTTACAGCTGTATGTGGTGTTGCTCTATGGATCAGGGGAGGTGTAAGCAAGCACAGCGCTCTTCACAAAGGGAGTTACTGTATGTATGTACAAGACAAGCTAAGGCTGCAGTTAGTGATGGGGAAATCAGTATGGCAGTTATCCTGCTCTATTCTGAGGGTGAACCCTCCTAGTCTGAACAGGAACTTTGCACAGAACTCATCAGATTCAGAGGCTGATTGATACCTGTCAGCTTGTCTGATTAATCCACTGTGAGGTAACCAACCGGTCAGTATTTTCCAAACCTTATTAGCCCTGTGCAAATTTCTTCTTTAGCTCTCACTTATTCTGACTACCAGCCAGATTGGCATCACTACAGCAACAGAGCAATGTGTTATGTTATCAGTAGCCAAAACACTGTTGGGATTTAGCCACCAGCGACAGAGAAACCCACTTCTCTGCTGATAGCAATGCTCTTCCTTCCGTTCAGACTATTCCTTGCTGGTGATCGCTGACTAACAACCAATCGCCTGTGTGTCACGGCCCTTACATAGTTAGGCCTGGAACCCACTGAAAACCGCAAACGCAAAACGCAACCGCTAGCGTTTTGTCTGAGCGGTTTGCAAGCGGATTCATGCGCGTTTTTGGTCGTGTTTTGCAATATTGTATTTTTTTCCCCAGCGGGTGCCTAGCGTTTTGCGTTTTGCGTTTTTATCCTGATTGGTCCTGTGAATTATTTTTCATTTTGTTACAGTGTGCTGAACCGCAAAACGCTAGCAAAACCGCTCAGTTTAGGTTTTGCTGAGCGTTTCCGCTAGCGGTTCAATACTTTACATTGAAGCGCTAACGCTCCCAAAATGCTGCATGTCCTGCGTTTGCGTTTCTGTGAAACGCAAACGCTCCTGTGGAAGTTGCCCCATGCATTAACATTAGCCCAGCGTTTTGGCAAAGTGCTAGCGAATCGCAGCATTGCCAAAACGCTGCCAAAAGCGCTCCTGTGGGTTCCAGCCCTTACACAGAGATTGTGCAACTACAAAACTACCATAACCTGAAGCAGAGGTTTTTTTTTTTATTTGTGCAGTTTCGTTGTAAGTAGAATCATTTTACAGAGACCGTATATATGGCTTATTGAAGATGTCTGTGACGGCCAGAGTGTATTTCTAGCTGATGCACTACAGCATTTCTTCTGTACAAAATTAAAAACGTTGCAGTTCCATATGAAAGTGATGAGGCCTCATCAGTAAATTAAATTCCACAAAGAAAGTCAGCAATCTCAGCAGAATTTGTAAGAATTGCTAACAGTATTCTTTTGTTTATCAAGTGACCCCACTATTTATTTTGTCAGGGGAAAATATTTTCTTTGGCACATGCAATTAACCTAGTGTTAGCTGCTGTTGTTCTAATCATACTTGTGACAAGACGTGCTGATGCCACTGCAAATGCTACAAATGACATTTCTGCAGGCAATACTTTGATTTTCTATGAGGCTACATTCACAGTGGGACTTTGTGTTGTAATGCAGCATTAAAGTCACAACGCAGCATTACAATGCAACGCAAAAAAAAGCGGTAATGCACATGAACGCTGCATTACCATCCCATACAGTAGGTAGTGTAAAGCATACAGGAAATGAAAAGTATGCTTTCCTGTACCTGGTAACGTGTGTGTTTAGAGGCAACGCACTGCAGCAGTCCATTACCATAACGCTACACGTTAAAATGCGATGCTAATGTTGCACTGTGAATGTCCCATAGGATTAGCATTGCAGTGCGGTAAAGCTGCGTTATAAGACGTTATAATACAACGTCCCACTGTGAATAAGCCCTGAAAGTTTCAATTCAGTTTTACCTGTGAGGCTCTTTTCACACTACATTTGTTGCTGTGCAATGGACAATATAATCGCGTCAAAACGCAATGCAATTATATTTCTTTAGGCCTTTAACGCTGGTAATTTTGCAGAGCAACAATTTCCGTTGGAGTAACATGCAGCACCTGCATGCGCACCCGCAGCTGTCCCCTCTCATGCATGCACCCATTTAAAAGTAAACAATTAATGCCGTAGCAAATAGCAGCAATCATTCATTAAAAGTAAAAAAAAATTATCTATCTATCTATCTATCTATATATATATATATATATATATATATATATATATATGATTAAAGTGACAGTGTCAAACTAAAAGATAAAGTGAGTGTTTTTCCCGACAGTTTGTGGACCCAAAACTGTAAAGATGCATTTGTATGCTGTTACCCAGCAATGTATCTGTACAGAACTCGGATCCCCAACTGTGCATCATAGCGATCACATCCACTCACTACAGGCACACAAGCTGACAATAATGGTCCCTCATATACCTAACTGGTGATGACATATGTGATATAATTCTAAACAGGACAAGCCAAATAATACATTTTGAGGTATTTTTTGAAGGTGTTTTATAAATGTGGCACCAGTGAAGTGAAAATTATGAAAGGTGCAAAAGTGTATAAATGTGTATACTGTATATTCTACATGTATGCCTATTTCTCTCCTGTAAAATGCCTATAAAATGTAACAATTCTTGGGAAAAAAATAACCGAAAGAAAGCCTAGGTTTTCCCCCCCAAAATACAATCACTTTGATGACATAAGTAATTAAAAAAAGTTATTGCTGTATCGCTAGCGAAACAGCTGAAATTACAAAACTGTCAGGAATCTTAAAGAGAGCCTGAGGTGGGCTCATAAAATAAAAAAAAAACCTAGGCTACCTGAATGGGGGGCTGGGCGGATCAGGTAACCACCATCCCTACCGCTCTTTTACTCTCCGTTCCCTTGCATTCCTTCACTTTCATGACCTCTAGGGTCATGAAGCTGGATGGAGAGACAGATTCTCTCTCAGCGTGCAGGGAGGAGAGGAAGCAACGGGGGTGGGGCCAGGGAGAGAGTTCTGCCCAATGGCAGCTTTGGAAAGCCTGCAGGAGCGCTCCCAGTGGGCATTTTGAGCAGGGAATCCCTCTCCTCCCATTACCCTCCAGAATAGCAACAAATATTGTTGCTATTTTTGGGGGGGCTATAGAATGGAGGTGGGGCAGAGAGTGGCATGTGGGGTACACAGTGGCCTCTCATGAGGCAGAGAACATGCCTCTGTGTCCCATCTGCCCCCCTCGCACCGCCTCGGGTTCTCTTTAAAGAGCATCTGTGAGTTTAAAAAAAATAAAAAAAAAAAAATCTGATCCTTATCTCGGGAGGGGGAAGCCTTTGCATCCTAATGAGCCTTCCCTCGTTCTCCGTGGCCATCGCTATCCAGCGCTGGGACCCCAACACAAATTTTAACAACGGCATCGCCACTCGCTGCTGTGCAGAAAAATTATAATTCCAGCCTTGCATTACAGTTGATTTAAAAAAAAAGCACATTAAAACTATGGCCCAACTAGCAATGGAATTGCTGACCACAAGCTAAACTGATTACCAGATCATCAGACAGAAGTAGCTGGGGATTGACCTCCTGCTGAAGCAGGGTA
The DNA here is from genome assembly GCF_040937935.1 of Hyperolius riggenbachi. Taxonomy (NCBI): domain Eukaryota; kingdom Metazoa; phylum Chordata; class Amphibia; order Anura; family Hyperoliidae; genus Hyperolius; species Hyperolius riggenbachi. The sequence continues at coordinate 257,526,264 of NC_090648.1, forward strand.
ATGGATGTGGCTGCTGTAATCCCCGCTCACACAGTAGTCGGCTATCGATTGCAACTTAAGATGTTCAGCTATTTATGTTATTCTTTTTGTGATTCTCATTCCAGTGAATGAGAATCACAAAGCAATTTCCCGTAAAATGCTACATGCAATTGTTGGGAATTGCAATCGTGCCACAATCGCCGCAGTGTGAGTAATCCTATAGGATTACATGTGCTGAAGTGCTTTGCTGATCACCAGCAACAGTAGATCAGAGCAAACAGATGACAGGATGATTTGTTATCAGGTATTCTGAAAGAAGCTGTGAGGATCAGGCCTTGATATAAAGCCAAGGGACAAAATATTGAAGAGGCAGAAGAGATATCTTTGTGCAGGTTGGGTTTTTGATTACACTTTGATTTGGTTGGTTAGTAGTGAGTATTTGTGTGGAATAAAAGAGAGAGCATAGCCAAATATTACTCCTAAGCAGCATGCTTAACAAACTGAGGTTGATTGTTACTTTAGACAGTTATGTGGACTTTTTTTTCATTACTCATGTTACATTTTAGAAAAGAGAGGTCCTGTAAGAAAATATGGCACAAAGGCATTTGAGGACCCCGATAGCAGGAAAGTAAGGTCTAGAGCTAAGAGCTAGAGTTGTGTATCATCTGAATTCAAGTGGTATTGAAATCTGAATTAATGTATTCTATTCCTGAAGTGTAGGATACCAAGGACAGAGCTCTGAGGTACTCCAACAGACAGAAAAGAGAGGAGCTGTGGTTTGAATGACAAACAGTAAAAACTTCCAGAGAGATGGGAAGAAATCCAAGAGAGAGTGAAGTCTGTTATATATAAAGATGAGGGTGTTTAGAGAAGCAAAATTTGATTAATGGCTAGAAGATCACTGAATTATATGGAAATGGTTGTTTCTTTGGAGTGGCCTGGAAATCCATACAGCAAATGATTAAACAGGGATTTAGAAGATCGGTAATCAGCTAATTAATTATATATGGAAGTTCAGTAGTTAAATATGAAGGGGAGAAGTTACATATGATGGTAGCAAGGTGATAGCTGGAGAGATCTAGAAAATCTATTTTAAATTTTGGTATTAGGGCAGCCTTTTTGAGGCAGGAAATTGTAGTAGAAAAAGGATGATACTTTAACAGGGATGTTAGTACAAGTATGACGGATGAAGAGAGCTGAGGAATGGAGTTGGAGAGGATAGGTTGAAAGTAAGTTGTCTGCACCCACTACAAGTACTCTTACCAAGGACTTGTTTTGATTTCTATTTAACAGCTACTCTACAGCTATATCCTAAGTTTAGGTAAAATACATCAATAGTGTACATAAAAAAAACAACAACCCAGAGGTACACTAATGCTTTAAAGTTAGGCTGTCCCAACGCATTGCCTGTTTAATAAGATTCACTGGAACCTGTATCAGATGGTTTCCAGTGCATAGATCCTTGCAGAAAATTGCCTTGCCTGTTTCTCTATCAGACATAGAAAAGGTAGAGGCCATTTTCTGCAAGGTGCTGGGGGTACACATTGGAACCCAGCAGATGTGGGGATCCATTGAATCTTATTGTACAGACAATATGCTGGGGCATTTACATTGGAAATGACAGGCCGTGATGGCTGACAGGGTAGAGTGCTAGCTTACTGGCCTGGAGCTTTTTGTTCCCAAAAGCAGATGCCATCTTAACATAGCTTTAAAATTCCTAAGCTTTGTCAGTGAAGAAATACCCGTTATGTTACATATTTTCAACCAACAAGATTGTTGTATGCAAATTAGAGGAGTCGAAGTCTGTGGAATCTTAAACTGAGGAGTCGGAGTCGGATGATTTTTGTACTGACTCCACAGCTCTGATTGTATGGGCAGTGAGCTGACATGCAGAATTATTCTGCAACTCAACTGAGCACTGCGAACTAGCCCTCCTAATGTCTGCCTGCTATTCTTCTGGAGAAATGCCAGGCGGCCGTAGTGATGTGCCTCATTAAAACATTACTGCATGCCAGCAATGTTTTGACATTAAAAATACAAACACACATTTTTTACAGTCCACATTTTTAACGCTGCATTATAAACAGGCCTCACAGAGTTCATATGAAGCTTGATCATTTTCCAAAGTTCTTTCATTGTTTTCAGAAATGTATGTAATCATACTGCACAAGCATCTGTTACTAAAGAGACTTACCTAGTGAGGAAAACTTCCTTCAGCTAAAAGATACAGGGAAACCCTAAACTCCTAATGACTTATTTAGCAAGAAATCTAGATAGCAGGACAAAAATAGTTGCAGTCTTTATAAGGAACATGATACAGTGAACATGATATATGGGAAAGCCAGACTAATATTAAAAGACTATTGTCTGGTTAGCCAACTTAACCTGAGGAGACCACATTACTGATAAACTGATAATAATGTAAACGTGTAAAAATTATACATTTAAATGAGCTTCTAATTTAACATATATCTAGCAGTGTTCAGAAAAATAGACCATTAATCACTATCATGTTGGCAGTAATTAGCACAGCCAATAAGAGTGCTATTGCATCCTGATCATGACACTTATATGTACACTGGATTGAACACACTATTACTGTAGAATCCCTTTATAGAAACCTTCAAGGGACCGGGCAAAGTAGTTTACTATATCAGAAATTTACTAGATCAGAAATTGTCATACTCAAGCACATAAAGTATACTGTAGTACTGTATCTTAATTCAGTCAATAATTGGGAGTCTTTTTTTTTCTTTTCAATGCTTCAGCAAGCGAGCACATACAGCGTCTAAGCTACATCGAAATGCACAGTGCTCAATATTCAGAGGTTTGCATGCAATAATCATGTAACAGGTTGCACAGGAAGCTTAGGTCACACCAGTTAATGCAGGTACAGTACTAACAGTATGCCCCTCTGTCCATAAGTCTGTGCAGCCTGGATGATACTGTAGCGTAGCATTGAAGCCGTGCACAAGCAAGTCACAGATGATAGGCTACTCCCTCAGTAATCAGGCAGCAGCTTACACAGGAAGCATAGGTCTCACCAGGTGGTGCTTATGAGGTAGTCTACGCAGGCTCAGAGTAGTCGTCAGACAGCGAGCAGGTTACACCACCCAAGGATCTCCGACTGATGTATGATACACATACCAGCTCACTTTCCATTATAGCTTGATACAGAATACAGCAGGGGCCAAAAAAACAGGTTTACTATAACAGAAGTTCCATTATATCTGAGTTTACTGTACCAGGCATAACTCCCATATACTTACAATGGTGCTTAACCAGGACCTGGACATTTGTTTTACTATATCAGAGTGTACTATGACGAGATTATACTGTGTATAGTCTTACTTATGAAGACAGGTTCAAAGAAAACTGGAACTAAACTGGTAAAGCATCTGCCAGAATCCTTGTTTCATTCAACAGCTGAAACCTGATTGGCTGATCTGGGTAACTGCTCTGCTTGGTTGGGAATTTCCTCCCTGCATCTGTCTTGATGAATCAGCCTCTCCTTTAAGGCCTCCTTTCCATTGCATATTGTTACATAGCTATCTCCGTTGAAAAAAGACATCCATCAAATTCACCCTATTTAAACCTTACAGCTTCTCAGTCCAAAGGATAGAAAGAAAAGCAGAAACTTTATCGTTGACCGGCTTAATGTATCATCTTCTCACACCGAGCAATCATAGCTGTGGATGTTGTTCAACGTTAGGAAAGTATCCCTTTTTAAATAAAAGTACAGAAATTGCAATAATTACTTCCTGTGGCAAGATATTCTACATCTTAAACCAGGAGTCAGGAACCTTTTTGTCTGAGAGAGCCATAAACACCACGTATTTTAAAATGTATTTCCGTGAGAGCCATACAATTTGTTTCAAACTGTTACAGTGCGCATGCACAGCAGAGGGCTCATGTCCCTGTTGCCATGGTGATGTGTATACAGTTGATCCGCTGGGCAGCAGAAGTGTCAGACACGTCTTTAGCTTCTCTTGGGTTTCAGCAACATCAGCAATTTCCCAGACAGGAGAAATACTGAATTTGGCCCAGTGCACACCAAACACCTCGAGCAGATCCTCAAAACGCTAGAGGTTTTTGAAGCAGATTTCAGAGCGATTCTGGGCATGTTTAGAGACGTTTTCTAAACATGCCTAGCATTTTTTGGAGCGTTTTTGTGTAGCAGATTGCAAATATTGTTACAGTAAAAGCTGTTACTGAACAGTTTATGTAACAAAAAAGGAAAATCGGGAGCCCCAATGGTGTATTACAGTTATTTTAACCACTTTGTTTAGAAGAAGTAATGTTACTCACAAGTGTGGGTTGCCGAATCTAGGCAACCACTAATCTTGCATGCGGGGAATTTAGGCCTGTCCCCACTCAGGCTAAGAAGTCGCTCTCTGTAGAAGAAAGAAGGTGATCACACCCATCCAACCAGTGGATACAAGTATATTCAAGGTAAGTACAGAGGCGCCCAAAGGATAAAATGACCCATACAATGAAACCAAGAAATGGGGGGTCATGGATGACCTACCACCCCAAAAGATGACAAATTGCAATTGTTCAAAAAATTAAACAATTTATTCTTACTCCAAAAAAAACACATAGTTTGCAACGCGTTTCACGGGTCCCCAGCCCGCTTCCTCAGGCAGCATAAAAGCAGGAGCAACTGCAATAAAATATAGAAACGCCATATAACACCATGGTATGGTACAAAAAATCAGACTATGTCAATATAAGTCACACATGATATGGTTAAAACTCACAGACTTTGTCTCTTACAATTCAACTTGGATGCTGCTGTCTAGACTAGAATATATTAATATACAAATACCCTCATACACATTCTACTCACTTCCCTCTAGATCTTATCTATTTTCAACTCAACCTTATTCCAGTTAACAATGTTACTGATACTTCAACGTTGTCCCAATTTGTTAAATATGGATATGTGTATACGTTGTCCCAATTGGTCACATGGATATGTGTATACACATACACTAATAAATACCCGTGTATAAACATATACATATAGCTACAGTAACTGCTTGTCCCTAATACACACTTATTATACTCTCAGAGGTATGCACCTCTTAATGTAAACATTTTCAGACAAGTCTTTATGCCATAGTGGGACTACCTAAATTTATCAAAGAGCGGGTTTAGCGCCTCTGTGGGGTGCTGGCACCAAACCTCACTCCTAGGTAGTCTACTGGGGATAGCGTATGTAACAAAAACGCCTGGAAAACTGCTCTGATCTAGCGTTTTTCAGAGTGGTTTTCCACTTTCCTATACTTTAACAGTGAGGCAGAAACGCCTCAGAAATCTAAAAAATTCTGCAGGACAGAAGTTTGCGTTTGGGGGGAAAAACGTGACAGGCAGCCTATTGGCCCAATCAAAGTGCTGGGATCTCGTCCTACAAAGTCACTGAATCTGACAGAGTCCAGAGTGGGACAGTTGGAGCAGCCGTTCGTTTTGGCAGTAGCGTGCTTACTTTGAAAATTGTATTTGCGCTGCCACACTAAGCTGCGCTGCTTGAGCACTGTAGCTTAGTGAATAAACCCCTACTGATTTGTATGTGAGTCAGATGTAGCAATCAAAAGCCATAGGTTCCCAACCCCTGTCTTAAACACTCTTGGTGTATAGAACCCCTTTCTAAATAGGCTGTAGAATTTATTAACCTCCAAGCAAAAGTTAATTCTCTTGTTCTCTTTATGGATCTAGGGATACAAAGTTCATTCACCAAGCACTTGGATGTATTTACACATTTACAGTAATTAGTTTGCCTCTTATTAGGCTTAGTTTACAAACCTAGTAAACCAAGTTTGTCCAAGCCCTCTTGGTAAGATTAATTTAGCTGTCTATGTTTTGTGCCCTAACTTCACAAAACTTGCTAGGAAAACTTGTGTTATACAAGTAGCATAGTGCGCACTAGAAATGCAACCGTTACCCAGGTAACATGGGTTGCCCCAGTATGTACAATGCCTATTGCTTTTAACATACGTAGATTTGCATTTACCACTTTGTAAAAGCTGAGTATATTGCTCAAACAAGACCTGTCTTCAGCAAATTGAAGTTAATGATGGGAAATGAGATTTTTCTATATAAGATTAAGCTAAATAAATAAATAATAATTATTCTGTGCCATATACTTTTGTATGACACACCTTAGCATACCTGCAAAAAGCATACACACAACTGATGTTAACCTTTTTTACCTTCTTGACTAAAGGGAAGGTATCAGCGTAAAGTGAACCTCCAGACTAAAAATCTACTCAGCAGCACTGAAAAGGCTTGGTGTTTCTTTAACAGTTTCACAACATCAGAACTTTGTTTTTCTTACCCAAGCCTCATTTTTAGCTGCACAGAAGCAAAGCTCCACCACATCAAAGAAATCTGCCCAGGCATTTTTCCCTTGATGCTGTGCAAAGCATGATGGGATTTCTGATGTTGATCTCATTGCCTAGTGTGCGCAGCTGGGAGGGGTGATCAGGACACAGGACAGTTGGAACTGTGTCTCATGCTCCCTGTCGCCTCCTTTCAACCAAAAACATGGCTGCCCCCATGAAATCACAAACATATGCCTGTTCTTTTAAAACAGGGTGGGTAAGAGATTATACTACTGTACATATCTATTTTAATTAACATAACTAATGTACAGTATGTTTGTTTAGGCTGAAGTTCCTCTTTAATGCCAGTCACATGCAACTGACCCACTTGAAAGACAGTCACAGGGCTCACAATCTAGCCTCTACCATATGTCATATGCCTATGGGTGTATTGTGTAGTGTATCTATCATAGTCTAGGGTCAATATAGGAGAAAGTCAATAAACTTATCTGTATGTTTTTGGGATGTGGGAGGAAATTGGAGTGCCCAGAGGAAACCATGGGGACATGGGGAGAACATACAAACTCCATGCAGATAGCTTCCTGGCTGGGATTTTAGTGCTGCAAGGCGAGAGTGCTAACCACTACACCACTATGCTGCCCACACTACAGCGTTGTAACGGACCATGTTTTCTAGCTCACTGCATGCAGGCATTGTATTAAAGTCTATGTTTAGTCTCTATTGCAGTTCACACTCATTATAACATGTGCGTTATGCAACTGACCAGCCTAAACAAATCAGAATAGTGTATCTGAAAATGCATTGCCTACATAGCAAAGCTAAATTTGTCACTGATACACATATTTCATTCTCCCTTTTTCTGTAAAGGCGAGCATGGGTTACTAAAAGTAATAATAAGTGTGTAAACAAATGATAATGCAGAGAACTGAAATGCTTCTAATTAGTATTAATGGAGTTGTTTACAGCCTTATGGCTCTCTCACACAACACCTTGACTTAGGTGAGCACTGGTGCCTAATGGCAATGCAGTTATATGAAGTGTTCTATAATTGCAGTGCTATTACAGAAGAAAATCACTGCTTCTGTGCCAGCCATTTCCTGATGTGACTACATAACATGAAGGTCACGCTATAAGTTGCAGCTAAGTAATATATAGAAATGTAGGTGGAAGTAAGAAGTCATGAAAACTCCATTCAAAGAAAAGTGAATAGTTTGTACAGGGCTCTTTAACGCTTCCGTGACCTGTCTGATATTTGTTCTGCATCATTGTTGCTGAGATCAGCCTTTTGTTATTGAAAATATTGAAGTCTGAGCCTAAATTCAAAGTTGGGAGGTGCACTGAGTTCCCTGTAAAAACAGGAATGCAAAGCAAGGGAGGGGAAAAGTTACATTGCACGTTATACATACACTGCATACAGTGAAGAATAGAGTACATAGAATGTATGCTTCACTGCCACTGTTAATACATGAATTATGCGGTAGCACACTGCATGCATCTCATTATGTCCGATGGATCCATTGCACCGCAACGTGCCGATGTCAACTTATCATTATAAAAAAAATTGCATAATGTCAGCACTGTGTTTATATTGTCCGACACACCACAATGCCCCACTACTAATATTTAGTATTTATATAGTGCCGACATCTTCTGCAGCACTGTACAGAGTATATTGTTTTGTCACTTAACTGTCCCCCCAGAGGGGCTCACAATCTAATCCCTACCATAGTCATATAGCCATTGTAGTCTAGGCTATCTGTATGGTTTTGGAATATGTGAGGAAACTGGGGTGCCCGGAGGAAACCCACACAGACACAGGGGAAATATACAAACTCTGGGGAGATGGTGCCCTGGCTAGAATTCAAACTGTGTTGCCCACTATGAATATAGCCAAAAATAAAACAAAAAGCAATGACCCTTTTCACTTTCCTGCACTAAAACCTTATCTTCCTTTTCACCCATAGATAATAGCTTTCTGGCTTCAATGCAGCATGGTAGCGTAGTGGTTGGCACTCTTACCTGGCAGCACTATATGCAAGGAGTTTGTATGTTCTACCCGTGTTTACGTGGGTTTCCCTTGGGCACTCCGTTTTTTTTCCACTTAAATCGCATACCTAATGACTGCATAGCCTTGTGTTTGTTCAACCAGCACATACAGTACAAGAGAATTGATTGTTCTTTATAGGATTTGTAAGTATAACATGATTCAGAGAATGGGTTTACAATTTCCAGAATAATCAAATTGTTGTCTTGGTATGATCCCTAGGGGCTAGAGTCCATGTTCAAATCCCCACGGAGTTTGTTTGTTCTCCCTGTGTTTGTATGGGGTTCCTCTATGCACCCTGGTTTCCTCCCACATCTCAAAAATGTACAGGTCCCTCTCAAAATCAGTCATAGGGCTGGTGCACACCAGAGCAGTTCTGGAGCGTTTTTTAAAATGCTTGCAGGGGGAAAACCACTTGGCTAATGTAAGTGAATGGGCTGGTGCACACCAGAGCGGGTCGTTTTTTCCACAAATGCAAATTCGGGGGCTGCAACATTTTTTAGATATCTGAGGCGTTTCTGCCTTAATGTAAAGTATAGGAAAGTGGAAAAGTGCTCTGAAAAACGCTAGATCAGAGCGGTTTTCCAGGCATTTTTGTTACAGAAGCTGTTCAGTAATAGCTTTTACTGTAACAATATTTGTAATCTGCTACACAAAAACGCTCCAAAAATGCTAGGCATATTTAGAAAACGTCTCTAAACATGCCTAGAATTGCTCTGAAATCTGCTTAAAAACCCTTTAGTGTTTTGCAGATCTGCTAGAGGTTTTTGGTGTGCACTGACCCATAGACTATAATGGGGACTGTAATGTATGACTACGGTAGAGATTAAATTGTGAGCCCCTCTGAGGAGCAGTTAGTGAAAGACCCTGTACTCTGTAAAGTGCTGTGGCACCAACTAAACACAGAGCTGGAAAGGAGCAGGCATAAATAGAGACATCAGAACAGTGAAGGAAGCTTCATGGAAATATATATCTCCCCTGTATTGTAAACCGCAAATATGAGCTCACTGCTCACCAGTATTTTACTAGATTCCCCAGTAGGGGCATGAGTAGTGAGCAAAACTGAGCATAAATGAAAAGGATTGTAGAGGTCTATATAGGTGAGCAGTTATTTGCATGCTGGCCTGAACAGAGCTCAGACAGATAAAGCAAGTAAGTTGCCACATATTGTAGTGTTTTCCGGTGCTGAGCTGCTGTGGGATGACATAGCCCCTCTCTGGAGATCACAGTATTCTCTGCTGTTCTACATCATGTGCTACAATCAAAATCATTATAAGCTCATATTGCTACAGAATATTTTCTAAGATAGGAGCGGTATAGGGAACATTATGTAACATGAAATACATGCTCATTAGGCATGGTTGGTGAGAGCAAATTGATACATTTACATAAATTTGTAATGAAAATTTACACACTGATAATTACTTTCCAAAAATATAGGAATGCTGAAAGATTACTTCAGCTCATTAAAGCAGAACTGCATAAAATAACATCTGGTATTTTCCATGCCAGTTATCACAATGTTTTCCAGAGCAGTCATATATTTATAATACAGTATTGTTTTCATCAAATACATATACAGTAAACTGCATTGCCAACAAGGGTGGAAGCATTTGCAATACAACAACCCCCATGCACTGGAGCAGAGGGACCTCATGCAAGGTCCAACCTCTGCGCACTTTGCTGTTGTGCTACATATGAAAACTTCTCTGAGGACACCAAACAAAAACAACCTTGCCAATGCCAGTATTCATGTGGAAATATACTCCAAATAACAGTTTTGCTTTAAGACATTACACACAGTAAACAATAAAAAGAATATGAAAGAATATAAGATTTGTCTGAAGTCATTTTAATGCATATTTACACCTCACTGAAGCTAACTAATATCATTGCAGGCAGCAGGACAAATGATCAGATAGTCTTGTAGTTAGAGAATCTGTAAAAAAGAAAAAAACCCTGGAGGATACTTACCTCGGGAGTGGGAAGCCTCTGGATCCTAATGAGGCTTCCCCCATCCTTACAACCCTCAAGGATCCAGTGTTGGCTCCCCTGAAACCACAAACGCAGTAGCGCCTGCAATATTTACCTTCTCCAGTGCAGGTGCAGCTTTCCAATCGGGGTCAGTTGGAAATAGCCGAGCCCGATCAGGTCTGCTTTACTGCGCAGGGGCGACTTGCCCGCACAGTGGAGTGGACCCAGTAGGGCTCAGCTATTTCCGCCTGAACCCAATCAGAAAGCCACTACTGGACCTGTGCTGGATTGCGGTAGGTAAATATTTACCTCGTCGGTGGTCGCGGACTTCCAGCGCTGGATCGCCAAGGCTTAGGAGGACAGAGCAATCCTCATTGGGATCCGGAGGCTTACCCCTTCCGAGGTAAGTATGCCCTAGGGGTTTTATTTCCTTACAGATTTTCTTTAAGTAATTAGTAAGCAAACAAAGGAGAGTAAGTTCTTCTCCCCCCCCCCCCCTGCATGCAGCAGAAACTTTTCTACCTTGCTTACACAGTGTAGTACACTTCAAACACAATCTGATAATGCTGACCTGCAAAATTAACAGCTAAACTTAAAGGAAACATCAGACATTTTAAGCTACCCCAGATCTATTTACCCAAGGCTTCCTCCAGCCCCTTGCAGCTGATATGTCCCTCTCAGCAGCTCTGCTCCCAGCCGCAGGCCCGTGGTCCCCGCTGCTACAGAGGCTGACCTGGCAAGGTTGTCCTTTACTGCGCATGCGCGAGCGCCACTGTCAATCACTCGCACCTGGGCTGGAGTGTTCTGTGCAGGCGCAGTAGTTCTGCTATGTTAAATGCTTTAGATCATAAATTAAATTTATGTGTAATCCCACTTTAGGCCACTTTTCCACCTGCGCGCTTTAAAATGCATACAAAAAACGTGTCTATGTTTTTTGAAATGCATCCTCAAGCGTTTTTGTCTGTTTTTTATGTGTTTTTTTTTACAAGTTGAAAGGGCAGGTTTCTTTTGTTCTGTATCTTAATTTTTAAAATACTGTTTGTGAAAACACATAGGAACACAAGATGGTTCATTTCTTTGCGTTAATATGCACATTTTCTATGCACACATTGAAATCAATTGTAGACAACTGTGTGTTGCGTTACAGGACAAACATGCAACACGCAGATGGAAACTAGCACAATGTTGGCCGATGGAAAATGAACTTGTCACACTAAATGCAGCACAAACACAGTTTGAAAATCAGCACTGAAATGTGCAGATGGAAACAAGGCCTAATGGTAACTATAAAATATACTGGGCAACATTTTTAATTGTTTAGATGTCAGAGTTGATAAAAACATAGAATTGGAACAAAAGTCGATCAAAGACTTGGCTCGAGTTAACCAACTTTTGATCTAAATCTAGATTGGTCTCCATCCAGAAAGGCTGTTCTTCCTATTGATCAGGTGGTGGGTGATGAATGAATGTACAGCTCTGCACTGTATTGTTTGGCACAAATCTAACTGCAGCAGTGTTTCCATTGATTTTCAGATTTCTGCTAACATCTGATCAAAGTCAAATGAAGTTTGATGAGAGAAATAATGGCTTGCCTGATTGTGTTAATGTGTTGTAGTGTATTGCTGGCATTATTGAAAACTATATCTAGCATGTCTCCTTGCTTTGACAGTCACTAGCTCAAACCATTTCTAGACACAGACAGCACTTTCACTTTCATACTTCCTGCACACTTCGAAGAGATCACCTGATGGTAGAGGGAACAGGCAGCAGAGTTCCTCTCTTCATACACATGTCAGTGGAGGAAAGAACTCAGGACGTCCCCCCTTCTCCCCTCACTGTGGCTTATACAGTAGAATCCCTTTATAGTAAACTCCAAGGGATGAGGAAAAGTAGTTTACTATAGTAGTTTACTATATCAGAAGTTTACTATATCAGAATAAGGCATACAGTGTATATTTTTATACAGACAAAGTTGCTTAGACCTGAGAACTGAGTTGACTATATTCAGAGCTTTACTATATCAGAGTTTACTATAACAAGATTCTACTGTAGTAGTGGGGGAAGCGTGAAGGAAGGAGGAGGCAGGTGAGAATGGCAGGTGAGAATGAGAGGAGACAATAAATCCTGATAATGAGCTGAAGGCTGCAGTGTAAGGGCTGCTGCTGTGTGTGAAAGTGGATATATGAGTGTGTCATATGTAGGTGGGGAGAAAAAGTCCCTGCATCTTATAGTCCGAACACAGGGAGTCCCTCGCCCGCCAACATGATCTGCTGACGTGAAGTAATGATAGGGACTCCCTGTATCCCCCGAGGTCCTGAACGCTTCAGCTCTGCAAAGGTAATTAGCTGTGGTAGCCAAAGGCACCACTCACCTCATCCAATGAGCCTGAGCAGCTCCTTCTGTCTCTCTCACTCCTTCCCCCTAGCACCGACATTTCCTGGTCGCCTCATTAAAGATGCGACCAGGCACTAAGGAGAAGGAGTGAGAGAAACAGAAGGAGCTGATCACTACAGGATCATTGGATGAGGTGAGTGATGCAGGAGCGTTCAGGACGTCGGTGGACACAGGGAACACCACGGACAGCAGCTGATTGCCACAGGCAAATACGATGAGGTGAATAATGGCGGCTGCTGCTAATTACTACCTACTAGAGGAGTGCAGGACACGGAGCGGGACAGGAGGCAGATACCCGTGGACAGCAGACAGACACAGAGGGACAGGAGGCAAACACTGGTCAGGAGACAGACACAGAGAGGGATAGGAGGCAGACACAGGGGGACAGGTGACAAACACAGGGGGACAGGAGACAGACACAGGGGACAGAGGCAGACACTGAGGAAAACAGGAGGCAGACACTAAGGGGAAAAGTAGGCATACACTGATGGGGACAGGAGGCTGACACTGAGGGGGGCAGGAGGAGGACACCAAGGAGGACAGGAGGAGGACACCAAGGGGGATAGGAGAAGGACACAAAGGGGGAAAGGGGAAGGACACTAGGGGACAAGAGGAGGATAATAATTGGGGTAGAATACTGTTTCTACAAGACACACCTGGACCATAGGCGCATCAGGTTTAGTATATTGTTTTACCCTGGTTTTTGCCATCTAAACCTAGGTTCGTTTTCTAGTCCAGAGCGTCCTATAGTCCGAAAAATGTGCTTTATCTGTGTGTGCATGTGCAGATGCAGAGGATATGAGCACATCAGCTTTTAGATGAAAGCACACTTTTAATTGTGCTCTGTTTCCACCAAAATCCAACAATTGTGTCTGCGGCCTCGCAGGGTCCCCCTTTATCAAGACATATGGCTACTAAGGGGGGACCCTGTGAGGCCCCAGAAGCAGTTGTTGGATTTTGGTGAAGACAGAGCACAATTAAAAGTGGGCTTCCATCTAAAAGCTGGTGTGATGATATCTTCTGCATCTGTATAAAGTGTGGCATTTCCTACACCACCATATCAAGCGCACAACCTGTTCTGTTGGTGTGCCTGCTCAAACCTATGAACTTGCTGTGTGTGACTGTATATATGTGTACATGTATGGAAGTGTAAATGTGTATGTATGTGTTTGATATATTCAGATACCTGCATGTTTGTGCATGACCCTTTGCTGCTGACGGGTCTTATGTCTGCCCTTCTTTTTGGCCATTATTTGAGAATTAGCAGTTACTTATAACAGCATCTAGCTGTTTTTGCAGTGCCATTTTTGAAAAAGCTGCATCATTTGTCCATTTATACGTGAAAAAAAGAAAAAGGTGTAACAAATCTCAATAGATACAAAAAATAGAAATTACATTTATGTGTGGTACATAACCAATAATCACAAAAATTGACAACTCAGGCGGCATTCATACTCAGTTTAAAAATACAACAGTAGGTAGCGGCCGGCCTCCCTGTACACCTTCATGTTACAACCACACATCACTCAGTATCAGCAAGTTAGCGAACACTGTAAATCCAGTGCAGGAGACTTGGGCGCAGCCGGCACCACCATAGGAATTATGGCTATAGCAGTGTACAGGGAGTAACTTCGGCGCTGTCAGAAGAAGGAGCTGAAGTTACTTTTAAAACGCAATTGCTGGAAGCCAAATTATTTCCCTCCCTACCATCCATGGCGGCATGGAGGGGGAATAGTATTTAAAAGGGCCAGGAACTTGTGCAACAGCAGGATCAGCCATATACAGGCTGTATCCTGCGCCCAAGTCTCCTGCGCCAATTCCTCTCGTACTCGCTACTCAGGGCTCAAATGTACCAGAGTCAGTGCACGACGTCAATGCAGCAGCAGTTGCATAAGCAATTGTGCAAAGTAGCTTGATAAGTAAAGTTCAGGGCACAGTAATCCTAAGCATAGCAAACCAGGAATTGGAGAAATTCATTTTTTCCTTGTTTTTTTCCCTATAAAATGCATAAAAATAATCTAATTTGTGGCAAAAAAAAAAAAGGATATAGATTATTTAGGTGTGAAAAGCAGTGATATAGTTATGGCCAAATGAATGAGAGGGGCGCTGACAGGTGAAAATGGCTCTTGGCACGAAGAGTAAAATAGCCTGTGGGGTTAAGTGGTTAAGAAACACTGAAGTGAGAGACATTTATGTTCAAGCTACCATTGCTGACTTTCTATTAAAAATGCTACTTGCCTGGCTGCTGTGCTTTTTAAAAGGCTGTTTGCCAGAAATTTTCTAGAATAACAATATTTCTCATTGCCATGTTTTTAAAAGTAGGGACGAGCTAAAAGATTGCATCTTTTTAATATTGACACGTCTAAATCTAAATTCAAAATCAAATTATTTTTAGTATAATTAGTCATCGCCACTATTGTGCCAATCTCCAAATTTCTGATGGCTCAGTCAGATACCTACTTTAAAAGCTGATAAGCTTTCCAAACAAGGGGAAAACCAAAGCCTCATACACATGTTAAAGAGTCTGAAGTGTCCTAAAAATTAGGTTTTTACTTTAAAAACCTCTGTAACATAATTGCCCCTATTAAAACGCTGCATCTCTGTGGCTGAAAAAGCAATAAATCACACCAAACTCTCTGGGGCAAATTGTGAGGCTCCTTCCGTGAAGAGGCAGAGCTTTAGGCTACAGATCTGCCTCTACACACGTTCATCAGTGTGGATCACCGCCTCTTCCCGCCCCTCTCAGTCTTCTTTCACTGAGAGGGGCGGGGAAGAGGCGGCGATCAGCGCTGATTGACATGCCTGGAGGCAGAGCTACAGCCTGAAGCTCTGCCTCCTTAGGGCAGCAAAATCCATGACCAAGAAAGTCGTGGATTTTGCCAGGTGAGTTTGGGGTGATTTATTCCTTATTCAGCCACACGGGATGCAGGCGTTGATGTTAAAGAGAATCTGTATTGTTAAAATCGCACAAAAGTAAACATACCAGTGCGTTGGGGGACATCTCCTATTACCCTCTGTCACAATTTCGCCGCTCCCCGCCGCATTAAAAGTGGTTAAAAACAGTTTTAAAAAGTTTGTATATAAACAAACAAAATGGCCACCAAAACAGGAAGTAGGTTGATGTACAGCATGTCCACACATAGAAAATACATCCATACACAAGCAGGCTGTATACACCCTTCCTTTTGTATCTCAAGAGATCATTGTGTGTTTCTTTCCCCCTTCTACTCTCATGCACTGAAGTTTGAGGCTGCTCTTTTCTTCTTGCAAACAGCTTTGCCCTTGTCTGTAATTCCTCAGTATGTGAAAGCCCAGCCAGCTCAGAGGACGATTTATCCAGCTTGTAAAAGATAAGAGAGAAGAGAGAATCTGCCATAATCTAAATAACACACAGGCAGTGTGCAGAGAGTGGCCTGGAGGGGGAGATTCATCACAGAACCACAACACTGAAGAACTTGGCAGCCTTCCAGACACAGGCCGACTAGTCTGACAAGGGAAAGATACATTGATTTATTACAGAGACTGTTATAGTAGAAAGTGCTGCAGTGAGCCAGAACACATTAGAATAGCTTTTGGAACTTGTAGGATGATAAAAAAACAGGATGCAATTTTTGTTACGGAGTCTCTTTAAAGAGGTTTTTAAAGTAAAAACCTCATTTTTAGGAGACTTCAGGTTCTCTTTAACTATAACTCAGCTGAGGGGGCTGATAACGACCCCCACTGCCGAGAATGGCACTATACAAGTGACACTGTAAAAGTGTATTTACAGTGGCCCGTGAAGCTTTCTGGAGCTTTGGCCAGGGATCAGCCTGACGGATCGACAGAGAGCATTGTCTTCCCTACTAACCCTGTTGGCTGTGGGATGTCATTCCTGCACCACTACGCTGGCCCTCCACCCCCCACATAGCAACAGAACACATTACTAGCCTGTACAGCCTTGGCCCTGGGCAACATGCCTGCATCTGTGTACAAAATCTACAGTTCCACTTTAAAGGGACCCTGAGCTCTCCCTAAAATCGCAATATGGACTTACCTGGGGCTTCTTCCAGCCCATTGTAGCCCGCGAGGTTCCCGATGTCCTCCTGGCTCCTCTCACGACATCTCTGGTGGCTCCGTTATTCAGCGACTTCGACCTAAAGTCGCCCATGCGCATCCCCACCACGCACACTACGCGGCATCACACTGTGCAAGTGCAGTTCAGTCTTAGAGAACTGCGCATGGGTAGGACTCTCACACCGGCCGGTGTGATGAGGCGTAGCGTGTACGGCGGGGATGCGCATGGGTGACTTAAGGCCGAAGTCGCCAAACAACGGAGCCGCCAGCGGTATTGTGAGAGGAGGCAGGAGGGCGCTGAGGGACCTCGCAGGCTATGGGGAGCTGGAAGAAGCCCCCAGTAAGTCCATGTTGCGATTATACGGAGAGATCAGGGTCCCTTTAATGTGTATATACTGTATATATTGCAATATTTCTTTCTTAACTACAACAATTATTCTGATTGCCACATTTATAACATGCTTGTAAGTAATTTCAATTACGTTCCCTCAGAAGAGTTTGCATTGTACCTCTGCAAGCACAGGGAGAACATACAAACTGCAGATTGAATCCTGGCCCGGATTTGAACCTAGAGCTGCAATGTGAGAGTACTATCTGCTACGTCATCATGCTGCCCAAATATACAGTAAAAGGAAATAAATATGTCAGTTTCCATATCCCTCATACTACAGTTAGGCCCGGTTGACATCTGCAAAATGAGCCACAAGGATCCGGTGAGCGTATCCGGTTTCCGCTTCACCGGATCCGGATGGCTCAGTCCGTGGCTCGGTTCACATATGAAAACAGATCTGATCAATGATTGATCGGATCTGTTTTCATTCAACAAATACATACCTAATCTTCTGCAGCAGCCGGCGGTAGAGGGGTCCTCTTTTTCCACTGTGACTACACAGCGCGTCATGTGACTAGTCATATGACGCGAAAGAAGACAGAAGCCTCTACCGCCGGCTGCTGCAGAAGATTAGGCATGTATAAACCCTCCCTAGCCCACCCGCCAGGCTGCTGCACCCTCCCTGACCCTCCCGTCGCTAGATTTGCATCGGCCCATGCCCCCATCCCCCGTGGAATGGTCCGTTTCTTCACTAGTGTGAACAGTCCGGAAAATTAGGGCCTGCAGCAAAACGTATCCATACCAATGGACGCATGTGAATGGATCCATAGGTTAACATTGGATCCATTCACATCCGTTCCATTTGTACAGTATACGTTCCGGTTACGTTCCGGAAAAAAATGCTAATGTGAACCGGGCCTAAAGCTTCAAATGTCATAGAGAAACAAATGTTACTATGTGTGGTTGTGTAGAGAAGGTAGAGTCATATTTAATTTTATTTTGGAAAAAATACTAAAAAATACTAAAAACATTTACTGGAACTTAAAAAAAGTATTAAAGGACCACTGTCACAAAAATTGTAAAATTTAAAATACATAAAAACACAGAAATAAATGGTAAAAGTAAAATGGGCCATAAATTACTTTTCTCCTATGTTTCTGTCACATCTACTGTAGGTAGCAGAAATTTGACAGAACTGACAGGTTTTGGACAAGCCCATCTTCTTATGGGGGATTCTCAGGGTTTCTTTATTTTCAAAAGTACTTAGTTGCTCCGTCCAACTACCAGAATAGTGTGCAAACAGGTGGTGGGGCATCTTTATATTGATCCTTTTGCAGGGAGTGCATTTGTAAACAATGAATAAGAAAATTTTAACCATTTCATAATTCTAATTATACTTGATGCCTAAACAGGATGATTAAGACATATATCGATCAGGTTGAACATCTCATAGATCCTGTATTGCGACTGTATGTTGTAAAAGTCGGGTGCTTCCTTTTGCAGGTATTGTAGAGGTCTGAGATCTGTTTTAAACTAACCACATTGTTGTAATGATGAACTACAGCGAAGAAGCACGAAGATGTGCACTTTACAATGTATGTCATTGGCTTGAATGTCCAGCTGTCAGGATTCTATCATGTACCACAGATCTGGCAATCTTGTATCTACTCTTGCATGCATCCCATAAATAGATTACTGCCAGGCTGCATGGTGTGTAGCAGGTTTGATATGTTTATTTTCAAAAGCGATGAGTCAAGTGCTCTGGGATGTCATCCGACCCTCCCCAACCACAGAGATCAGTTCCCAACAATATGAGTGTAATTAGTAATTTTACAGTTGACTAGCTATGTGAACAAAATTACAAACATTCTACTTTTAGCTTTATTAAAGGCAAAGGAAAAGCTACATTTTCATGTTTTTAGTGCATGCCTGTGTTATGCTCAGAGAGATGTGTGGTTGTTTGCATAGATAGTATCTATAAAGCCCTGTGCCTAAAGTGCAATTGCAGTGACTATGGAGGCTCCCATATTTATTTCCTTTTAAACAATACCAGTTGCCTGGCAGCCCTGCTGATCTATTTGGCTGCAGAAGTGTCTGAATAACACCAGAAACAAGCATACAGCTAATCGTGTCCGATCTGACAATAATGTCAGAAACACTTGATCTGCTGCATGCTTGTTCAGGGGCTATGGCTAAAATATTAGAGGCAGAGGATCAGCAGTATAGCCAGTAAGCTAGTGTTGCTTAAAACAAAATAAATATGGCAGCCTCCATATCCCCCTCACAGCAGTTGTCCTTTAAAGTGGACTTGATGTAATATAAAGGGTATTAAAGGGAAGCTGGCCCCATATATGTATTCAGAGTGAGTGTTATTCCTCTCATCTCCTTATTAGTATAGTGCTGTAATTACATCTACTGCTTGGGTCTCGGCCCTAAAGCAGAGCCATACTTCTAGCTCTGCTCGCAGAGCGACATAAATCTCTAGCCTCTATATTCCCCTAGTGTCTATCCACTGGCATTGCAAGTGAGCAGACTGGTTGAGGGGAAGGGGTAGGGAAATTTGAGTGGCTGCTATCGTAAGAAATTAGGGTGCCACCATAGGCAACATTATGAATAACGGCTGTAGTGTGAGACTTGGCCGCGATAAGTATGAAACTTGACACTATAGAAAATTTCACACTATAGCCGCTATTTGTGATGGCGCCTATGGCGACACCCCAAAATGATTGTAATAGCAGCAGATTGACAGTGAGGGTCGGTTAAGGTTAGGCATGGGGGGTGTTTTTAAGGTTTAGGCGTGGGAGTTGTTTTTAAGTGTTAAGACGGGGAGGCTGTTAGGCATCGGTGAGGGAGGATTCTGTGTGAGAGTAATGTTATGTTGTAGTAAAATATCAGTATTATTTTCTGATATTTTACTACCATAGTTTACACTTTTAAAATGTAAAATACCAGTATATTCCTACCAGCAAATTCCTACTATCTGAAATTGGGTGCCCAAATTTCCTTGCGCCCCTTTTTTCATGCACACACTTGGGTATGAGGTGGGGCTAATAGAATACCTGTAACATGCCATTACTTATATTCTATAATTTGTTGTGCAAAGGAAGGTTTGGTGGTGTTTTCTGTGGTTCTCCTTGCTGCTCATGTATCCCTTAATAATACTCCTTTCCTTCCATATCTTCTCTTTCATTATTACATATATCTTACTTCACACCTTATGCTAACCACCCCCAATATAATCCATTCTGACACCTACCGTAATCTCCTAACCTTATTGTGTAGCTGAATACCTGAAATTGTGCCATAGTCTGTGCAGACAGATTGTTGAAAGTCTGTACAGAGAAGCAGATAACCATGTTTTGCCAGCAATATACTGGAGACCTTGGGGACTGTTTGGAAGTAAGGTAAATAAGGTTTATTTGTGGCTATGCTATAAACAATTATGTACAAATGAGCGTATAGCAAGCAAACAGTGGGCAACAATACTTAAACATGCACATGCCCAAGATCCAGACTAACTATTTACAAACAATATAAGTACAGTATATACAATATTTGGACATGCACAAAATATACAGTAATGTGTAGTACATAACCAGAAGTCAAAAACAACACAGGTACTCAATAATCTGGCACAGGTCTGAAGCACAGAGCAGGCCTTAAAGAACTGTCAGGTGACTTGACTTGTATATTCCTTGCGATTCCTGCTACCAATTGCAGGTGGCATGAGGAACTGCGGCAACAATTTACACATCTCAAGATACCACCCACAGGTGGACCAATAACTGCAATTACAGTCATAGACTGGAGGGGGCCACCTGCTAGTGGATAGCAGAAGTCCGCAATAGTTCAAGAAAGTGCAGCCACCGGAAGGAGGAGTAAGGTAATGTACATGACAAATTGTCTATAGTGCATATGTGAGGACTGTTTTCACGTCCGTCTGGTATTAGACTCTGATACACACCGTATGCGGATGCGGCCGACTAACTAACACTTACAGAGAGTGACCTAACCACACACATACAACTCTTTGTAAGCAGATTACGCATACAATGTGCAGCGCAGAGAATATACCAGCAGACGTTTTGCAAAAACCTGTAAGCAGGCTCAAGATGTAAAATAAAACGGACAATAGTCACCTGAGTTTCAGAGGCAGCAGCAATCCAGATGAATGAGCAGAGTATATTATAGTTGTAAGTCCTGAGAAGATGACTATGCAGGTTCCAGGGTAGATAATGAGACAGGCGAAATCCAGAAAACAAGCGGTGGTCATACACTCGAGACAATATTCCAAAACGTGATGCAGACAAGGATATTCCGGAGACAAAGTCCTTTAACAAGCCGGGGTCATACACTTGAGGCAGGGTTCCAAAATGTGATACAGACAAGGATATTCCAGAGACTAAGTCCTTTAACGAGCCGGGGTCATACACTTGAGGCAGGGTTCCAAAACGTGATGCAGACAAGGGTGAGACAAAGCCGTAAACTGGACAAGCAAAAGTTAGCAGGAGAGATCTATCAGGTATCTGAGGCAAGGTACAGGAGAGGGCAAGACAAAAGCGTGGTCAGAAACTAGCAATATCGGCACACAAATCAATCAGCAATAGATACTAGTGAGCGCTACCCAGTAACAGGCAAACAGTTACTATCACGGGCACAGAGCACAGGAAGTGACTTACATTTAAATTGAAGGCAGCCAATCCATGTGAAGCGCTGATCTCGGCTGCAGGGAACGGCTGTCAACATTTTCACTTGCGCAGAGCGTACTGAGAGCGTGTCCTCCGTTCGGCCAATCCACTCTCAGTCGCCTCCTGCGCTCCAGTGACGTCATTGGATTGCCGAGATGCGGAAATCAGTACTTTGCCCGCATCACGACATCCCCTGAGCTTGCAGCTCTCACAACTGTTCTCTTGTCTTACACTATAGTAGATATCAGGCATTTGGTTGTACACTAACCAAGCACCGATGCCCCAATGTTACAGCTGATGCCAAATAGAAGCTTATTGTTACTATTTAACGAGGAACCTATGGCAGTGCTCAACTGTTGCAACATTGAAAGGCCTGGATTTAGGAAAACATTGATTATGAATACAGTCAGTCTTTTACATGAGACAACTTTGATTTATTACACTTTATGTCAATCCAGGTCAAAATTATAGCTGAATGCAGACAAGAAAAAAATCCTTATTTTATCTCTGTATCAAAGTCTGGTAATCTCGATCACTATCCTGTATTAAGCTGGGAAGGAGTGCCCTGCATTATAAGAGCTGTTTAGCTGCTGCTGCATTGCAGTGCTGTAAGTCTAATGCTGGCCACACATGCAAGAATCTGATCGACAATCTAAAATATCTAACCTATATGTATGTACTATGAGGACACGTCTAAGGAATCTATTAGAATTAGTTTTAATCTGCCTTATAGTTATTTTTCAGTTATACATAATCTTTCCTGACGACATCTTGTACGTTCACAATAATTTTTTTTTTATTTTTTGCAATGAAAAATGTTGATGCTACTTCTCGCTATTTTAAACCTCACTTTCAGAAATAAAATCTATTAGCTAAATTATAATAATAAATAGCAGCCTTTTTTCAGCTGCATAATGACAAATATAAAATATTTTACATTTATTGGAGGAACTTCCTTTCATATTGCTGGGACAGAATCCGGCAAACTGGTGGAGTAGGTGGTGTCCAGCAAAGGAGGAATTGCTAATGGCTGCCACCTGTATAATATTGGTTATGAAAAGAGAAGGGTGAAAAGCATGCACTGAAATGCTCATAGGCTAAAAGGAGTGTTTATTTATCTTTATATGTGTCAGAGAGTGGTGCAACTAAATATTTTGAATTAAAAAAATGTTTGGTTTGGGTCCGCTTTAACCACTTCAGCCCTCAGTCGTTTTCACTTTATGCATCCGAGCAATGTTCACCTCCCATTCATTAGCCTATAACTTTATCACTACTTATTATAATGAACTGATCTATATCTTGTTTTTTACATCACCAATTAGGCTTTCTTTGGGTGGTACATTTTGCTAAGAGCCACTTTACTGTAAATGCATTTTAACAGGAAGAATAAGAAAAAAAACGGAAAAAAATCATTATTTCTCAGTTTTCAGCCATTATAGTTTTAAAATAATACATGCCTCCATAATTAAAACTTTGTATTTGCCCATTTGTCCCGGTTATTACACCATTTAAATGATGTCCCTATCACAATGTATGGCGACAATATTTTATTTGGAAATAAAGGTGCATTTTTTCCGTTTTGCAACCATCACTATTTACAAGCTTATACCGTATTTTTCGGACTATAAGACACTCCGGACTATAAGACGCACCCAGGTTTAGGGGGTAAAAATCAGGGGAAAACAAATATACTAAACCTGGGTGCATCCATGGTCCAGGAGTGTCTTATGGACCTTGTAACACTGCCAAGTTAAACTAACCCCTGATGTCCCCACAAACTATACTAAACTACACTTCACTAACTCCTGCTGCCCCCCATCCTCCAAGCCCCCCCCCCACCACCACCACCAAGCTACACTGCACTACACAACCCCCCCCTCCTTTCTTTCCCCAGCTACACTAACCAAACAGTAAATTTAACTGAGTTAAAGGAAATCTTACCAGCCTGGGTGGCAGTGCTGGGTCCAGTGTGGGTGTCCATGCCATGTAAATGATGGCAGCAGCACCAGTGTGATCCACAGTCTTCTAAAGGTTATAGCAGCAGCTGCTGTAACTATGCACACTACTTGTCCTTTGATCTTTTAATTCCCTCCCCCCCCCCCCCAGCAGCGTGTTCCACAATGTTTACATGTGACACAGGAGAAGCCGCCGTTATCAGCATAGCTAGTCCTTTGATCTCGCACAGAAGCCGTCACCTCTAATGCTGGCCCTTTATACTTGCCCAGTATACACGTCCCACCGTCATCTCCAATGCTCGTCCTTTGATCTCACCCAGAAGCCGTCACCTGCTGTTAGCTCTAATGCCGGAAGACGTCACCCGCCATTATCACTGTCGATCCTTTAAACTTGCCCAGAATACGCCGCCCGCCGTCCTTGGATCTTGCCCAGCGTCAGACCCCATTAGCACGATCCCTGCTGACAGGCAATTCAGCCGCTATAGCGGCAGAGTCCTCAGGCTTCCGTACTACCCTGTTTACTGGTGCCCTCTAATGACCTGTGTCGCACGTGCGCCGGGTCATGGGGTGACGTACGTAAACAGGGTAGTACGGAAGCCTTAGGACTTTGCTGCTATAGCGGCTAAATTGCCTGTCAGCAGGGATCGTGCTAATGGGGTCTGACGCTGCGCAAGATCCAAGGACGAGCATTGGAGATAACGGCGGGCGGCATAATCTGGGCAAGTTCAAAGGATCAATAGTGATAATGGCGGGTGACGGCTTCCGGCATTAGAGCTAACAGTGGGTGACGGCTTCTGGGTGAGATCAAAGGACGAGCATTGGAGATGACGGCGGGCGGCGTATTCTGGGGAAGTTTAAAGGACCAGCATTAGAGGTGACGACTTCTGGGCGAGATCAAAGGGCTAGCTATGCTGATAACGGCGGCTTCTCCTGTGTCACATGTAAACATTGTGGAACACGCTGCTGCGGGGCACGCTGAGGGGGAGGAGATTAAGATCAAAGGACAATTAATGTGCATCGTTACAGCGGCTGCTGCTATGCCGCTCTGGACAGCACTCGCTCGCTTAGGACCTATTTAACCATACGGAGACAAGCACCAGGGTAGCTTACATTCGGACATTCGGACTATAAGACGCAGGTACTTTTTCTCCCCACTTTTGGGGGAGAAAAAGTGCGTCTTATAGTCCGAAAAATACGGTAATTAAAAAAATATACAAATATTTCATCTTTAAATTGATATTTAGAAAGTTTAGACCCTTAGGTAAATATTTACGTGTTTTTTTTTTCTTTATTGTAATGTTTTTGTTTTTTTTCTATTAAACATTTTATTTTGGGTATTTTTGGGAGGGTGGGATGTAAATAGTAATTTCTTAGGTAAATATATGTTGATTTGTAATTTTGTTTGCATTTAGCTGTAGCCTTACTTTTTGCCCACAAGATAGCAGCCATGAGTTTGTTTACATGACGTCGCTCTAAGCGTAACATGTACGCTTAGAGGGACATGGGGACGCAAGAGACAGAAAAAGCGAGGCTTCCGAGAGAAGCCGTCGCTTTTTCTGCAGGGGAAAGGAATCAATCATCGGGCACCAGGGCCCGATTGATTGATTCCTGGGCTAACTATCCGCGGACCGGAAGCACGCGTGCACGCAAGCGATCGGCCGCGGGAGCGCACATGGCCTCCTGGACGTAGCTGCTATGTCCAGGAGGCTTAAAGGGGACCAGAGACGCCGGCCATAGAAAAAGAGAAAATATTTCATACATACCTGGGGCTTCTTCCAGCCCCATAAGCCTGGATCGCTCCCACGCCGTCATCCTCCGCTTCCTGGATCAGCCAGTACCGGGTCCCGTCACTTCTGGCGGACGCGGCCAATTGTCCGCATGATCAGGGGCTCCCTCCATATCCTTACGCGTGCGGCTGCGCAATATGCAGCCGCACGCGTAAGGGTATGTCGGGAGCCTCTGTGATGCGGACAATTGGCCGCGTGCTGCCGCCGACTGGCTGGAACTATGGGACCCGGAACTGGCTGATACAGGAAGCGGAGGACGTCGGCGTGGGAGCGATCCGTGCACATGGGGCTGGAGGAAGCCCCAGGTATGTATAACTTCTTTATGCTGGCGTCTCTGGTTCCCTTTAAATGGTTAAAGGATACCTGAAGTGGGAGGATTAAAGAGGCTGCCATCCTCATTCTCTTATAAACTGTGCCATCTGCCTGACATCTGTGCTGATGTTTTGTCTCTAATAATTGAAGTCACTGACCCAGAACGAGCATGAAGAACCGATGCCCTGGCTCTAATCTGACTTTATTGACTGGGTGCTTGCAGGTGTGTGACTCAAAAACAACTAAAGCCAAAAGCTCAGCAAGACAGCCAAACAACTGCCATTGTTTATAATAAAATGAAGATGACAGTGTCCATGTTCCTCTCACTTTAGGTTCCCTTTAATTGGTTTAAATAAAGAATGAATAACATCCCTAGAAAAAGCATCCAGAAATGGCTGCTTTGTGGCTACCATACCAGTAGAGGGTTTACCATAGCACTAGCATGTATGCCCCTTGGGCATTGCACAAATTCTATGGAAGGTGTGAAATAGTATTTCGATATTTTTGGGAATGAGTCCAAAAAAAGGACTTTCAAAATATGTATAGATAGTGATCCACACTTGAGCACACCACCATGCTCAGGATAATGTTAGGTTTCTATATAGGAGGATCTAGATTGACAAAGTGAGACCACAAAACAGTAGTTTGATTCCAAAATTTAATATCACACTTTATTGTATCCAAAAGATCTTTTTTCACAAAGATAAAAAAACTTTTTATCGATCAAAATTCTTCAAAGTACAAATGTAGAAAATCATTATATTCCAACAGATTGCATTATCCTGCGGCAGTTGGGCATTGCAGTAACCGTAGTAGCAGCTGCGCTAGTGGAGTACCGCGGTCGCACTACAAGTGCATCTCGAAGTACTCATGTGCGCCCGCTATGCTGATATAACTGCACTCTGCGTGCATGCTGTAATATTAACCCCGCACTGTGTGTTCTCAGTATATTTAGTGCAGGTTCATGCAGCTGCTAAGGAAACACTCAGTAGGCTACCCTGGAACATTAGGTAGTCATGCCAAGTACACCTTACCGAACATTTACTGGCTCCAGCTGGGATTCAAACCCTGGTCTCCTGTGTCACGTGTGGTATCTTTATCCAGCCACTGCTGCTTTGCAGTACAGACAGGAGTGGTGTTAGTCTGTGGGTGGGTGAACAGTGGGGTGGTGTAACTTTATAGGGGAATGAACCATGGGGAAGGTGGGAGTTAGTGACATCATAATCAATCGTCCTCCAGGTCTACAGAATGGAATGAGGTTTAATATCTTACAAAAGTGAGTACACCTCTCACGTTTTAGTAAATATTTTATTATATTTTTTCATGGGACAACACTGAAGAGATAACACTTTGATACAATGTAAAGTAGTCAGCATAAAGCTGTAAAGCTTGTATAACTACTATAATCTATTTGAAAAAGACAACCTCTGGATATGATGCTGAGCACGTGCACTTCTTTATCAACCATGGCGAGGCTTGTTCTAAGTGAAACCTGTCCTGTTAAACTGCTGTATGGTCTTGACCACTGTGCTGCAGCTCAGTTTTAGGGTGTCGGCAATCTTCTTATAGCCTAGGCCAGTGCTGTCCAACTTCATGGGCATGGAGTTCCATTTTTTTTTCAGACCCCATGGTGGAGGGCCGAAGGTTCTTGCTAGAGCCGCAGACACCCCCTCTCCCCCCTCCCCCCCGGGAAAAAATGCAATTAAAGAACAATTCGATTGGCAGCACTTTCCACAAAATGCAATTCAAGATTTCGGTGAAGTTGTGTGGCCGAAAAACATGAGTGTTCCGTTGTGTGCCGAAAAATGGGTGTGGCCATGGACCAGAATGTGGGTGTGGCCACGGGTGGAGACAAATTTACATGAACTTTGCACTGTGGGACATTAGATTAGGACAGTGGTGGCGAACCTTTTGGAGGCCGAGTGCCCAAACTGCAACCCAAAAGTCACCTTATCTATCTATCCGATATCTATCGCAAGGTGGCAACAGCAATTTAAACTACATACAAACGTTTTAACTCATACATGAACATTATGGAAAAGCCAAGTTGAAAATAAACTGTGAAGATAAACAATTTAATCCATCCCACTCCTGAAAAATGTATTTTTTTTTAGAACCTCCCAGTTTTATTTTCCATTTTAAAAAGCTAAAAAGTAGGTTTAATGCTGTTGTCTCATATGATGATGATGATTCAGCTTTTCCCATAGTCTCGCAGTTAGCAATCATGTGACCCCCAACAAGACAAATTCAGCAATCATGAGGCCCCCAACAAATCATGAGGCCTCCAACAAGACACATTCAGCAATCATGATGCCCCCAACAAGACAAATTTAGCAATCATGAGGCCCCCAACAAATCATGAGGCTCCCAACAAGACATATTCAGCAATCTTGAGGCCCCCAACAAGCCGAATTCAGCAATCATGATGCCCCCAACAAATCATGAGGCCCCCCAACACGACAAATTCAGCAGTCATGAGGCACATAAATAGACAGCATTTCACATAAATAGGCAGAATGCACCTTTAATATGGTAGACACCTCTCACCTGACTTCTAAATTCTCCTCTACGGGCTGCTGTGCCTGGCTGGCCTGGCAATACTGTTTTTGGCCGGATTGGGGATGATGTGTGGGCTGAAAGGCCTTGCGGTGATGCTGTGGTGTGGCCAGATGAGCTAGTGACAGGTGCCCCCCAGTTATAGTGACAGGTGCCCCCCCTAGTTAGATAGTGACAGGTGACCCCCCAGTTAGATAGTGACAGGTGCCCCCCAGCCTAGTTAGATAGTGACAGATGCCCCCTTAGTTAGATAGTGACAGGTGCCCCCCAGCCTAGTTAGATAGTGACAGGTGCCCCCCAGCCTAGTTAGATAGTGACAGGTGCCCCCCAGCCTAGTTAGATAGTGACAGGTGCCCCCCAGCCTAGTTAGATAGTGACAGGTGCCCCCCAGCCTAGTTAGATAGTGACAGGTGCCCCCTAGCCTAGTTAGATAGTGACAGGTGCCCCTCAGCCTAGTTAGATAGTGACAGGTGCCCTCCAGGCTAGTTAGATAGTGACAGGTGCCCCCCAGCCTAGTTAGATAGTGACAGGTGCCCCCCAGCCTAGTTAGATAGTGACAG
The DNA here is from genome assembly GCF_040937935.1 of Hyperolius riggenbachi. Lineage (NCBI taxonomy): Eukaryota > Metazoa > Chordata > Amphibia > Anura > Hyperoliidae > Hyperolius > Hyperolius riggenbachi. The sequence continues at coordinate 257,555,241 of NC_090648.1, forward strand.
GTGCCCCCCAGCCTAGTTAGATAGTGACAGGTGCCCCCCAGCCTAGTTAGATAGTGAAAGGTGTGAACCCCCCCCCCGTTAAATAGCGAGAGGTGTCCAGCGCCTCCTAGCCGCGTTACCTCTGCCGTGTGCTGCCTTCTCCTGTGTCCCTGCTGCCTGTGTCCCTGCTGCCGCTGCTTCACACTCACAGCTCAGACCTCACAGATCGCGGCGACTGAAGCAAGGAGAGCGCGCATAGCACCCACGTGGCTGAACTTCACATGCGGAAGTGACTAATGAAGTCACTTCCGCATGTGACGTACTCCGTATGTATGCGGGTACCATGCGCACTCTCCTTGCTTCAGTCGCCGCGATCTGTGAGGTCTGAGCTGTGAGTGTGAAGCAGCGGCAGCGGGGACACAGGCAGCGGGGACAAGGCCACTATAGGAGGGAGCAGGCATGGCGTCCATAGCGCAAGCCATGCCTGCACCTCAGAGAGAAGAGCGGGCCGCAGCAGGAGGCCTGGCGGGCCGGATGCGGCCCGCAGGCCGCCAGTTGGACAGCGCTGGCCTAGGCCATCTTTATGTAGAGCAACAATTATTTTTTTTAAGATCCTCAGAGTCCTCTGCCATGAGATGATATATTTAACTTCCAGTGACCAGTATGAGAGTGTGAGAATGTGAGAGTGGTATCACCAAATTTAACACACCTCTCCATTCACACCTGAGACCTTGTAACACTAATGAATAACATGACCCCGGGGATGATTGTAATATGCTAATTTCATTTTGCTTAAGTTAAATTTTTCTTAATTACGATTTCAAAATAGAATTGATGGCACATAATCCATTTGTACATTTTGCTTGTTACACAAAATACGTATTGATCCTTTACAGGGAGTGCTTTTGTTAAGTAAATACTGAGAATCCCCCACAAGAAAGTGAACTAGTCTGAATCTTGTTACATTTTTCCTACCTTCTGACAGTGACATAGGAAAACATAATATATAGTGCACCTTACATTGCAAGAAATGTACCTGCAATTATATCTATGTATTTTACATTTTTCAATTTTTCACAATAGCAGACTTTTAACCTCCTTAGCGGTATGCCCAACACTGTGTCGGGCATGCCGCTGCAGAGGTTTTGCTGCGCATCGGGGATCGACGGAATGAATTTATTTGTGTCATTTAGATACTAGCTAGCACTAGGCTAGCTAGTATTGTCTGCAGGCACCCCCGATTGCCCACAATCCCCCCCCCCCCCGATTGCCCGCTGAATACATTACCATGCCGGGATCCAGCGATCGAGCAGCCTCCCACTCAGCTCCGGTCCTCACTATGGGGAGGATCGGGACTGCGCAGGATGTCGGTGACGTCATAACATCCTGTACGATCCTCCTCATAGTGAAGACTGGAGCTGAGCGGGGAGGCTGCGCCTATCGCGGAATCCTGGCGTGGTAATGTATCCAGCTGGCAATCGGGGGGGGGGGGGGTTCTGGAGGTGCCGGCAAACAATACTAGCTAGCCTAGTGCTAGCTAGTATCTAAATGACACATTTAAATTAATAAATAAGCGTGGGGGGGGGCATGGACAATGCAAATCCTCCTGAGCATCGTAACGCTCAGGAGGTTAAGCACATCTCACTCCCAGCTCGCTGAGTACAGCTGAGCAATGCAAGGCAGCTTTCCCAGTGACTAACTGTGAAGCTAATATAGATGTTCCACAGAGCGACCTTAGAGGAACTCACCAGCATTATCACTGGTATCTCAGCGTAATACAGCTTGTTAAATGGCTTCAAGTGTATAAGGATAATTTGCTAAGGATTGCTTATTTTTCATGGGGAAAGTGAAGCTACACCTTGAGGTTGTTTTAGGCCATGATCAGTAATGCAGTATGCTTGCATGATTTATTTTATCTTCAATGTAAGATACTGACATATCACCCCCAGCATGCACAGTATAAGGTGTTACACTGTGCTCTTACTGGCAATACACTAGAGACAATTTGTGATGATCTCTTTTTAAAAAAAAAGTGCTTTGAAATGGTTCCTACTGCTTCTACAGTTGTAAATTGATTCTCTGCAGTAATTATCATCCATCTGCAGAAGAGCTTATATCATATACTATGAATTGGAAAACAGGCTGCAAATTACTCACTTTTACAGTGTAAACAATGACAGTGACATGCTGGTATATTAATTATTTCAGCCCACGGGTATTTTTCACCTTATGCATCAGAGCAATTTTCACCTCCCATTCATTCACCAATAACTTTATCACTAATTATCACAATGAATTGATCTATCTTTTTTTCTGCCACCAATTAGGCTTTCTTTGGGTGGTACATTTTGCTAAGAATTATTTTTTTCTAAATGCATTTTCACTGGAATATTAAGAAAAAACATGAAAAAATTCATTATTTCTCAGTTTTTGGCCATTATAGCTTTAAAATAATACATGCTACCATAATTAATTACCTATGTATTTTATTTGCCCATTTGTCCCAGTGATTACACCATTTAAATTAAGTCCCTATCACAATGTATTGCGCCAATACTTTATTTGGAAATAAAGGTGTATTTTTTCAGTTTTGCGTCCATCACTATTTACAAGCTTATAATTTAAAAAAATGTTTGTAATATACCATCTTCACATGCATATTAACCACTTTACCCCCACAGGTGCGGATATCTCCGTCCCTTTTTCCATCCTGTCAACACCAGAGGTGGAGATATTCACACCTCCCGCCGCTGTCCGCGCTCCCGCTCGCTCGTCTACGCGTCCCGCGCTCGTGCACACCGCCGCCTGCTCGCCCGGAGATCGATGAATGGGAAATACCGTTCCTGTTCATTGATCTAAGCCCCCGCAATGATCAGCTGCTTCTATGAGAAGCAGCGCGATCATTGTGGAAATAAAAAACGTTTCCCAGCCTCCTTCCGACGCTTGCAGGTCGCATAAACAAAAAGTTACTGTGGCCATCTTGTGGCCAAATAGTAGAACTACACCCTAAAGCATTTTTCATATACAAATACATTAGTTTTACACTAAAAATTAACTAATTACCTCCCACACTCCCCAATTATTATTTTTTTGTAATTAAAAAAAATTGCAATAAAAAAATACATAAATAGTTACCTTAGGGACTGAACTTTTTAAATATTTATGTCAAGAGGGTATAACACTGTTACTTTATAAACTATGGGCTTGTAATTAGGGATGGACGCAAAACTGAAAAAAATGCACCTTTATTTCCAAATAAAATATTGGCGACAAACATTGTGATAGGGACATAATTTAAATGGTTTTATAACCGAGACAAATGGGAAAATAAATTTCATGGGTTTTAATTACAGTAGCATGCATTATTTAAAAACTATAATGGCCGAAAACTGAAAAATAATGATTTTTTTCCTATTTTCCCATTAAAACACATTTAGAATAAAATAATTCTTGGCATAATGTCCCACCTAAAGAAAGCCTAATTGGTGGAGAAAAAAAACAAGATATAGTTCATTTAATTGTGATAAGTAATGATAAAGTTATAGACAAATTAACGGAAGGAGCGCTGAAAGGTGAAAATTGCTCTGGTGCTCAAGGGGTAAAACCCCTCAGTTGTGAAGTGGTTAAAAAAGTACAAACCCTTAGGTAACTATTTGGTTTTTTTTTTAAAAAATTTCATTCAAAATTTTATTTGGGTAATTTTTGGTGTGGGAGGTAAACAGTTAATTTTAAATGTAATAATGTGAGTTTATTTCATTGAAAAATGTATGTAATGTATTTTTACTATTTTGCCACAAGATGGCCACAGTCAAACATTTTTATTAATCCTGGCAGCGAACGCTCTCGCTTCCAGGAAGCATTAGAACGGGAAACTTTTTTTTTATCAGAAAGATGGCGGTTTCTGATAAGAAGCCGTTGTCTTTCTACCGGGGATTTAGATCAATAAATGGGATGTTCCCATTCATTGATCTCTGGGCTAACGGGGAACAACACGTGCGCGGGTGCACGTGCAATCGTGCACGGGAGCGCGCAGCAGCACTATAGCTGCGGCCTGGCCGTGACAATCCCGTCCAGGCGGCATAAATGGTTGGCCTGCGCACTTCGCCGCTGCCCACGTGGCCGTGTTTGACAGTGGCGCTTCACGCAGCCACAGTAAGGCTGACCCCGCAGTCGGCCTGAATAACGAGCAGTGAGACCGGGAGAGTGGCGGGGAGCGGATCGGTCGGCGCGGGACAGTCGGCTGCAAGGGGCTGGAGAGAGCCCCAGGTGAGTAAAGCTCATTTGAGCTATTTTGGCTGATAATTCCCTTAATAAAGGTATAATCAGGGATATGAACATTTTATGTTAGTTTAACTTTGATCTAAACTCAGAATTTCTCGCCACAGCATAACAACATTTAGGGAAAAAATTCTTTATTACATTTTAATGGAAAGCTTAAAAAACTGAAATTTAAATTGGTTTCACATTACTGGGACCTTCCTGTGAACACAGAAAGGGTTAAGTTTCACTGTTTACTTTACCAGCAGAGCTCCCCTGTGCTCCCCTGGCACCTCTCTACATACACTTTCAGACAGGTACACCAGTGATGCACAATCCTGACGCCACTGTATCTGTGAAAAATAGTGCCTATGAAAACACTGAAATTGTGCCCCCCTTCCCAAGCAGAACCTACTTCCCCTTTAATAACCACATCCTTGTTGCCCTTCACAGGCAGACAAAACCCTACACGCAATTATGATAAAACACACACACGCACACAAAATCAGGGCATTCCTCCCATAAAGCCTCCACAGCCACAGGAATGCATTCATAGGACAGCTCTCCTCCCACAGGCAGACCCCCTCCAACACACACAAAATCAGGCACATGTCTTTCCACAGGCAGAATCCCACCATCCACAAAACTAAGAAACCCTACCACCATAATCAGGGAACACCTGCCACAGGTAGAGCACCAGATTCAGATTAAGACCATACAGGACCCTAGACCCCCTCAGGGGGGGGGGGGGGGGGGGGCTGGTAAGGTTAGGTATCGTAGAGGGAGGGTTCTGTGTGAGAGTAGGGTTAGGTTTTGCTGTAGTACAATATTGGTAAATATTACTGATATTTTATTGATGGAAAATCCCACTCTGAAATAGTAGAATATCAGTAAAATATCGACATTCTACTATTGGCTATTCCAAAGCGCCACATTTCAAGGCAGCGCTATTTCATGCATGCCTGGGGTATCACTACATACCAGGGAACTGTATAGGGGAGGGGCATACCCCATGTAAAATCTGGTAGTGGCTAAAGGTGTGGCAAGGGTGGGTCTTAGTGTTCTTTTTCCTGGCTCCAAAAGTTGGGAAGTAGGTTTTAACATTTGAGACACCTAATACCTGGGGGCATAACAGATTTCTGATACTTAAGGCAGAGGGTACACTAATACTACCTAATACCAATATCTGAAGGTGGGGAACACAACTTCTAGTTATCTATCTGGGAGGAGGGGGCATAAAGGCTAACCAATACTGATACCTGGGGCAGGGCCGGGCCGAGGCATAGGCTGGAGAGGCTCCAGCCTCAGGGCGCAGTGTAGGAGGGGGCGCACAATTCATTCAGCTGTCATTCCTAATTGTGTTTGAAGCAGAAAGGAATGAGAAAAGGAGATACATGGAAGTGACTACAAGCCAGATAACTAGAGATTAAGGTGTTGGGGGCCCTGGGGTGCCTCTTAGTCTAATAGCAATAAGTGTGTGACGGCTGGGGTGGAGGGGCGCACTTTGGTGTCTCAGCCTTGGGTGCTGGAGGACCTTGTCCCGGCTCTGACCTGGGGTCCCAAAGAGTAGCTAATCTAGGCTGGGGTGTCCATGCAAAGTTTCATGGGGACTCCACCTATGTTTTACAGGAAGGCCCAGTGGTTTCTAGTTACACCTCTGTTTGCAACAAGGGATCTGTGCTGGCCAACATTTGCAAGGGCAGCACGGTGGCGCAGTGGTTAGCGCTCTCGCCTTGCATCGCTGGGTCCCCGGTTTGAATCCCAGCCAGGTCAACATCTGCAAGGAGTTTGGATGTTCTCCTTGTGTCTGAGTTGGTTTCCTCCGGGCACTCTGGTTTCCTCCCACATCCCAAAAACATACGGATAAGTTAATCCCCCTAAAATTGGCCCTAGACTAGGATACATACACTACACAATACATACATAGACATATGACTATTATAGGGACTAGATTGTGAGCTCCTCAGAGGGACAGTTAGTGACAAGACTATATATACACTCTGTACAGCGCTGCGGAAGATGTCGGCGCTATATAAATACTAAATAATAATAATAATAATCTGCCTAAATGCTCTGGATGGAGCCAAGTAGTGCTTTTTGACAGAAATCTGTAGTATTCTGCTTGATAACACAAATAGTTCTATGCATTTGCCATGTGTTGGATACTGCAGTTGTACTGCTTGGAGATTACAGTTCCCTTATAAGTACTATTCCCAAAGCATCCTGGCGGCTGCCGTTTGACATATGAACATGATTTAGTTTGTTTATCTTCTTCTCTGTGGAAAATTAGATATTTTTTCATTAAGGATTGGAAGTGGTGAGAAACACACAAAAGTGGTGAGAAATGCACACACAGCTTTACCTTTGTGTACAGTAGTAATTCATGCACATGTCACATGTAGACTTTTTTCTTACAGAAACAGACTATACCAGGGGCTGCCTGCACTGTGGCTGCAAAGAGGCTAAATGGCAAAAGGGTTATCAGCAAAGGAGATGATACTGTAGCTCATGATTTTGAGCTCTGCTCTAGTCAAAGTGTCCTCAGTTAGCCCTTGAGTGTGGTTTATTATGATAGGGATAGTAATCTGTACAATGCACTGGCAATAAATGGCTCGGGATCGGCATTGAAAATGTGCTGTGATGGGATCGAGACTTTTTCCTTTTAAGCTACGTGCATTTTCGGTCTTTTGCCTTCTAATTACTGCCAAAAAATGATTTTACAAAATCACAAAGGTAGAACAAAATGCTGTTTGCATTTGACCAAAGATCGAATTGCACCAGTAATCATGGTGCCTTTGCAGGCCTGGATTTACATCACAGGAGCCTATAGGCACAGATGTCCTGGCACCCTAAACTTTGCACACATGAACCTACAAATACCCAACGAACTGCACCGTAAGTGTGTTGGTTGGCCCAGCTGTCACTTCTCTCTTACTTCCCTTGTCTGTCATAGGTAGCTACGGGTGCCCCTTAGTATTAGGTAGTCAGAGCTATCCTCACTAGAGTTGGGCCGAACGGTTCGCCGGCGAACGGGGTTCGCGCGAACTTAGGTGGTTCGCGTGCGGGTACCGCACGCGAACCTTTTGCGGAAGAAGTTCGGTTCGCCCCATAATGCACCTGAGGGTCAACTTTGACCCTCTACATCACAGTCAGCAGGCCCAGTGTAGCCAATTAGGCTACACTAGCCCCTGGAGCCCCACCCCCCCTTATATAAGGCAGGCAGCGGCGGCCATTACGGCCACTCGTGTGCCTGCATTAGTCAGAGTAGGGCGAGCTGCTGCAGACTGTCTCTCAGGGAAAGATTAGTTAGGCTTAACTTCTTCCTGGCTGCATACCTGTTCTGTTCAGTGAGCCCTCAGCCCACTGCATACCTGTACTGTGATCCTGCCACTGCATAGCTGTTCAGTGATCCTGCCACAGCATACCTGTTCTGTTCAGTGAGCCCTCAGCCCACTGCATACCTGTACTGTGATCCTGCCACTGCATAGCTGTTCAGTGATCCTGCCACAGCATACCTGTTCTGTTCAGTGAGCCCTCAGCCCACTGCATACCTGTACTGTGATCCTGCCACTGCATACCTGTTCAGTGATCCTGCCACAGCATACCTGTTCTGTTCAGTGAGCCCTCAGCCCACTGCATACCTGTACTGTGATCCTGCCACTGCATAGCTGTTCAGTGATCCTGCCACAGCATACCTGTTCTGTTCAGTGAGCCCCCAGCCCACTGCATACCTGTACTGTGATCCTGCCACTGCATACCTGTTCAGTGATCCTGCCACAGCATACCTGTTCTGTTCAGTGAGCCCTCAGCCCACTGCATACCTGTACTGTGATCCTGCGACTGCATACCTGTTCAGTGATCCTGCCACAGCATACCTGTTCTGTTCAGTGAGCCCTCAGCCCACTGCATACCTGTACTGTGATCCTGCCACTGCATAGCTGTTCAGTGATCCTGCCACAGCATACCTGTTCTGTTCAGTGAGCCCTCAGCCCACTGCATACCTGTACTGTGATCCTGCCACTGCATACCTGTTCAGTGATCCTGCCACAGCATACCTGTTCTGTTCAGTGAGCCCTCAGCCCACTGCATACCTGTACTGTGATACTGCCACTGCATACCTGTTCAGTGATCCTGCCACAGCATACCTGTTCTGTTCAGTGAGCCCTCAGCCCACTGCATACCTGTACTGTGATCCTGCCACTGCATACCTGTTCAGTGATCCTGCCACAGCATACCTGTTCTGTTCAGTGAGCCCTCAGCCCACTGCATACCTGTACTGTGATCCTGCCACTGCATAGCTGTTCAGTGATCCTGCCACAGCATACCTGTTCTGTTCAGTGAGCCCTCAGCCCACTGCATACCTGTACTGTGATCCTGCCACTGCATAGCTGTTCAGTGATCCTGCCACAGCATACCTGTTCTGTTCAGTGAGCCCCCAGCCCACTGCATACCTGTACTGTGATCCTGCCACTGCATACCTGTTCAGTGATCCTGCCACAGCATACCTGTTCTGTTCAGTGAGCCCTCAGCCCACTGCATACCTGTTCAGTGATCCTGCCACAGCATACCTGTTCTGTTCAGTGAGCCCTCAGCCCACTGCATACCTGTACTGTGATCCTGCCACTGCATAGCTGTTCAGTGATCCTGCCACAGCATACCTGTTCTGTTCAGTGAGCCCCCAGCCCACTGCATACCTGTACTGTGATCCTGCCACTGCATACCTGTTCAGTGATCCTGCCACAGCATACCTGTTCTGTTCAGTGAGCCCTCAGCCCACTGCATACCTGTACTGTGATCCTGCCACTGCATACCTGTTCAGTGATCCTGCCACAGCATACCTGTTCTGTTCAGTGAGCCCTCAGCCCACTGCATACCTGTACTGTGATCCTGCCACTGCATAGCTGTTCAGTGATCCTGCCACAGCATACCTTTTCTGTTCAGTGAGCCCTCAGCCCACTGCATACCTGTACTGTGATCCTGCCACTGCATACCTGTTCAGTGATCCTGCCACAGCATACCTGTTCTGTTCAGTGAGCCCTCAGCCCACTGCATACCTGTACTGTGATACTGCCACTGCATACCTGTTCAGTGATCCTGCCACAGCATACCTGTTCTGTTCAGTGAGCCCTCAGCCCACTGCATACCTGTACTGTGATCCTGCCACTGCATACCTGTTCAGTGATCCTGCCACAGCATACCTGTTCTGTTCAGTGAGCCCTCAGCCCACTGCATACCTGTACTGTGATCCTGCCACTGCATAGCTGTTCAGTGATCCTGCCACAGCATACCTGTTCTGTTCAGTGAGCCCTCAGCCCACTGCATACCTGTACTGTGATCCTGCCACTGCATAGCTGTTCAGTGATCCTGCCACAGCATACCTGTTCTGTTCAGTGAGCCCCCAGCCCACTGCATACCTGTACTGTGATCCTGCCACTGCATACCTGTTCAGTGATCCTGCCACAGCATACCTGTTCTGTTCAGTGAGCCCTCAGCCCACTGCATACCTGTACTGTGATCCTGCCACTGCATACCTGTTCAGTGATCCTGCCACTGTATACCTGTTCTGTGAACCCGCCACTGTATACCTGTTCTGTTCAGTGGACCCGCCACTGTATACCTGTTCTGTGAACCCGCCACTGTATACCTGTTCTGTTCAGTGGACCCGCCACTGTATACCTGTTCTGTGAACCCGCCACTGTATACCTGTTCTGTTCAGTGGACCCGCCACTGTATACCTGTTCTGTGAACCCGCCACTGTATACCTGTTCTGTTCAGTGGACCTGCCACTGTATACCTGTTTAGTGAACACGCCACTGCATACCTGTTGTGTTCAGTGAACCTGCCACTGCATACCTGTTCTGTGAACCCGCCACTGTATACCTGTTCTGTTCAGTGGACCCGCCACTGTATACCTGTTCTGTGAACCCGCCACTGTATACCTGTTCTGTTCAGTGGACCTGCCACTGTATACCTGTTCTGTTCAGTGGACCTGCCACTGTATACCTGTTTAGTGAACACGCCACTGCATACCTGTTGTGTTCAGTGAACCCGCCACTGTATACCTGTACTGTTCAGTGAACCCACCGCATCAGTGCGCATACCTGTGCAGTTAAGTGAACCCACCTACCTACGTGAGTGCACGCAGTGTGATATACCACTCCGTGCATACCCGATATGGACAAAACAGGTAGAGGAAGAGGAAGAGGTAGTGGCAGAGGAAGGCCACCCGGCAGGTCTGCGCGAGGTCGTGTAAATGTAATTTCGTGTGGACCTGGCCCACAGTACAGTGCTCGGAAGAAGGCACGTCCCATCACCTCCCAAGATTGTCAGGACGTGGTTGAGTATTTAGCGACACAGAACACCTCATCTTGCTCAGCCACCAGCGCTACTACTAGCACCACTTCCGCTGCATTTGACACTTCGCAAGAATTATTTAGTGGTGGTGAAATCACTGATGCACAGCCATTGTTACAGCCAGATGAATTTTCACCAGCTCATATGTCTGCGTTACGCGACAACACTATGGATGTAACGTGTAAGGAGGATGAAGGACCTACACATTTGGATTTTTCTGAGGCAAGCGAAGCTGGGCAGGATGATTACGATGATGACGATGATAGGGATCCTCTGTATGTTCCCAATAGAGGAGATGAAGAGGGGGACAGTTCAGAGGGGGAGTCAGAGAGTAGTAGGAGGATAGAAGTTGCTGAAAGAAGCTGGGGCAGCTCTTCGTCAGAAACAGCTGGTGGCAGAGTCCGGCACCATGTATCGCCAGATTCGCCACCTATGTACAGCCAGCCAACTTGCCCTTCAGCATCAGCTGCTGAGGTGCCCACATCCCAGGGTGGCTCAGCGGTGTGGAAATTTTTTAATGTGTGTGCCTCAGATCGGACCAAAGCCATCTGTTCGCTCTGCCAACAAAAATTGAGCCGTGGAAAGGCCAACACTCACGTAGGGACAAGTGCCTTACGAAGGCACCTGCAGAAAAGGCACAAACAGCAATGGGATGGCCACCTGAGCAAAAGCAGCAGCAGCACACAAAAGCAAAGTCACCCTCCTTCTCCTCTTCCTCCTTCAGGTGCATCATCTGCTTATGCCGCTCTCTCCCTTGCACCTTCACAGGCACCCTCCTCCACTCCGCCTCTGCCCTTGAGCGGTTCCTGCTCCTCTGCCCACAGCAGCAGTCAGGTGTCCGTGAAGGAAATGTTTGAGCGGAAGAAGCCACTTTTGGCCAGTCACCCCCTTGCCCGGCGTCTGACAGCTGGCGTGGCGGAACTGTTAGCTCGCCAGCTGTTACCATACCGGCTGGTGGACTCTGAGGCCTTCCGTAAATTTGTGGCCATCGGAACACCGCAGTGGAAGATGCCAGGCCGCACTTATTTTTCCAGAAAGGCCATACCCCAACTGCACCGTGAAGTTGAGAGGCAAGTGGTGTCATCTCTTGCGAAGAGCGTTGGGTCAAGGGTACACCTGACCACGGATGCCTGGTCTGCCAAGCACGGGCAGGGCCGCTACATTACCTACACAGCCCATTGGGTGAACCTGGTGGTGAACGATGGCAAGCAGAAAGCGGCGGACCAAATTGTGACACCTCCACGGCTTGCAGGCAGGCCTCCTGCCACCTCCTCTCCTCCTGCTACATGCTCTTCGCTGTCCTCCTCCTCCTCCTTGGCTGAGTGGCAGTTCTCCTCTCCAGCTACACAGCCCCAGCTCCGCAGGGCCTATGCTGCATGCCAGGTACGACGGTGTCACGCCATCTTAGACATGGCTTGTCTCAAAGCGGAGAGTCACACTGGAGCAGCTCTCCTGGCTGCTCTTAAGAAACAGGTGGATGAGTGGCTGACCCCGCACCACCTGGAGATAGGCAACGTGGTGTGCGACAACGGCAGCAATCTGCTTGCCGCTTTGCATATGGGGAAGCTGACACACATACCCTGCATGGCACATGTCATGAATCTGGTGGTTCAAAGATTTGTGGCAAAGTACCCTGGCTTAGCGGATGTCCTGAAGCAGGCCAGGAAGTTCTGTGGGCATTTGAGGCGCTCTTACACAGCCATGGCACGATTTGCAGAAATTCAGCGTAAAAACAACATGCCGGTGAGACGCCTCATTTGCGATAGCCCCACTCGCTGGAACTCGACCCTCCTCATGTTCTCCCGCCTGCTAGAACAGAAGAAAGCCGTCACCCAGTACCTCTACAACTGGAGTAGAACGAAACAGTCTGGGAAGATGGGGATGTTCTGGCCCGACAACTGGACAATGATGAAAAATGCATGCAGGCTCATGCGGCCGTTTGAGGAGGTGACCAACCTGGTGAGCCGCAGTGAGGGCACCATCAGCGACTTAATTCCCTACGCGTACTTCTTGGAGCGTGCTGTGCGTAGAGTGGCGGATGAAGCTGCGAATGAGCGTGACCAGGAACCGTTACGGCAGGAACAGGCATGGGACCAATTTTCATCAGACCCAGCTGTTTCCTCAACACCTGCGGCAGCACAGAGGGGGGAGGAGGAGGAAGAAGAGAGGTCATGTGCAGAAGATGAGTCAGACTCAGAGGATGATGAGCAAGGTGTTTCTTTGGGGGAGAAGGAGGAGGAGGAGGGGACAGCGGCAGGAGAACCACCGCAGCAGGCGTCGCAGGGGGCTTGTGCTGCGCAACCTTCCCGTGGTATTGTTCGCGGCTGGGGGGAGGAGGTTGACTTACCTGACGTCACTGAGGAAGAGCAAGAGGAGATGGAGGGTACTGGATCCGACTTTGTGCAGATGTCGTCTTTTATGCTGTCCTGCCTGTTGAGGGACCCCCGTATAAAAAACCTCAAGGGGAATGAGCTGTACTGGGTGGCCACACTACTAGACCCTCGGTACAGGCACAAAGTGGCGGACCTGTTACCAACTCACCGGAAGGTGGAAAGGATGCAGCACATGCAGAACCAGCTGTCAACTATGCTTTACAATGCCTTTAAGGGTGATGTGACGGCACAACGCCAGCAAGGTACCACTGCCACTAATCCTCCTCCCGTGTCCACGCAGTCAAAGACAGGACGCTCCAGCGATCTCATGGTGATGTCGGACATGCGGACGTTCTTTAGTCCAACGCCTCGCCGTAGCCCTTCCGGATCCACCCTCCACCAACGCCTGGAACGGCAGGTAGCCGACTACCTGGCCTTAAGTGTGGATGTAGACACTGCTGTGAACAGCGATGAGGAACCCTTGAACTACTGGGTGCGCAGGCTTGACCTGTGGCCAGAGCTGTCCCAATTTGCCATCCAACTTCTCTCCTGCCCTGCCGCAAGCGTCCTCTCAGAAAGGACCTTCAGCGCAGCTGGAGGCATTGTCACAGAGAAGAGAAGTCGCCTAAGTCACAAAAGTGTTAAGTACCTCACCTTTATCAAAATGAATGAGGCATGGATCCCGGAGGGCTGCTGCCCGCCCCAAGACTAAGTCAGTCCCCGCACATACAGCATCTCTGCCTGCACGCCGTGTGACTGGCTGCCTGGCCTGCCCCAAGAAGACTAAGTCGCTCCCAGTCCCTCCACACAGCATGTCTGCCTGCAGGCCGCTTCACTACCTTCTCCGCCACCACCAACAGGGTCCGGGACTCCAGGCGGATTGCTGAATTTTTTAGGCCGCTGCTAGCAGCGGCCGCTGTAATAATTTTTCTGGTGCGTGTACATGACTGCCTAATTTTTCTGGCTGCACTGCGGGCAGCTGCAACAACAAAAGAAAAGGCATGAACATGCGCCCATTCCCCTTCGTGATCATTACCTTGACGTGGTGAAGGGGCTTGCGTATCACAATGGAGCAATGACCGGCGCCTAGATGAGTGTCTCGGGGGGCACACCCACGATAATAAGGTCGTTGCCTCATTGTGGTCAGACCAAATTTGATCAGCTGGACAGTCACTGTTCTGTCATTCAGCTACATCAGCCAGGTGACTGACCATATGGGCTGTAAAGCCACCAAAACCTGCACTCTCGCCATGGTGCGCACCAGTCCAGCACGGCCGTCACTACACAAACAGCTGTTTGCGGTGCGTTACACGATGAGTTTGGTGCGTCAGTGTGAAGCAGTACCTTAATTACACTACCTGATTGATGTATACACATGCAAGATGTTTGAAAGCACTTTAGGCCTGTCATTTAACATTCAATGTGATTTCTGCCCTTAAAACGCTGCTTTGCGTCAAATCCAGATTTTTCCCGGGGACTTTTGGCATGTATCCCACTCCGCCATCCCCCCCTCCAGGTGTTAGACCCCTTGAAACATCTTTTCCATCACTTTTGTGGCCAGCATAATTAATTTTTTTTTTCAAAGTTCGCATCCCCATTGAAGTCTATTGCGGTTCGCGAACTTTAACGCGAACCGAACCTTTCGCGAAAGTTCGCGAACCCGGTTCGCGAACCGAAAATCGGAGGTTCGGCCCAACTCTAATCCTCACTAAATAAGTACAGTAGCTAAAAGTGCCCCCAAGTATTAGGTAGCTAGAGGTGCCCCAACTGAAGGGAGATTTCATCAGTGAAATGCAGAGACCCTGGTGGGTGACCTCTCATTTACACTCTGCTCAGGGAAGTAGGGGAGGGAGGCACTTGGGGAGGAAGCCACCTTTCCATCTTCAGGCGCCCATAGGCACATGCCTACAGTGCCTTATGGTAAATCCGGCCCTGTGCCTTTGCGATCAGCAAATTCCATGCAATTAATAAATCAGATTCGAAATGCGGCCTGTGGAACAGGAACTTTATTCCTGTTTTTTGAAAGTGATCAAATTGTTAGAAATAATCAATACTAACAATTTACATTCTTAATTGGTTGAATTAAAGAGTTGAATCCTTTAAAGCGGGATTGCTCCCAAATTGCAATATGAACTATGACATAACAATGCATATAGAAATCGTTAAATGCACATGATTGTTCTTTCATTAACCACTTAAGGACCGCAGGAATTTTCAATGATCTGTGCTGGGTGGGCTCTTCAGTCCCCAGCACAGATCGTGTGGCAGGCAGGGCGATCAGACTTCCACCCTTTTTTCCCCACTAGGGGGATGTCCTGTTGGGGGGGGGGTCTGATCGCCGCCGCTCACTTTCGCCTAGCGGGGGGGCTCCTCAAAGCCCCCCTCCACAGCGCTATTCCCCCATCCCTCTCCTTCCCTCCCTCTCCTGCCCAAGATAGGCGGTACAGGACAGCGATCCGTCCTGTACCGCCTCAGATAGGCTTCAGCCTATCAGATGCCGGCGATCCCTGGACAATCAGAGGCCAGGGATCGCCGATCTCCTTTACGGCGCTGCTGTGACAGCAGCGCCGTACGATGTAAACACCGGGGATTTCTTCCCCGGGTGTTTACATTTCGCCTGCGAGCCGGGATCAGAGGCTCGCAGGCTGTTCACTGAGACTCCCTCCGTGAACTGACAGGAAACGGCCCCATGGAAACACCACTGCGACCAGCCGACGCCTATCGGCGTTGGCTGGTCGTTAAGTGGTTAAAAATACAAAAATTGCAAACACAGAATTGTGAATGTTGACAATATTTTTGCTAGGACAAGTGTGAACCCTCCCTCAAGAAATAGCTTGTTTTATTGTCATGCAACAAGTGCACTGCATAGCATTAGTTGTAAATGTAAAGCCTCGTACACATGCTAGGTGGTTCTCCTGCCATCTAGTGTGTATATGGCATCCCCAATGCATTACCAAGAGATTCAGAGTGGTGGCTGTGCGCAAGCTGAGCCCATTGGTCTCCTATTCACCCCACCCACTTGAAACTGCTCCATCACATGCTACGCCATCAAACCACCTCCCCCCTCAGCGGCAACAGACTGCATCTCTTGTCGCCAAGAGCTTAAGCCCCAATTGCTGTGAACAATAGTAATTGTGCATGTTTATGCACCTAAAATCATAAATCCCATCATCCTAAGAACTGAAGCTATCACTGATAATGATGATATAGGAATGATAAATAGCAGTGGTACAGTAATACACAAGGAAGCAGAAGATGACATAATCTCAGAGCTGTGCTATATCAATAGTCCAGAGCCACACTAAGTACAAAGTTTTAAGTCCATAACATAAATTTCTGCTCTGACTAACTAACTAAGCTTAAAGGACAACTGTAAGGAGAGGGATATGCCATATTTTTTTTTTTTAATGAATACCAGTTGCCTGGCTATCCTGTTGATCCTCTGCCTCTGATACTTTTAGCTATAGACCCTGAACAAGCATGTAGCATATCAGGTGTTTCTGGTGTGATTCATACACTACTGCAGCCAAATAGACAAAAAGGGCTACCAGGCAACTGGTATGGTTTAAAAGGTAATAAATATGGCAGCCTCCATATCCCTTTCCTTACAGTTGTCCTTTAATGCATGCACATTGTTGTAGTGAAAAGTCAATAGATTTGTGTAGATTATAAGGTGGCACAGTATAGTTGTGTGGTTTGGTATAAGAGCAGGGATTCCATTGGCAGCAGTGTTACCGTCTATGTGTAGTCAATGAACACGGACTCATGCCTCTGGAATGCTGATTTCCTCTGATGTTGCGGGAGTACAATGCTAATGTACAATGTGTTTTAAGCTCCGGTACTCTATCCCTTTGCACACATTCCTTTTGACAACATTTGTTGCGTTTCAGAGGCTCGAACATGAAATAAAATCTTGTCATTTTTTTAATATGCATTTAAAACAAGTCATTTGAAAAGAAAGCCCCAGTACTGGAAGTCATGTAGAGCTTGTATGATGGAATGTTTGTTCTTTGGAAAAAGTACAAGCCTAGGGAGGAATGATTAAACAGCCTTGCCCTGAGGAGTAGGTTCTGCTGCTGGGGATGATATGGGTATTGCATCCAGATAATGATATATTTGTTTACCACATTTAGTGTGGAAAATGTACACATTACAAGAAATGGAATCTGAGTCGCTACAGTAACAGGCTACTTCTACATCCCTTGGCTTGTCTTTCCAGTACCGCAGCTCACCATTGCCACAGACCTAGTTGTTGTAATCATATAATAAATACTGTACAATAAGCATTTTTCTGTATCCAGCACTCAGTTGTATATAATTCAGCCATGTGGTAACATAAGCTTTATGGGGACTCCAGGGATTTAGTTTGATATTAACAAGCTATTGGGTTGATGCAGTGCACAGGCTCTCTACACATAGTACCATATCCCGGGGGTACTTCTCATGGTTAGGAGGATACTTCTGCTTGTCACAGTCAATTCATCATCAGCAAGTTGTGATTGTTAGACAATAAATCATATGTAAAGCAAGCTAAATAAGTATTTTTAGTTATGTAAAAACATGGGTGAATGCTTGGAAAGCTCTTATACAGTATGTAGTTAGAGTGAGCTGCTAATAAATATACAGAGTGTGTGTGTGTCAAGAGGTACTTCAGTCAACATGATCTGCACCTGGGAGTACTTAGTGAGCATCAGCTTTTGTAAAGTTATTCATACTTAATGCTCGTTTCCGTTGCATGCATTTTGATCTAAATTTCTGGACACACGGTTTTTGCAGATCGCAGGAATAGGTATTTTATTTTTTTTTTGCATTGTAAATTACAGTGCTATGTTTACATTGGAGAGGGAGAGGGTGAATTACCTCTCAAAGCCTTGGCTCTGTTTGTCTGTTATGGGTGGGGCTTAAAGAGGAATTCCAGCCTAAACAAACATACTGTCATTAAGTTACATTAGTTATGTTAATTAAAATAGATAGGTAGTATAATATCTTACCCACCTTGTTTTAAAAGAACAGGCAAATGTTTGTGATTTCATGGGGGCAGCCATCTTTTTGGTTATAAGGAGGTGACAGGGAGCATGAGACACAGTTCCACTGTCCTGTGTCCTGATCAACCTTCCCAGCTGCGTGCACTAGGCAATGAGAACAACATCATCAGAAATCTCATCATGCTTTGATTTAGTCTGGAGGTTCACTTTAAGCTGCTGCAGTCATCTATGGCATTTGGGCCTCTCTCCTTGCTACAAGTTGTGATGCCGAATGCTGTGACATGGGAGAGAATTACTGGCTGCACGCAGACTGTTCTTGTGGTGGCAGAGTGTCATGGAGGTCTGGGTGGCAGAGCTTTGTGGATGTCTGGTGGCAGAGCCTCAGGAAGCCCAGGCCAGAGCGCTCCTTCAGAGCACAATATTGTGGCACCCTGAATGATTGCTCAGGTCAAAGACCAGCTCCAGGCATATTCCTTTTGAAGGAATTGTTTGCAATTTGGCAATCTGTTAAGTGGCAATCAGGCTGATTGCCACTATATAAATACTGTGATTAACAGTAAAGAACCGTTGTATAATGGTACTTTAGCTGAAGTTGGTGATACCAGCGAAAGTGGCAATCCTGTATAAAAGATAATTTCAAACATACCATAAGTGTAATAGAATTTAAAACCTGTTACTTATATCAGTAGCAGCAACGTCTCTGTATGGTCAGACGGTTCCCAAATCCTCCTGCATTCCTGCACTGGGTTCCTCTAGACCTATTCAACAACACCTTACCAGATACATCTTATGGACCCACCTCCCTGTGTGTGAGCAAAAAAGCAGTGCATGAGACAGATGGCCTTGCCCATCCATCAGCTTAGGCAGCGGCTTCCTCTAATCCGCGTTCCCCTCTCATGTTGCATATAAGTGTATCACGTTGCATATAAGTGTGACGATGCAGGGGGCAGGAAAGAGCGCGGCTCCATGTAGCGGCGATCTGTATCGCCGTTACCAGGGGAACCGCTTTTTCCTGCCCCCTGCATCGTCACAGCAGCAGCGCCGGGCGCTCTGCTGTGATACACTTATATGCAACATGAGAGGGGAATGCGGATTAGGAAGCGGCCGCTGCCTAAGCAGGTAATAGCAGTGGCGGCCGCGGGGGGAGCGGGGAGGGGGGCGCGGACCACCCGACCACTAGACCACCAGGAAAGACTCACATACAAGCCGACCCCCCCAATTTTTGACCCCCTTTTTGGGGGTCAAAGATTCGGCTTGTATGCGAGTATATACGGTACATGGAAAGTGTACATTTAAAAAAGGTGCCCGAGAATTTGGGCCTCTGATATTTCTGATAATAGAATATCTGTAATTACAGTTAGGTCCATAAATATTTGGACGGAGAGAACTTCTGTACATTACGACAAAGCAGTTTAATTTATGAAACAACTCAGTTGCAGTTGAAGTGCAGACTTTCAGCTTTTATTCTGTGGGGTAAACAAAACAATTGCATACAAATGTGAGGCAACAAAAGCATTTTTTAACAGTATGTCTCTGAACTCCTCAGAATTCATTCAACTGCTTCTGTCCTGTCTCTCATCCTCAATAAACATTAGTGTTCCAGTGCCACTGGCAGCCATACATGCCCAAGCCATCACACTGCCTCCACCACGGTTTACAGATGATGTTGTATGCTTTGGATAATGAGCTTTTCCATGCCTTCTCCATGCTTTTTTTTTCTTGTCATCATTATGGTAGAGGTTCTACCCATGAAATAGCCTTTGAGTCAATTGGCCAATTACTTTTGTGCCCCTGAAATTAAGGGATTGTGTTAAAAAATGCTTTCATTGCCTCACATTTTTATGCAATCATTTTGTTCCTCCCACTGAATTATTATAACTGAAAGTGTGCAATTCAATAGCATCTGATTTGTCTCATTTAAATTTCATTGTTGTAATGTACAGAACCAAAATTAGAGAAAAGTTGTCTCTGGCCAAATATTTATGGACCTAACTGTATGCCGATATTCTACTATCCCTGACTAAACCCCTATTCTCACTCTAACCCACCTTCTATCCCCCCACACGATTGGCTGCACTCTTCATGTACTGATCCGGGAGCAGTGACAGGAGCAGCCTGTACTCCGAGGCATGCAGCTAAAGACAGTGCTGTGCAGGCAGCAGAGAACAACTGCCAAATTTGGGCACCCAGTGCAGTAAAGCAGTTTGAATTGGGTGCTGGTTGCAGGCTGTGACACTGCTGTAGAGGTAGCAGAGTACAGCACCCAGTGCCTTTAAGAAAGCTGCTGAAATCGTGTGCCTAAATTATGATGCTGTAATGGAACTGGTAGCCACTGCAGGAAGAAGAAGCGGCTGTAGGCGAAATTGGGCACCGGCACCCAAATTACCCTCCTGGCACCGCCATAGATGGTAATTAGATTGTGGGCTGTAGTGGCACCTAATTTAACAGGTGCACTGTGCGGACATTTTATCTTATCCAGTTTAACCCCTGTGGGACCAAGGACATTACAGTTACGTCCTGTGTGTGGCTGCCTGCTGCTGACAGGATGTAACCATAACGTCCTTGAAGTTCAGATGCGATCACACACATGCGAACGGGGAGATTCAACTGTCATATGACAGCTGACACTGCCCCTCACTGATCAGGAGCCATGGCGATTGGCACCTGATCACTACAATTGCTGCTGCTGTTTGTAGTGAACTAAGGGGCAGCCGCAGCAGTATGAAGGAAGAAGAGGACTCACTCACCTCTCCTGATGTTCCTTCGGCGATCCCCCTCCGCTCTGCCCGGCATCCAGCCGCGCACTGCCTCCAGTGTTATGTTCCGGCTTGATGACGTCATCAAGCCAGCAGTGTGAGGCTGGATGCCAGGGAGAGAAGAGGTGGGGGGGAACTGCTCCTCGCTGGATCTGGGGAGGTGAGTAATGGCTGCTACATATACGGGGGACACCTATCTATACTGGGGACACCAATACCTGGCTATACTGTAGAAACCTATACCCGGCTATCTATACATTGATTTGCAAAACTGCTCTCCTCCTTAAAGTTGAAAATAGTAAAAAAGATTTATACATACCTGGGGCTTCCTCCAGCCCCATCTGCTAGGATCGCTCCCGCACCGCCGTCCTCCACTGTCTGCAGCTTCGGTAACCGGGTCCTGACACTTCCGTCAGTCGGCTCCAGTCTATGCAGTAGAAGTGCGCCCTCTATGTATCTCTCCAGTGGCTGCTGGAGAGATATGCAAAGAGCGCACTTCTCGTGCATAGACTGGAGCCGACTGACGTATGTGACAGGACCCGGTTCCCGAAGCGGTGGGCAGCAGAGGACGGTGGTGCGGGAGCGATCCGAGCAGATGGGGCTGGAGGAAGCCCCAGGAATGTATAAATCTTTTTACTGTTTTCAGCTCAGAGTCCCTTTAAGGGGGATAATATGCTGGTCCTGACCAGGCTAAAGTACATTGTATTATATACAGTTTATCATCTGCTTTGCTTTTACTTACTGTTTTGTCTTTTACTATTCTTCATGCTTTAATTCCTCATTTGTTTAGCAAAAAAACACAATGTAAACATGTATAGAAAACATGTTTTCTCATTCATTTTTATTTTAATGATAACCTGCAGACATTCACTTTAAAAATCATAATAGTAATTTACTTATCTTATATAAAGCTAGTGCACGAGGCTGATTTATCTGCTTGTGTACTCGTCTGTATAAATTCATGAATAGCGCTGTGACCTTGGAAATTGTTGAATATAGAATTAATTACACAGAATGGGCATTAGAGAACTGAAGTGTTTAATACATTGATGTGCAGACTTAACCCTTTCCTATCCACCTTATATACTTTCCCTTTTCCACTCACCTTGTTATATACTTTCCAAGCTGAAATTAAAACACCAGTTTTAGTAGTGTAGGAATATCTATGAGGTTTAATTGACCACCAGTGGTGCTCATCTGAGATAGGATATCCGAGATACTCGGATGTCCTAGCTCTTTTTTCACTATTCGAGCTCGAATACCGAGCTCGAATAGTATTAGCTATCCGGGCTGTGCTATCCAAGCGCACTCGGATAGCAAGCAGCTATCCGGAGATATCCTAGCTATCCGAGCTCGGATAGCGTCACCAGCTCGGATAGCGTCACGTCAGACGTCACCTCGAGTCCTCACAAGCGAATCAGAGGGCTCCCAGCCCTCTGACTGCAGCCAATCACAGAGGGGGAGCCTGGCCAAGCCCCCCTCTATAAATAGCGGGCGCCATCTTGCCTCACTCGACCTGCTTGCGACTTACTGACTAACTGTACTGAGAGACTGCTCCAGTGCTTTTTGTCTGTGTGCAAGTGCATTTATTGTGTTCTAAACCTAGCGTTTTTACACTCCAACACTTGATATTCAACTGTATTGCTTTGTATTGTAGATAGATTGTATTTTAGGCAGTTTAGTTTGTGTGATTAGAGACTAGGGAGGGAGAATGTCACTGCTGCAGCTGCAGCCAGCAGCTAGGCCCTGTGCCTAGGCAAGGCAGCCTGCCCTGCTCTGTGCTCTAGTCTCTAGTTACCTGTGCTCTCACCTGTCCTACTCCTGTACTACTTCTGTACTATTTGTACTATTTTGTAGTTAGCAAGGCCCAGCTTTACTGCTATATACCTGTCCTGTATCTGCTCTCTGTAATCTAGTAACACCTGTTCTATTATTTAGCTAGATTCTTCTATTGTTTAGTTAGTACTGTAGTGTACTGTAGTCTGTGTATAGGGACCGTCCATCACCGCGTTACCTAGGGTCTTTGTGTGCGCAGTGCACGTCTGCGCTGTCCGCACCCTCTCGTTAGTGCTACACCCGTCCTATTGTTTATATTACTTCTATTGTGTATTCGCTGACTTGTACTGTACTGTAGTCTGTGTATAGGGACACCGTCAGTCAGCGTCAGCTAGGGTCTTTGTGTGCGCAACGCACGTCTGCGCTGTCCGCACCCTCTCGTTAGTGCTACACCCGTCCTATTTCTTTATGTTAATTCTATTGTGTATTCGCTGACTTGTATTGTACTGTAGTCTGTGTATAGGGACACCGTCAGTCAGCGTCACCTAGGGTCTTTGTGTGCGCAGTGCGCACTCTCTCGTTAGCGCTACACCAATCTCTGCTGTAGAGTACACCTGTCCGTCACCTCACACACCCACCACCACCACCAGTCCCACCCCATTAAAGTACCCCACTTGTCCCACCCGCCTATACATAACTTTTTTTTTCATTTGTATAATATTAAAAATATACGATGTCTGGCACTGGCAGCCGCGGTTTGGGCAGGGGCAGCAAGGGCATCGGCAAGAGAGGAGGTCGTGGGCGTGGCAGCCGCGCAACCACCACCACCATGCGCAGTTCTGCGTCTGCACCAGTGGCTATTCCGCCATTAGCCACTGGCCGTGGACGCCTTGGCCGCCCAACAGCTGGGAGTCACGCTGCAGAGACACAGCAGCAGCAGCGTGTGGCGCAGATGTTCCTCCCACCGCCAGGTCGTAGCCGTCCTATTGAGGAGAAGGACGCAGACTCTGTGGTGGAACTGATGGTGGATGAGCAGGCCACCATTAGCTCTGGAACCGAGTCCTCCACCCCCGCCACCACTCCTGTTCGCAAGAGCAGCAGCAGCCGCCCAGCACTGCCTGGGGAGGAGGAGGAGAAGTGCAGTTCTCCAGCCCCAGCGGGCAACACCAGCACCCTGTCACTCAGCACCTTCTTATCCCCAAGAACAGCGGGGCTATGGAGTGCTTTTGCGGCAGAATTGGCAATGGAGGAGGAAGAAATGCTGATGGGCACTTTGGGGGATGATGCTTTGGACAGTGAGACAATGGTGACTGTCCCTCAGCCCATGCATGCAGAAGGGGAGTTTGTGGGGTCATCCCACCCAGCAGGACATGTTTGCGGAGGGGGAGGATGATGATGACAGGGTGAAGGACAGAGACTGGGTGGCAGATCCTGAGGATGTCATCAGCTCTGAGGAGGAGGATGCGTCTGTGGGCCTTGCTAGAAGGATCAGCATCGCAGGCATAGGCAGGATCAGAAGTGGGCGTGGTATGCAGGCCACACAGGGTGCTGATCCGGAGGCGGAGAGTTCTGCCAGTGCCACCAGCCGCACCAAGAAACCCCCCCCCCCCCCCAACTACCACAGGGAGACCAGCGGCAGCAGCACCTTCCAGCCGAAGGGGCAACTTCACCTCCCTAATTTGGCCAGTCCTCAGTGACCTCCTCTGCTCCCTCCACTGATTCCCGTGCCAGCAAAAGGCGTCGCCAGACCCTGCTCAGCGACACCTTCCAGGGGGTGGTCAGGGTTCTGCCTCCCAGCAGCCGTCGCGTGCGTCAGCTGAATGGCTTGCTGGCACGGGCCATGTGCTCCCAACTCCTGCCTTATTCCCTTGTACAGGAGGGGAGCGACATGGGTGCGCTCCTGATGTGTGCAGCCCCCGATTGGCCAATCCCCAGCCGACATTATTTTGCACGCATGGCCATCCCTGCACTTCACCGCTCTGTGATGGCCAATGTCGGGAGAGGGCTGGAGCACGCGGTGGGTCAATGGGTCCACGTCACCATGGACTCGTGGAGCAGCTGGTTTGGGACAGGCCGCAATCTGTCCTTCACCGCGCATTGGGTCAGCTTGGTGGAAGGGGGTGAGGAGGGGGGAGCAACATCGGGCACTGTCAGAGCAGCAGCAGCAACAACGCAGTGGGTGGTGCCACCATGCAGGGTCAGCGGAATTGCAGCAGGTTCCTCTGATCCGCTTCCATCCTCCAGCACACCAGCCCAAACCCCCCGCCTCAGCAGCAGCGTGAAGCCCCGCCACTGCCAAGCGCTGCTAGAATTGGTCAGCCTGGGGAAGACCAAACTGACGGCGAACCATGTCCTGGCCAAACTCCGAGAGCAGGAGAGGAATTGGCTGACCCCCAGAGGCCTCAGAGTCGGAGAGGTGGTGTCCGACAATAGGGCAAACCTGGTTGCTGCAATCAGCAGGGGAGACCTGACCCACATTCCCTGCCTGGCGCACGTCCTGAACCTGGTATTCCAAAAGTTCCTGCGGACCTACCAGGGGATGAACCAACTCCTTGAGGCGGCAAGGAAGGTTGTGCATCATTTCCGGCATTCGCCTGCAGCCATAGCGAGCCTGGAAGAGGTGCAGAAGGAGCTGCACCTGCCAAAGCACCGGCTCATGATCGATGTTCCAACTCACTGGAACTCCACCCTGGCGATGTTAGAGCGTCTGGTTGAACAGAGGCAGGCTGTCAGCCAGTACCTTGCACGAGCAACAGTTGCCTCCATCTTTGCAACTGGGCGTGCCGCCACCAACCTCCCGTCCATCATCTCCACGGAGGACTGGGGGCACATGCAGCAGGTGTGCTCACCCTTTCTGCAGGCCACCAACATGGTAAGCAGGGACCATGCAATGGTGTGCAAGTGGGTCCCCTTGGTGTGTGTGCTGGACAGGGCCCTGTATGCACTGCTGGAAGAGGGAGCGGCAGCCTTGGACCAGCAGGAGCTGCAGGCAGCTTCACAGGCCACCTCTGAGGAGGAGGGCTTGGAGTTGGTGGAGGTCCCTGACCTTGCTGCTGATGAGGGGGGCAGCAGAACGCAGCTGGACTGGTGCAGGGGGTGGAGAGAGGATGAGGTGGAGGAGGCAGAGGAAGAGGAGGACAGCACTGTCGGCTCTGGGGCTGCCGATGATGTGCCAGCAGATGTGGCCAGACTCTTCCCAATGGCAGCGCCCATGCTGAGGTGCCTGCGCAAGGACCCAAGGGTCATCCAGATGAAGCAGAGGGAGGACATCTGGATCTGCATGATGCTGGACCCACGTCTGAAAGGGAAGCTCAGCCAGTTCCTGCCTGCAGGAAGAGACCGTGCGCAACAAATGAGGGATTTGCAGCTGTCCCTTGTTGAGCACTTGGAGGAAGCCTTCCCTCAGCCATCCACCCCCACTGTCCAGCCAGCACAGAGGCAGCAGCAGGTGCCTGCATCCACCAGCAGCAAGCGCACGCGCACCACAGACCTGCTGTCTCTGACCAACAAGCTTTACATGAGTGTAGAGCTGCCAAGGACTAGAGAGGAGGTGCCTGCAGCAGCATCCTTCTCCAGTCACAGGCAGCGATTGACCCGCATGGTGGCTGACTACATGGGGTCCTTCAGCGGGCTTGACAGCGTTGCCCCTGTTGATCCCATGGAGTATTGGGTCAAGCACCTGCCGATCTGGAGCGAGCTTGCGCAGTACGCCCTGGAAGTGCTCTCTTGCCCCCCTTCCAGCGTACTGTCGGAGCGTTGCTTCAGTGCAGCCGGTGGAGTCGTCACTGAGAAGCGATCTCGTCTGTCTCACAAGTCTGTGGACAGACTGACGTTTCTCAAAATGAACCAGGCTTGGGTGGAAGGCGAATTCCTGCCCCCTGTTGTCGGCGAGAGGGGGACATGAAGTGGCGCACACACAATACACCTGCTGCTGCTGTATTTCTTCCTGCTGTCTGTGTCTCCACTGCCAGGGAACACATTACAAGGTGCTGCTGCCCATGCGCCACCAGCTATTATGCTCAAAAATAGCTGCCTGCCCTGCATTATTTATTTTGAAAAAAAAATTAAATTATTTTAGAGGTGTCCGGGTTGAAATCTGTGCTCTCCCAATTGTGTATTGGACACAATGTGGGCTTCACGACCGCTGTCTGGAACCTCATGCTGTTTATTTACGGCCCTGGAACCACCGCTAGGACCCAGGGCCTTTTATGTCTTGCTGCCTGCCCTCCTGCCTGCTGCCAGTCTGCCACACACTCAACCTCCTCACGCTGCCTGCTGTTGTATTTCCTCCTGCTGTCTGTGTCTCCACTGCCAGGGAACACATTACAAGGTGCTGCTGCCCATGCGCCACCAGCTATTATGCTCAAATATAGCTGCCTGCCCTGCATTATTTATTTTGAATTTTTTTTTTAAAATTATTTTAGAGGTGTCCGGGTTGAAAACTGTGCTGTCCCAATTGTGTATTGGACACAATGTGGGCTTCACGACCGCTGTCTGGAACCTCATGCTGTTTATTTATGGCCCTGGTACCACCGCTAGGAACCAGGGCCTTTTATGTCTCGCTGCCTGCCCTCCTGCTGCCTGCTGCCAGTCTGCCACACACTCATCCTCCTCACGCTGCCTGCTGTTGTATTTCCTCCTGCTGTCTGTGTCTCCACTGTCAGGGAACACATTACAAGGTGCTGCTGCCCATGCGCCACCAGCTATTACGCTCAAAAATAGCTGCATCAATTTGAAAAATTTTTTTTTAATTAATTTAGAGGTGTCCGGGTTGAAAACTGTGCTGTCCCAATTGTGCATTGGACACAATGTGGGCTTCACGACCGCTGTCTAGAACCTCATGCTGTTTATTTACGGCCCTGGTACCACCGCTCGGAACCAGGGCCTATTATGTCAGTCACATCACACTGCCTGACACACTACTACTCCTCCTGTAGCTGCATTGAGCTTCTGCTGTCTGTGTGCAGCTACCACTGCCAGGGAGAACAGAAGAAGAACTATTTTTTCTGCTGCCACCCACTCACCTACCAGCTATTACATTTACTACACTACAACTTGCAACTACTTCCTCCTCCTGCTGATGTCTGTGTTTTAATACCGCCAGGGTACACAGAAAAATGCGCTGTGGCTTGCAATGTGCCACTACCTATTATGCCATTAACACAAATATAACTATAGTGTTGTTATTAAAAAAGAAGAAGAGGAAGAGGAGGAGGAGGAGGAAGAAGAAGAAGAATTCCAACAACCATTTTGGACACACCTTCTCATGCAAACACTTTTCATGAAGTTAATTTACTATTTTTGATACCTTTTTTTATAACTACTACATCACCACATAATCACTTGATGTTTTTCTACATAAAAAGGTGGTTTCGTGCATCATTGACCTCCAATACAAGTTTTAAAAGCTATTTAAGGCCAGCTCGAATATTTTACTCGAATACAGACACGGATAGTGATGTCGGATATCAGAGGTCGAATCGGATATTCGATTAACTCGAATATCGAACTTCGAGTGAATTTGGATAGTTTACTCTCCGAATTCGACCAAACTAGGATAATGGCCTCAATTCACTAAGATCATGCTGGAGATAGTAAGGCAAGAGAAAGCTTACCTCCATACAGTAAGAGAGTTATCTTATATCTTCATTCCTTACGTTACCTCTTCTGTAGTTAAGTTACCTCCTCTGTAGTTATTTTCACACGCAGTTAATGAACAGCCTGTCTTTAACTCTGGAGTTATTTTAAGGATTAAAGAGTTAACTTAGACAGAAGAGTTAACTTTAGTTTTGCCTGAGGTAAAATGTTTCCTGAATACTACATGCCTTATCACCATGGTAACAACTCTAGAAGAGTTATTAAAGACAGGAGATAAACTTAGTGAATTGAGGCCAATGAGGTATCCGACCAACACTGTTGACCACTGAGAAGTTTATCCTTATCCATTTTCAGAATAAGGCCTGGTTCACACATAAATCTGCATGTTTCCGGTCCAGTCCAGTACTGACTTGTCCTGTCAATTTTGCATCAGTTTTCTATTACTTTTACCTGACTGGTCCAGAAATGTACACCTTTTATGTGTGAACACAGCCATAGAAACACATATAAAACTGACAGGATCCAGACTGGAAATGTACAGTTTTATGTGTGAACATGGCTATAGAAATACATGCAAAACTGATGCCAACTGTCAAAAACTAAAAGGACAGGACTGGACAAAATGTAATGTCTGAACCAAGCTTTACTGAATCACAAGCAACAGGAAATGCTCTCAAAACATGGACTTGAAAGCAGTAGAAAAGTGGCAGGTGTTGGTCTTATAAAAAGCTAAAAATATTATTTTGACTGCATTTCTTGGTTTAAACAATAGTCCACCTTGTGGGACTGTGTTATAATTCACACCATTTTCATATTGAATGCAACCTTTTTAGATAAATTGTGCCCCCTTAATTATTTCTAAAATACTGTTATTTAAAATGAGTCCCTAATGAATAATACAGTGTACCCGCATTCGTTAATTTAATTAATTTACACCATTTAAAAAAAAAAATACAGGAATGCCAACGCCAGTGTTAGCTTTTATTGTGCTTGCACTGATAGTAAACAAGTTGTAATGTGCGCTGATCTCTTCTTGAACAATATGCTTTTAAACAGACTCTGAATTCTCCTAAAATTCAGCTTTGTATTGCAAAAACCTCTTTAACATTATTGCCCTAACTAAAACGCCGCATCCCTGCAGCTTAACACTAACTAAATCCCAGGGGACATTGCGGGGAGTGCTTCCGTGTGAGGCAGAGCTTTCAGCTGCAGCTTTGCCTCTACACGCGTCTATCAGCGTGGATCGCCGCCTCCGCCCGCCCCTCTGTCTTCCTTCACTGAGAGGGGCGGGGGAGAGGCGGAGATAAGCGTGGATTGACAGCGCATGGAGGCAGAGCTGCAGCTGAAAGCTCTGCCTCCCAGGTCAGCAAAATCCATGACCAAGAAGGTCGTGGATTTTGTGGAAGGGGAGTTTGGGGGGATTTAGTTAGAGTTCAGCCGTTGGGATGCAGCATTTTAGTTATTGCAATAATGTTAAAAAGGTTTTTGCAATAAAAAGCTGAATTTTAGGAGACTTTGATGTTTCTTTAAGCTACCACCACTGCCTCTATAGTGATACATTATCTCTAAACTCATTGGCAAAATAACCTCTGTAATCACTCAGAGCAGTGCATGGGCTGATTCTAGCTCAATTTGCAAAGTAAACATGGGGGGGGGGGGATAAGCTCTGCCAATGTTTACTTTACTTTAAAAAAAACGAAATCAGACCAGAGCTTAAGAACAAGTTACACTAGTACTTTGAGATTTGAACTATCCTTTGAGGAAAATACTTACTCTAGTACTTTGTAGATACAGAAAACAACAAAGCAAGTAATAAACGCTCTTCAGAAAAGTGATCAGTTCAATGTGGGCTGTGGGGTTGGACATTTTCTGTAGGGTTGTGCTGTAAGCATATCGATGTGCGTACTTACAACTTTACTATCTTTACTGTACGTATATACTGTATGTATTCAGAGCCTTGGAATACCACACGGAGTTGCTTTCAGGATACAGAAGGATCAATTTCAGAGAATGAAACCGAGTCACCTCCAAGAGCATTAATAATACATTGTGGTTTCTGAATACACAGCAGAAAGCAATAAAGTAAGCAATTTATTTAGTGAAGTTTGTAGGTGTGTGTTTGTGAAAGGCATTTAATAAGTCAGGTCCCTGCAGAATATCCCTTGAGCTTCCAGAGCACAGTGGATGCTGCCTGCAGCAGGGTGATGTCAGAGTCCTATGACCCGACCTCCACTACGTAGACTGTTGCTAGGAGATATGTAAGCTCCGAAGACTCTTCTGATTACACAGCTTCACTTTCATGGCCACAACTGAACTGCATGGAAGAAAACAATGCTGTGTATTACAAAACTGCAGTTATGCTTCATACTTCTCCTAAGCTGTTAGCATGCTGAGCTGTATTTAATAATGTAAGACAAGCAACAGTGATGTTCTGTGACTTACAGCAGGAAATTTGGAATTGTCTTTAATTACGTAGATAGACCACTGCATGTTGCTAGAATATGACTTCCGATTGCTTGTTAAGGTCTATTACGACAGCGTTTTGCCAAACATTATTGAGTATAGCAGGTGCTATTCCTGTGTGTGCCACGTGTGATCTTGTACATGCTGCATGCACATAATGCTATGTTTTCTGGTTGACAAAGCATAGCACTGGCTTCCCAGATGCTTATTATTGCATAAACTATTCACTGTGAAATCCATATCTTTCTCCCAGCAGAAAAAAATAAATGGCCTTTGAAGATAAATTTTTTAAAGGTTAATGTTCTCATTTCAGTATACGGGATAGAGAGTGAGAGAAATGTAAGTGCATACAGCCCAGTGCTTGCCTGGTTCAGTGAGCAACATTCACAAAGTGTCACTTTGAAGATAAAGTAACCTCTCTCTGGATATGCTGTCAGGAGTGCTATGAGATGCACTACTGAAGCTTGCGCTGTTTCTTTCTATGTGCTTTGACTTTACACTCCTGTGGGTTATTCTTTATTAATCTAAGAAAATCGCAGCTTCTGGCTATTTCACACAGTTTGGATTGCTAAATTAAGTGTGAATATTAGTTTTCCATGCGCGACTCTGCCCGGTGACTCTATCACAGGCGGTCTAACATACCTCATCATTCTTCTGCTGTGATACTATTAGTGGCCATTCATTGCAAGCCACCCATGCTGAATTGCTTTCATTCATCTATTTACTTTTCTTTTGACCAAGAGAAATAAAAGGAATCATGTTCTGTGTTATACAAAGCTTATTACTTTAAACGGAATCAATATAAACAGCATTAGTGCATAGCAGGTTAAGGTTAACATCTGCCCAAAATGATTTTGCTTTGGATAGAGTGGGAAAGGCTTGGATGCTATCAGTTTATCACTCTTGTGTTAGTTCAGTTCTGGGAATTTGTGGTCACTTCCAGTGTCAGGCTCACAAATGACAGTAAGTTAAACCTCTCTGGTGGGGCCTCAGACAGGAATAAAACACTTAAAAAGGGTTAAAGAGGAACTATAACCCAGGATTTAACTTCATCCCAGTCAGTAGCCGATACCACCTTTCCCATGAGAAATCTTTACCTTTTCTCACATAGATCATCGGGGTGGGGTCGGTCTGTGTGGCTGATATTGTAGTGAGACCCCTTTCACAGAGTGGAGTCTTGACCAAGGCCCCGACAGTTTGCTGTCTGTGAACCTCGTTGCGTTGGTCTCGTTAAAATACTGCATTCGGTATTTTAGACTTTTGTGTGCAAATTCATAAAAATTCTCACAGGTGCACTAGAAGTTTGGTAATTTACCGAAGCCCGGTGACAAAAACCTGTTCGGTTACAGCAGAAGAGTGTGGGGTTGTCTGTGTTGTTACATGCTGTTCTGTGCACTGACGGCATTACAAAAGCTAGACATGTAAATGTTTGTTTTACTGCCTCTGCTCGCTCTGAATCTATTAGTCTTTCTTAACATTTTATTTAATTGTCACAGCTTAGAAGAACTTCCAGGAGACATTACACATGCCTCTTCATCAAGGGCTAAAGTCTAACCTAAAGTCCAACCTCCAGAGGGTCCCAGCACTGAATCAGTGGTTTAGAGAAGGATGGGGGAAGGCTAGGGTTAGGAGTAGGTGGGGGAGGATAGTGTTAGGCATATACCAGTATATTTCAAAACACAATAATATTTTTCAGTTTCAACATTCGCTGTGTATCTTTTCCCCCTGCAATTAAACATAGAGCTTACATTATTTGCACTTCATTCCATTCTGTCATTGTTTTCCTTTTAAACTGTCATTATTTTCATTTTATTTCACAAATATTAGCTTTTTGGAGATCAAAACAGCACCTTACATTTAAAAAAAAGTATAAAGTGAGCTAAGGTCCACTTAAATATTATACTTACAAAACGTGCCAAATTATTTAAGGGATTAAAGAACGGCAACCACCTATACTTACATCATAGCTGTCACATATGCAGTATGCTATTTTCCCCATACTACAGTACACATTGCATTCCAGCGGTTCTGGAGGTGTGTTTAGCTTCTAAAGGCAACAATGGTTAATTTGCATATATTCAGTAGTGTTGCACTGGGAGACATCTATACAATATACAGTACAATAACATTTCTATAGCGCTTTTCTCCCATAGGACTCAAAGCGCTTAGGCTCTCTCAGATTCAGTAATTGGTAGTAGGATGAAGTATTCACACAACAAAAGTTATAATTCTGCAAATTCCAAACTGAACAGGTGGGTTTTCAGTCTGGATTTAAACACGGCCAGGGATGGAGCTGTCCTGATATGTTGAGGTAGGGAGTTCCAAAACGTAGGGGCAGCATGACAGAAGGCTCTGGGACCAAAAGTTTCCAAGTGGACTCTGGGTATGACTAGATTATTAGAACATGTGGATCTGAGAATGCGGGGATTGCTACGCAGCTGCAACATATCTTTCATGTATCCAGGGCCCAGATTATTCAGGGATTTAAATGTCAGTAGGCCGATCTTGAATAGGACCCTCCATTCTATAGGTAGCCAGTGAAGGGAGTGCAGGACTGGCGTTATGTGGCAGTGACAGGGTTGGTTGGTTAGCAGTCTGGCAGCAGTATTCTGTATCAGCTGTAGGCGGTACAAGTCCTTTTTTGGAAGGCCAGTGTAGAGAGCATTACAGTAGTCCAGTCGGGATGTGATGAAGGCATGGTCTAAGGTTGGCAGATCTTCTGGGGGATGAGGTGCTTGATTTTTGCAATGTTCTTCAGGTGAAAATAGGATGATTTCACCACAGCAGAGATTTGAGTTCTGAAGTTTAAATTCCCATCAATTAGAACTCCCAGGCTACGCACATGATCAGAGCTGCGTAGATCCGTGCCTCCTATTCCCAGTGATGAAGACTGCAAGTTAAGTTGTTTTGTTATCATGCTCTGCCCTCCGATCAGGAGGACTTCAGTTTTGTCTGCATTCAGTTTCAGCCAGTTGTCATTCATCCATTGCTGTAGTTCATGTAAACAGGCGTTTATAGTTAGAGCTGGGTCTGTCACATCTGGCTTGAAGGAAAGATATAGTTGGGTGTCGTCTGCATAGCAGTGGTATGTCAGGCCATGTTTTTGGATTAGTTTTCCAAGCGCGCCCAGACTGGTGCTGCTGCTCTCTAAGGCTGCTCCAGACATCTCATGCTCACTCCAACCTGAATTATCCCAAATTCTTTCTGTTTTAAGAAAGCAAATTTTTGTTTTTCTTAGCATTTTAGTAAGGGGGCTTTTAGGACCATTGTAGTCCCTTACACACTCCAATGAGTTCTGGTTCACCATGAGCTTGCTGGTTAGTCTGTACCTCTCGGTGTTACAAGCCTTAGCCAACTCCATAGAGCCAAATTAATCTATGCCATGCACTGATGAGGATAAAACAATTTGAAACAGTCTGTATACATGTTGGATTATTCTGGCTCTGTACATATTAACAAGCTGACACATCATTGCATTCCAGCAGTTCTGGAGGTGTGTTTAGCTTCTAAAGGCAACAATGGTTAATTTGCATATATTCAGTAGTGTTGCTCTGGGTGACATCTCAAGCTCACTCCATCCTGAATTATCGCAAATTCTTTCTGTTTTAAGAAAGCAAACTTTTGTTTTTCTTTTACAGTACACCCTAATTGCCGTTATTGGCTGTCATTTTGCAGGTCTATATGCTATATATTTATGATTGCTTCTAAGTAACAGTTACAGGTAGAATGGCCAAACAACACTAGCATAGTTTAGCCCAAATATTCACTTAGTAAGCATAATATTTATATTTGCTGTCGGTTACAATAATAGCAAAGTGCAAGTTTTATGGCAATGTTTATTCAGAACATCTCTTTTTGGGAGGCTGACAGATTTATGCTCAGAGATAATTACTGGAGACAAATTGCAAATCCTACACATATTACAAATAGGGATGGTCGGAATGCAAAATTCCGATTCCGCGGTAATTCCGCATTCCGTCATGTACCGATTACCGATTCCGCTTTCCGCTACCAATTTCCGCATTCCAAGGCGGAATTTCCGCCGGAAATCGTGGAAATTCCGCCCGACTTTAACATCAATTTTCTCAAAAACTATAAGGTCTTTTTGAAAACTTTTTTTGCATCTTGCTCAGAAGGTTCTGTTTAATAAAACCTGAAAATTTGGTGTTTCTAGGACTTAAGGGGGCTTTGCTATTAACCGCTAAAGTCGGCGGATTTTTACTATAATGTAAAATGCAGAAAATAAGCAGATGCAGATTTTCTGCATTTTACATTACAGTAAAAATCTGCCGACTTTAGCGGTTAATAGAAAAGCCCCCTTGAGTCCTAGAAACACCAAATTTTCAGCGTTTATTAAACCGAATCTTGTGAACAAGATGCAAAAAAAATAGTTTTTGAGAAAATCGATGTTAAAGTCGGGTGGAATTTCCGCGATTTCCGCTACGGCACTTGCATTACCGATTTCCGCATTCCGATGCGGAAATGCAATTTCCGATCGGAATTTCGGAAATTGCATTTCCACGGAATCCGAATAAGCATCCCTAATTACAAAGGCCGGATTCTGACCAACCCCGCAAATAGCTTTAATATGTGTGTGTTTATGGTCATTAGTGGAGTAGGACATAGAACCAGTGGTTTTTATGTGTAGGTAAGTGCATGGCAATATTACCTGTACTAACGCTAGCAGTGTACCATCTGCTGTACTATTACAGTAGAATCTCATTATAGTAAACTTTAATATAGTAAACCTCTGGATATTGTAAACTCAGTCCTCAAATCCCAGCAAATGTGTCTGTATAAATATGCAATGCAAGACCAGTTCTGATATAGTAAACTTCTGATATAGTAAACTACTTTTCCTGGTACCTTGGAGTTTACTATAAAGGGATTCTACTGTAATGCGGCCGGGGTAAGTGGGTAATTTGAGCCTTACACTAGTAATGTGAGTTGCGCTAGTATCGTACCACTTGTTACTGTAGTAACAGTCATGTTACCCATGTGCCACGGATTATACTAGTTGTGCAACGCACTAAACACTTCTGGCATTAATACCAGTAATATTGCTGTGCACTTCCTGCACACAGTAATATTACTATAGCTACGTGAGTCAACCCCATTGTTTCTGGAGGTAATTTAGCATCCCAGCTATTGAGTTTATTTTTTTATTCCTCAGATTTCAATTTTAAAACTGGATGATTTGAAATACTGTTTTTATCATTCACAAGTCAGCTTTGATTGACACAAAATGTAATCTGATGTGACACCTTTCTGTGTACACAGCTTCTAATCAAATACACACAAAATATTAACCATCAAATGAGTCTTAATTCAGCATCTCGTTTTGTACAGTAGAATTTTCCTAAAGGGTATACATGTTATTTATTTTTAGATAAGAACTTTAGCTTCATCAAAAGAGGCCGTTTGAAGAAAAACTCCATGAAGTGTAATTGCTTTGGGACAAGGAATAGCAAAAGCCATTTATACTATCTTGATGGTTTTTTTTTTGTCCTTCCAATGTTATTAAAAGCAAATGTTTTTAATATTGCCTAAGGTGTCTACTAGCCGTGATTAGTTATATTTCCAGCCAGGTCTCTCTAAATCAGACCAATCAGACCAGTGAGTGTACTAGAATGCATGATTGACAACACTGGAGAAATACAATGGGCAGATTCTGACTGCTAGAAATGTTGTAGGACAGGATGAATAAAGCCCATCCCACAATACAAAGCTTTATAAAGGCTATTTTACACTAAAAAAAAAAGTCTGTCAGGGCTCTTTTACACTACATGTGATTCTGATTTTCGATTTTGATACAATTTTACATGTGATTGTGATTTTTGACGCAATTAAAAAAAAGTCCTACATGTTGCGTTTTTTCTGCGTTTTTCTTCTTGTTACATAGTTACATAGTTACATAGTTATTTGGGTTGAAAAAAGGCATATGTCCATCGAGTTCAACTAGAAAACAAAGTACAACACCAGCCTGCTCCCTCACATATCCCTGTTGATCCAGAGGAAGGCGAAAAACCCTTACAAGGCATGGTCCAATTAGCCCCAAAAGGGAAAAAATTCCTTCCCGACTCCAGATCAGATAAAATCCCTGGATCAACATCATTAGGCATTACCTAGTAATTGTAGCCATGGATGTCTTGCATCGCAAAGAAAGCATCTAAGCCCCCTTTACATGCAGATATAGAATTTGCCATAACTACTTCCTGTGGCAATGCATTCCACATCTTAATCACTCTTACTGTAAAGAACCCTTTCCTAAATAAATGGCTAAAACGTTTTTCCTCCATGCGCAGATCATGTCCTCTAGTCCTTTGTGAAGGCCTGGGGACATTACTTGCGATTTGCAGTGTAAAAGAAGCTTTATGCTGCATTTTTTTTCTGTGTTTTTCCTCTTGTGTTGCTAGCATCCAGTGAAAATCGTAAATCTGAATCAGAAATCAGAATTGCAATTTGCATTGTAAAAGAAGCCTGTTTTTCTGGGGTTTTTTTTCAAAACAGGTTACAAGTAAAGAGAAAAACAGTAGTTAATATTATTTTTTTAATATCAAATATGTTTATCTTTGAAGCGTCTTACCTTCCTTCAGTTTCATGGATTTTATTTTAGCGCACTACTTTATTTATACAGGGTACAACCAGAATTGTTATTATTATTATTATCATTATTTTTTATTTATATAGCGCCAACATCTTCCGTAGCATACAATGTACAAAAACATACAATAATAGGGAGCATAGATAAATGAGCATACTATATAATCATAACAACCAGTGATACAAGTACAGATGCATCAAATTGATGTGTAGTTTGAAAAATACGCCAATACCACCAATATTTATGGATGCTCATTTGATAAAATGCACATAAACAGGAAACGTAAGAGCTTACAATCTAGGGGGTAGTGGGATGGAGACAAAGGGGTTAGTAGATGAGGCAGCAAGCTTTAATTAGAGCTATAGCAAATTATAAGTTTGTTTGAACAGGTGTGTCTTGAGGGTACGTGTGAGAATTTACAGGCTGGAAGTGAGACAGACAGGCTGTGGGAGAGAGTTTCAAAGGAGAAGTGACATTTGAGAGAAGTCCTGGATGCGAGAGTGAGAGGAGGTAACCAAGCTGGCTGACGAGGGTCTCTTGGGAGGAGAGGGATGATGTCTGGAGATTACCACCACATACCTCTCTGTTAACCACTTGCCGACCGCGCACTCATACCGCGCGTCGGCAAAGTGGCAGCTGCATGACCAGCGACGCAGATCTGCGTCGCCAGCTGCAGGCTAATTAATCAGGAAACAGCCGCTCGCGCGAGCGGCGGTTTCCTGTCATTTCACGGCGGGGGGCTCCTGGAATAGCCTGCGGGCCGCTGATCGCGGCTCGCAGGCTAAATCTAAACACAAGCGGAAAAAATCCGCTTTGTTTACATTTTTACAACGCTGCTACAGTAGCAGCGTTGTAGTAGATCAGCGATCCCCGGCCAATCAGCGGCCGGGGATCGCTGTCACATGACAGCGGGGAGCCTGTTAGAGGCTGCACGGGACAGATCCGTTCCTGTGCAGCCTCCGATCTCTCGGGGAAGGGAGGGAGGAGAGGGAGAGGGGGAATCCTGCGGTGGAGGGAGCTTTGAGGTGCCCCCCCCGCCACCCACAGCATGCAAGAGCGATCAGACCCCCCCAGCACATCATCCCCCTAGTGGGGAAAAAAGGGGGGCGGTCTGGTCGCTCTGCCTGTCATTTGATCTGTGCTGGGGGCTGTAGAGCCCACCCAGCACAGATCTAAAACAAACAGCGCTGGTCCTTAAGGGGGGGGGGGAAGGCTAGGTCCTCAAGTGGTTAAGGTGTACTTTTAGGCTACTTTTGCAATTAGTGCAGTGCAATCATGCTGAGGTAGAAAAGCCTGGGGCAGGCAGTCTCCTTTCATTTTACCCTGTGGCAGAGTTCGCCAACAAGGTAATATGCATAGGAGGTTTAACAATGTAAGAACCAGTATTTTATGTATAACTGGGAGTATATATTCACTTTATCCTACTATCAATACCAGGAACATGATATCATTTTGTAAGCCTATATGGATTCTACTGGGCATTTAAAAACATGTATTACAGTATATGGTCATTTTTGAGCAAAGCGAGGACTATGATGCTATGATGGTGATACACAATTGAGCAAAGTTTAGGAAACTTTCTCTGTATACATTCATGAAGTAGTGGTAGTGCTATGAAGTCTCAAACCTATGCTTCTCGAGGAAATCGATTTTGTTTACAAATATGAAATATGAAAAAAAAGGTGAAGGAATCTAAAACCATGGAAACAGAAATATTACACGGATTAGAAAACAGTTTTTCTGGGTGGAACAGTATGTCAAAACATTTTTTTATACATACCTGGGTCTTTCACCAGCCCCCTTAAGGCTAATCGGTCCCTCGTCATCGTACTGGCCTGCATGGATCTTCCTCTAGTTGCCCCTTTAACTCCGCAAGTCGGGGCGTACTGTGCATACGCGGCCTGGCCATGTGCGCCCCTTCAAGCTCCCATCGCCGGGATCGTTCTACACCTGCGCAGTACTACTGCACAGTCGCAGAGCACTCCTGGCCCCAGGAGCACACCAGTGAGTATGTGACAGGACTGCACCTGCGTCGACTGGCTGAATTACAGGCCCACCTAGCAGAGGATCTAGGCGGCTTGGGAAGATGGTGAGGGACCGATCAGCCTGAAGGGGACTGGAGGAAGCCCCAGGTATGTGTGTTTTTCATTTTACTGGCCTCAGGTACACTTAAAGGGGTTCTTTCGCGAAAAAAGTAGGCAGTTAAAAAATGTGACAGATGACAGGTTTTGAGCCAGTCCATCTT
The DNA here is from genome assembly GCF_040937935.1 of Hyperolius riggenbachi. Taxonomy (NCBI): domain Eukaryota; kingdom Metazoa; phylum Chordata; class Amphibia; order Anura; family Hyperoliidae; genus Hyperolius; species Hyperolius riggenbachi. Next base: position 257,594,630 of record NC_090648.1, read on the forward strand.
TAGGGGTATTCTCAGGGCTTTCTTTGTTTTCAACAGCATTTCCTGAACAGCAGTTTAACTGCCAAAATAGCAAGATACCAGCCGGCCTCCCTAATCACTTGTGCACTATTTTGTCAGTTAGATTTTGCAACTGTTGTTCAGGAAATGCTGTTGAAAACAAAGAAAGCCCTGAGAATCCCCCTTAAAAAGATGGACTGGCCCAAAACCTGTCATCTGTCACATTTTTTAACTGCCTACTTTTTTCGCGAAAGAACCTCTTTAACCTCCTTGGCGGTAATCCCGAGCTGAGCTCGGGGTATGCTGCCGGAGGTCGCCGCTCAGGCCCTGCTGGGCCGATTTTCATTCTGAAAAAAGCAGCACACGCAGCCGGCACTTTGCCAGCCGCGTGTGCTGCCCGATCGCCGCCGCTCCGCGGCGATCCGCCGCGTGCAGCGGCGAAAGAGGGTCCCCCCAGCCGCCCGAGCCCAGCGCAGCCGGAACAAACAGTTCCGGCCGGCGCTAGGGGCTGGATCGGGCGGCTCTGACGTCAGGACGTCGACTGACGTCCATGACGTCACTCCGCTCGTCGCCATGGCGACGAGGAAAGCGAAACAAGATAGGCCGCTCATTGCGGCCTATCTTGTTACTTTCGATTGCCGGAGGCGATCGAAAGTACGCTTCCGGAGCGCCCTCTAGTGGGCTTTCATGCAGCCAACTTTCAGTTGGCTGCATGAAATATTTTTTTTTTAATTTAAAAAAAACCCCATTGCAGCCTCCCTGGCAAAATAAATAAACCGCCAGGGAGGTTAAAATGAATGCTTAGCTAACAAAGAGCATGTTCCTTCAGTTTCTATCCTAAGTCTATGGATAGCCTTAGCTATGCTTACCCAGTAGTGGCTGGCAGCAAATAAAACTCAAATCATGATGCAAACCTTTTCAAAGAAGGACAACAGAGTGTTAAAAAACAATTGTGTTCAATCCATATTGGATGCTTCCTGAAATCTTTCCTTTGTAATCACACAGTAAACGTCCCCCTCCCCCCACCTCTGAGTATGTACGCAGTTGTACCACGTAACAAGATTATGTTGTTTTAAACTTTTGCCAGACATCTGTTTTTTGCTGCTGTGGAAGTTGGTTGATCATTTATGATGGAACACACAGATTTGATGCCACAAGGGTTTCCGTTGATTATCGAATTTCTGTCTGCTGACTAAGCATGATAAAGTGACATTATACAGAGAAGCATACATTTATGAGATCTACTTTCTCAGGGTGCTTTGTTGTGGTATTTTTTAGTGACAAAATAAATGGCAGCTTTACTGTAACTTTTATTCATGCCAAGCACTCCTGTGATGGGTTGGAGTATAAATGGCGGTTATAGTTGATATAGTTACACTCAATGGTGTATTGAAAAATTCTCATGCTGAGTTAATTTTTCATGCTATTGACTGAGCTAAAAATAACCCTCGATATATAACATATCCCTTTTGTGATAATCTAGGAAGTAGAGACAATAAATGAGATGATCAATGAATTGCATTTCGAGTTGATGCAAATTTGGTTGCAATTTCTATGCAGATTGAAAATGGACCAAAGCAGTTGCATCCAATTTTGACTGCTGCAATTTCAGTTCAATTTCAGTCTGCACATGAATTGCATCCAAATTTACATGTTGCTGATCAATTCCACATGGAAATGCATGTTCCGCCTCACTACCATCAGTAATTTCCATCCACTAGTACATGTTTGCTGTCCAAATTTTTGACTCGCTGTAGAATGATGATGCAATCTTCACTCAAGAATAGACTGAATGGGTGCTAGCTGGAAGCAGAGAATGCAAGATTGCATAACATGTCACAGAGCTTTGCACCTGTCAGGGAAGCGCAAGCTGCTGGCATACTTTTCTCTGCTGCGGCTATATCAAAAGGGATAAATAAGGTTTGTTTCCAAGGGCCTGAGCCCACCAACGCAGTTGTGTCTGCTTTTCAGTTACACATCAATGGTAGAGATGCTGAAAAGTGGAGAAAAGCGGACACAACTACGTCTGCACCTGCGCAGTACACTCTACACCACATGCGAGTGATTGAAAGCGGCGCTCGCACAGTCGCAGTAGAGGACGACCTCTCGATGTTGGCCTCTGTACTGGCGGGAACCCCAGGCCGGGGGCTGGGAGAAGAACTGCTGCAAGGGACATGTTGGCTGGAGGAAGCCCCAGGTAAGTAAATGTCATTTTTTTTAGCATGCCTGGACATTCCCTTTAAGTAAGCAAGTGTGACTTCTAATGCTACATCACTCCCAGATATGCAAATCATCTGTTTAGGCCCCTGAGTTTACAGAGGCACACCATCCCAACATGCATACAGCTTGCTTTGGACTTTCCAGTCCTGATGAGTGCATGACATGATAATGGAGACCGGTTAAGGCTAGGTATCAGAAAAGGGGTTTGAGCTGGGGGTGGTTAAGGTTCGTGATCAAGAAGAGGGGTTTTAAGGTTAGGTGTTGGGGGATGGTTAGGGTTAGGCATTGGAGGGAGGAGTGTTCTGTAAAGTATAATATCAGTAATATTTACCGATATGCTATCAGCTATATCCCGGCACCCACATTTCCTAGTGCCTCTTTTTCACTCTACCGCCTAAAGGAGGAAGCGATCTACCTTACACAGCCGTGTTATACCTTTTTTATTTACAAATGAATAAAAGTTATTGATTCACAAATGATTAAAAGTCAAGAGAATATACAAAGGTATATTAAGATAAGAATATCAAAGATGGGTTGGCACCACCAGAATGCATTAAAGCTCTTTATTGCTTCATAAGCAAGGCATCAGTCACAGATGCTGTTTTGGTATACTATGCCCTTTCTCAAACTGCAAAAGTCAAGTGAAATAAAAATTGCACCAACACCTTTAATTACACAATCCACTGTGTGTAGCTCAATCAGCACATACAGGGGTGGGGAGAGCGGCAGACCTGATGGGAGACAGGCTAGTCACATTCAAAACAACAACTGTGTGTATTAAATACCGTAACAGCACGCTTCCTACTCACCCTCTCATAGCGGGCTCTCACGACATAACCTCCTAGAGCGTTCTCATATGCTCAAAGGATGACCACTCAGTCACTGGGGTTGAGCCCCCCCCCCCCCCCACAAGACCAGGTGATGTCATCGGGACAGCACTGGCCAGCCAATTATCATAAGGGGGGAGTAGTCTGTTCACTGTACCGCTCATATGCCTGCGGCTAACAAAATCAAAACACTGCAAACACCCTCTTACGTAGAAGGGGCAGAACAACTGCACTACACACCTATGTCACTATGTCAGTACTGGAACCTCCTCCCAGCTAACATAAATAAATACATTGGGTTAATGTGCTGAAGGCGAAACTGTAAAATATAAACAAACACACAGGAGATCCGCAGCATAACCCCGTGAATCTAAAAACAAGTAACAAAAAAGTTGAGTATAATGAATAGAATGGTATATACAAATGACATTACACTTCATAACAGCCAAGATCAAGTAAACAGCTATATCCAATGTTCATACCTACGGTTAAGTCCTCCAGAGCCATCATCCCCAAACTCCTAATCCAAAAAGGGCTTTCTCCATACTGTCACCCTTCCAGTCCCTAGGTACCCCATCAATGGCTATGACCTTTAACTGCAATACACCGTGCCGGCATGCACTGAAGTGCTCAGCAACCGATTGGCCACTCAAGCAATTCTTGATGGCCGACTTAGGAGATGAAATATGGTCTTTTAACTGCTGGGTGGTCATGCCAATATAGGCAAGCCCACATGAGCATTTGAGCATATACACAACATATCACATATGTCATGACTTTGAACCTGAGAGGGGGTTCCCAAAGATGGATCTGTAGCCCTTAATAACACTGTTACACATATGCCATCTCAGGCAGGGGTATATACCCCTCTGTGTAGCCACCGCTCGAGCTTGATCTGTTTACTCCTGGAGGCATTGGGGTGCAAACACCGCTAATCTAGCGCAGGAGACTTGAGTGCAGCTGGCGCCACCATAGGCCGTGATAGGAATTACTGCTATAGCATCGCACGGGGAGTAACTTCGGCACCGTCAGAAGCCGAATTATTTCATTTCCCACCATCTATGGCGGTCTGGAGGGGGAATAGTATTTAACATGGCCAGGAACTTGTGCAACAGCAGGATCAGCCATATACCGGCTGTATCCTGCGCCCAAGTCTCCTGTGCCGATACCTCTCGTACGCCTGGGGTGGGAGTCTTGGCAAACCATCCTCTTCATTGGTTGCTCCTTCACTTACCTTTTGAAGATAATATACTTACGTTGTATTATACATCTTTTAACCTCCTTGCCGGTCTAATTCCCGCTGGCAAGGAGGCAGCGGTGAGCTTTTTTTATTTTTTATTTTTTAAAATCATGTAGCAATCCCAGGGCTCGCTACATGATAGCCGTTGAGCGGCGGCATCCCCCCACCCACTCCGATCGCCTTCGGCGATCAGAGTAAGCAGGAAATCCCGTTCAGAACGGGATTTCCTGCAGGGCTTCCCCGGTCGCCATGGCGAAGGGGCGGGATGACGTCATGGACGTCGGGACGTCACAGGGAATCCCGATCCACCCCTCAGTGCTGCCTGCCACTGATTGGCCAGGCTGCTCAGGGGTCTGGGGTGGGGGCGCTTGGCGCGGTGGGTAGCGGCGAATCGGCGACGAGCAGCGGCGATCGAATGATACAAGCAGCTAGCAAAGTGCTAGCTGCATGTAACAAAAAAAAATTATGCAAATCGGCCCAGCGGGGCCTGAGAAATCCTCCTGCGCAGGTTACCCCGAGCTGAGCTCGGGATAACCGGCAAGGAGGTTAATGCAAGCCAGGCTGTTTTCCTTTTTATTGCTTTGGTTTTGTTAGTTTTTTTTTTTTACTGGTAACATTGTAAATGTTAGTAAACTGGAATAGCCGTACATATTTTCTATACATACTACATAGCTTCATATTAACATTAAACTGATTCAAATCCAATGTACATTAAAATAATGATCCTAATTTACAACTTCCATTGGTTGTTCAAAAAAAGTGAAAAATAACACATCCTGTATTTCCAGAACACAAGTGTATTTAAATTCAAGTTAAATTCACACACGTCATTTGCATTTACTGTTTCATATGCTAATATTCTCTACAGTTATATTCAAGAGTTCAGAGGGTTTTAAAAATCATAGTTAATTAATGAGTGTACTATAAAAATTATACCAATTACTCAAAATATGAATCGGGAAATTACTGTGCTTTGTTTTTAGATAACCCATGAGGTTTTGCAAACTAATGGACATCTCTTCTTAGAACAGTCATTTATAAACAAAGATACAAGTCATTAAATAAATATATATATATATATATATATATATATATATATATATATATATATATATATATATATATAAATATATATATATATATATATATTAAGCATTCCACAAATGTGTGTTTTACACAATAGATATCATAAACAAAGAACACACAAAAAGGTTAAGAGTTTGAAGGCCAGTGAGTGTCTGTCAAGTATGCATGAAATGTAACATTTATTATAATAATATGAGTAAGAAATCAGAATATATTTTATTCACCAAGTACAGGGTATCATACAAGGAATTGTTTCGGGCACATACGGCAAGATGGGATATGTACGTAATACAATTTGCATAACACAGTGTGGATTGCTAATTACATATTGCAATTACACAGGGGGGATTACTGAATTGGGGGGGGGGTAGAGTTTAGGGCTAGGATGGCATGGGGTAGAAGGAGTTCCTGGGCCTGATGGTCCTGGTGGAGATGGTCCTGAAAAGGCAGCCCGATGGGATTAACTTGAGGTAGCAATTGCAGGGGTTGGAGGGCTCTTTTACTATCCTGGACTTCAGTCTGAAGAGGTACAGGAGGTCTAGAGATGGGAGGGTTGTCCTGATAATCTTCTCAACTTTAATCAATCCGTGGACACTCAAGATTTGCCTCTCTTGAGAGTTTTGGGCGATTTTCCAGGTATGAGGCCATTTTACATTTTCTCTATAGGGAGTGGTATATAATTAGCTTTTGTGACTGTTTTATTTTACTCCTCCATTTATCTACATAGTACTCTTTGCTCCTGGCTGTTGTATGTTTTGTCTGGGCACTTGTTAGGACCCGTGGATCTGGGTTTGAAGGAACACTATTATTATTGATTTATATAGTGTCTCCATCGTCTGTGGTGGTATACAATAGATTAAAGAGTATAACTGTACAATATAAATAGTACAATAGTTAAAGGATACCCAAGGTGACATGTGACATGATGAGATAGACATGGGTATGTACAGTGCCTAGCACACAAATAACTATACTGTGTTCCTTTTTTCTCTTTCTCTGCCTGAAAGAGTTTAACATCAGTTATGTTAGTGGCTGACTCAGTCCTGACTCAAACAGGAAGTGACTACATTGTGACCCTTACTGATAAGAAATTAAAACTATAAAACACTTTCCTAGCAGAAAATTGTTTGAGAGCAGGAAAGGGATTAAAAAGGGCCAATAAATCATAGATTTTAGCTCTGGCATACTTCAATGAATGTGTCATTGAGCAAAAACAATTAAACAGTTAAAACTTAAAAAGTAGTTTTAAACATAAACTAAAACTGTGGAATATCTTAAATAGTCATTATTAGGAGAAGGAAGATAGATACAATAGTTTATTTCATTAGTTTATTTTCGCCTCGGGTGTCATTTAACAGTTCAAGACAATGGTGAATTTTTACATACTGTAATAGTGGAAAATATGCATGAACATCACACAGCATTGTGAGACAAAAGGGGAAAGAGAGCCCTGGCCAATCGGCCTCACAATCTTAAGGGTTAAGGGATAGTACAGTAGGTGAAGGAGAGCTGTGTATGAGGTGGTAGAATGGTGGTCAGTTGCCAAGGTTAGAGTATGCTTGCCTGAAGAGGTGAGTTTTCAGACTGCGCCTAAAAAGGGTAAGTGTGGGTAAGTGGCTGATATTTTGAGCGCGGGTGTTCCAGAGGAGGGGAGAGGATCAAGAGAAGTCTTATAGGTGGGAGCGAAAAAGAGGTGACCAAGGAGTAAAGTTGCCCATACACTTACTTGATTTCTCGCCGATAGACAGCAGATTTGATCACTGTGATCGAATCTGCTGTGAAATCGATACGCAAACGCTGACCAATCCCGTTGATCTGTCCACGCAAAAAATTTTGCTCGATCGCCGGCGGGTCGGGAGTGTGTCGATAGCGGCGTTCGAATGTCCAATGACTGACGCTAGAGGCAATACATTATCTGTTCCACCAGCGCGTGTCCCCGCGGTCACTTCTCTGTGCTGGGCTCTGGCTGGCTTCACTTCCTGTTGGGGTAGTTTAAACAGTAGAGCGCCCTCTACTGTTTAAACTTCCCCCGACAGGAAGTAAAGTGAAGCCGGAGCCCAGAGCGAAGAAGAGACAGCGGAGATCGGGGGACTCGCGTCGGCCAGATTTGGTAATGTATGTTGGGGGCGGCGGCAGCTCCACAGATTGTGAATCGATTTCATAGTGAAATCGATTCAAAATCTGTTTGCAGTGTAGGCAGCCAATAGATCCCTCTGTGAGATCACAGAGGGATCTATCTGCTGGTCGATCTGGTGGCAATCGACCAGTGTATGGCTGCCTTTAGACAGGAGAATATTGTTGGAATAGTGGAGATTGCATGTAGGGTGGTATCTGGAAATAAGTTTATGTAGATAAGAAGGAGCTAGAGTTGACCACTTCTTTCAGGACACATAGCTTTTCTTGGTCTTCATTGTGCAACATGGATTTGTAGTGAATTGGTATGGCTGATGCTCTGTAGGGGGGTCCAGTAGGACAGCACTCTCTTCTGTATCTCAATGAGTAATGTGAAGCTACCTAGCTCAACTCGGCAGGCATTGTTTGAGGTACTCCGATGGACATGAAGGAGGTGTTTGCAGAATTCCAGGTGGAATATTTCTGTTGGGCTAAATTCACATTTTATTGATCAGGATATGTGATGGAGCCCAATACTTAACGTCCGTAGTCTGTAGGATTTAGCTGTCAAAGGCTTTAAACCAGACCTTTACCAGAGGTCTGAGGTGGTACAGTTCTTTCCTGATGGCATAGAACATTCGGCATGCTTTGGCTTTAAGGGCCTCTATGGCTGACTTAGGCCTTCCAGATTGGTTGATTTTCTAGACCATGGTAGCTATATTTGTAAGTTTTGCTGATTTCACAGTCATGGTTTTGGCTTTCTTTTGATCAATAGGGAGTGCCCATGTTGTGCTATAGTTCTCCAGGATTACCAGGCTGTCTTGTAGACCACTCTCTGTTGACAAGAACAATAAAAGTTTGCATACAATAGGAACTGTTTTGTCATGTAGGGTGAGTCCTGGTGCTGGTGAGGACTCTAGGTCAGAGTGTGCATTTTATTGATTTATATATTGTAAGAGATGGACTCAGGCTGCAACCCTGTCTTACCCACCGACCTTGGGAGGAATAAAGGCGTTCTTTTTCCATTCACTTTTACATTATACCTTAAAGGGATACTGTAGGGGGGTCGGGGGAAAATGAGTTGAACTTACCCGGGGCTTCTAATGGTCCCCCGCAGACATCCTGTGCCCATGCAGCCACTCACCGATGCATTGGCCCCGCCTCCGGTTCACTTCTGGAATTTCAGACTTTAAAGTCTGAAAACCACCACGCCTGCATTGCCATGTTCTCGCTCCCGCTGATGTCACCAGAAGAGTACTGCGCAGTCGCAGACCATACTGGGCCTGCGCAGTACGCTCCTGGTGACATCAGCGGGAGCGAGGACACGGCAATGCAAGCGCAGTGGTTTTCAGACTTTAAAGTCTGAAATTATAGAATTGAACTGGAGGCGGAACCGGAGCATCGGTGAGTGGCTGCGCGGGCACAGGTTGTCTGCGGGGGACCATTAGAAGCCCAGGGTAAGTTCAGCTCATTTTCCCCCGACCCCCCTACAGTATCCCTTTAATCCGAGTGAATGAGCTCTTGATGACATTATATGTTTTCCCTCATATTCTTCTCTCTCTGCATATTCATGTAAATGTTACATTTTATGCATACTTGACAGACTCTCACTGGCCTTCAAACCCTAAACCTTTTTTTGTTTGGTCTCTCTTTATGTCATCTAACTAGTAATCAGGGGTGGCCATCATTACTTTACTGGCTTCTATTGTATATATATTTTTACACATGACTGAAAACCAGCATAATCCCCCTTGAACAGCATATAATATCGACTAGTTTCTCATCTAACAATATAGAATGAACGCAAGTGGTGTAGTACTACAGTTGAGAACAATCGCTGCTTGTAGTACATGATTTTAATTAGCATAGTACACCTTAAAGGGTTGTTCTTGAACTTCTTTGCATGGAATACGCAAATACATTTCCTGCAGATGAAATCTGAGGCAACGATAACATCATGCAAGTAAAGTTAATAACCTCTGTCTAAAAGACTAAAGAGCATATTCTGAGTGATTGCTGCTTCTAAGAGCTGAGCTGATTTTAAAGCATGTCTTACAGGAGTTGTTGAACAGTCAGGCAAGCATTACTTAAATACTTTTTTTTTTCATTGAACTGACCCATACATCATTAATGTCTTCTAATTTATTTTCACTCTTCAGTGCATATTAACCTACAGGTCAATCTAATTATGTTAATTTCTGTTCTTAACCATGGAAAAACGCCGTCCCTGTCTTTATGTTGGAGGTAAAACTGCCTAATGGTAATCAAATCAAATTATGACCTTAGTGTGGGTGGCATGAGTTGTGATTTATTTGGAAAAATTATGTCCACAGTATGTAGAATAGATAAAAACAAAGATGCCTTAACCTGTTTGTAACCAAAGTTGCTTTTATAGAATGCCCATTATTGTATTTTAAATCATAAAAGGCGCATTACAGTGATGAAAATGAAGCTGTACAGATGTTCTGCTATGCATGGTCTGTATAAAACCGGCGTTATATGAGACTTTAGCAGTGAACAGTACTAATGTTCCAGTATTAACAGTAGAGTATTGTATAGTGTTATCCAACAGTAAAAGCAAGACTTTTTGAATCAGGACGACAATTTAAAAGAAAAAGAGTAAGCTTTTAGCTTATAAGTCCTCTCCAGACTCTATACAGGTAGACTGACACAATGTTAGAACACACAGCTTGGTTATACACATTGAATATCAGAAGGAGGTACATGGATTCTGTTGCACATATAAATGTTGCTCAGATGCATTAATTACAACAGGACATCAAAATGGTTCTCGCATTGATGTTTGCTAATCCCTCAAGTGTTGTAAATATTTAAGACAAATAAAGACCCCTTGTTTATTCTTTACATGACATATCTAGGACTCAGGTTGACTTGGATAAATCATAAAATACAGAGTTTAGAAGTCAACGTAAGCCTTGTACACACGTACGAGGAATATCACATGGTGAGGATCGATACCTGATCCCTCAGGTTACATTGCAGGGCTGACACTGTACAGATGTGTCACTAGCCTGTAGTCTAGCAACAAGTTCTGTTGCTATGTTGGGGAAGAGCGGTGTGGTTGTGACATCATGTGGCAGGCGGGGTGAGTTGGGAGAACAAAGCTCTCAGCTTGTAAGCTGACTCCACCTTAGTTCCTCTTTAATGCCCATCCGATATATTTTACCTCCTGAAGCCCGAACACATAACTCGCAGGAGATTCCACTCTCAGAGGTCAACTGTATGCATGTCTCTGCCCCCCACCACCACCATTGGAACAAACAGACCAGATCCATATAACTAAAAGTGCTATTACTGGACATCCATATGGGAGAAGAGAAGGGGATCCTGTATATTTGTATTATAGGCTGGGTATCTGCATTAAATATTGCTCAAAACAGCATTCATGGGCCCTTATTCAATTCACTTTGTCTCCTAGGTGATATATTTGCACATTATCAATAAAATGCCCTTTGAGCCACCAGCAAAGAAGAAACAATGAGGTACGTGTGTTTATGCCCCTGCTGCTGAAGTGAAGGGCACAGGGACATAGATACACGATACAGTAGTACTGTCTCAGTCAACGCTTGAGCAGCTGATGTTTTTTTAAGGGCAAAAGTTGTTTTAAAGGTATGAATTACAAAGGCTATAATAATCCAGTGGCCGTTTACGGTGTAACTTATACATTAATCGGATCTCTTGATTTTAATGAGAAATTATAGCCTAAAGCTAAATTTTCACTTTTTATTGGGTTTCTGAATATAAAACTAAATGGCGGTCCCCATTTCTTTAATATAAAGTTTTAATATTGTTGCATGTGCCAAAAAAGGCTATGCTCATAGTGTATTATTTTCTGATAGTATAGGACTCATATTGTTTAAACAATACTCATATTGTTTATTAAGTCTGCTTTGAGTTATGTAATTAATATGAATCAGTGAGGAAAGTTCCACTTGGTAGGGATTTTTGAAATTATTTTCCCTCTCCTCTGCAGTACTAGTCTTTATGAAGGGTTGTACTCTAAAACACCTAGACATCCCTACATTTGACATTCTACCTTCAGCCTTTATGGTGTGATGAGATGCATCATACCTTCCTACCCTTCTCTCCATCTCTGACAGGTCAAGCCTTCCTGGTGACAGGTGCAGATCGCCTGCCAATGGCCTTAAAAGTATGTTATCTACCTTTAGCAGTGTTATGATCTTTCTATCCAGCACAGGTTTGACATGCTGATCAATGCTGCACTTGTTGATGCAGCCAATTACTTCTGTTTATTAATATGCTTCCCTTAAAATTGTTATGCATAATTGCGGGTGACAAGTAGGCTGTGCCTACCCGGATGCTGTTATTTTCTCGTCCTGCACCCTTGTGCCACTAAGGAATCATTTCTGTCTGCGTGCTTTCAGCCGCAGTTATGGAAACTCGATTGCTGCACTGTCTGATGTTTCCATACATGCACTGCGATTTACCACTGTATCACTGTGCATGGTTGCCTGCATTTTGGGGCAATTGTGCCTGTTGTGATCCCATTCAATATAATGAATGGGATCGCAAGCGCTTCCCACCCACCCCCCCCCCCCACGGGAGTCACGTGCAATACTGAGCTGCGCTGAGCGCATGGCTCTGCATTGCATAATGGAAACTAACCCTTATATATGCCTGTTGCTTCATGCACTGATGCTTTCTCACCCCTGTAAACTGTAATAGTGTATGATTCCCATAGAGAATAGTGTGAAGTGTCACAAGCACTGCCCTCCTCTGTACTTTATTAGTCTGTCACATCACACACGTCTAACCACTCTCTAATACCTGTGGAAGGGTTTACTAAAAGATGCAGAAAATTAACACATGCGACACAATGGTCTTTCTTCAGATCACTTCATCCTGGGAGATCATTTTTCATCTTCTCTTTAAAATAACTTTGATAAAGTCTGCAAATATCACCTAGGAGAAAGCTTAAAAGGACAACTGTAGTGAGAGATATATAGGCTGACATATACCTTATATTTCCTTTTCAAAAATACCAGTTGCCTGGCAGCTCTGCTGATCTAGTTGGCTGCAGTAGTGTCTGAATTACACCAGAATCAAGCATAGAGATAATCTTGTTTGATCTGACAATAATGTCAGGAACACCTGATCTGCCTATGCTTATTCAAGGTCTATGGCTAAACGTAATCAAGGCCGTCATAGGATCAGCAGGATAGCCAGGCAACTTGTATTGCTTAAAAGGAAGTAAATACGGCACCCCCCCCCCCCCCCCCTCCATATCTCTCTCACTGCATTTGTGCTTTAAGAGAAAAAGTAAATTGAATAAGGGCCTTTATCATTATTATATGGCGGACGCATCTGCGTTGCAAGATTTAAACTGTTTTAGCGAATACCTGCTTTTAGGTTTTAGGCTTTTTCATTCACATATGAGAAAAATATCGTAGATGATTGGGTCCAGCATAGATTTAACCATGATCTCAGGTGAAAATGTATTTTTCTGGCGTCACCTCCTTTTTGAACCTTAGTGCATCAGTTCCTTAAAGCGTACCAGAACTGACAAAATAGGAAGAATCGATACTTACCTAGGGCTTCCTCCAGCCCCATAAGCACATGTGAGTCCCACGCCGTCCTCCCGCAGTATGACGTTCAGCAGCAATCAGCCTCGGTAACTGGCTCAGTTGGGCCTAGTCTGGGTCTACTCTGCATGTGCGGACCTCTTGCACATGCACATGCACAGAAGACCACGACTGACGCAACTAAGCCAGTTACCGGGGCTGATTGTTGCTGAACGTCATACTGCGGGAGGACGGCGTGGGACTCACATGTGCTTATCGGTTCTTTATTTTTTTTTGTCAGCTCTGGTTTACTTTAAAGGGCACCTAAACTGAAATCGATATGGATTTTTCCTTCTAAAATAATACCAGTTGCCTGACTCTCCTGCTGATCCTATGTCTCTAAAACTTTCAGCCACAGCCCCTCAACAAGCATACAGATCAGGTGCTCTGGCTGAAGTCAGACTGGATTAGCTGCATGCTTGTTTCCGGTGTGTGATTCAGCCACTACTGCAGCCAAAGAGATAAGCAGGACTGCCAGGTAACTGTTAATGTTTAAAATGATACATCTATATCCCTCTCAATTTAGGTTCCCTTTAAGGCCTGTACACATGCGAGATGGATCTCGGCCTAGGTGGCCGATAATGACTGCCTCTGCCAAGCATCCAGTTTGTGTATGGCAGCTTCTGTTCCACCCACCCGCTCGGCCAGAATTTCACCTAGCGGGCGACTTCAGCCGAGCGACAGGAGATTACATTGTTCTCCCCATTCTCTCTATTAGCTCTCCAAGGGTATACAGCATATTGACAATGATAAAAAGCTCAGGGGAAGATACATTTTATACTCAGAAGTTTGTTTCTGAACTTAAACATTTTAGCAAGAACAGCAAATGTAACTGCCCAATTACTACAGATTTATTTTTTTTACATGGTGCCTGAAATGGAAATAGTGATTTTCATAGACTCAGCAGTCAGAGTTACATCTCTATAAGCAGTGTGCTCTCATTCTGGTTGAAAACCACATAAGAACATGTCAAAAGAATTTGATTTGGTCCTATATAATTTTAATGTGAAATAAATTAAAGTTTTGTGACTGTATGCCATGCAAGGGCACAGCTACTAATCCCTTAACACGTTGCACAATATGCATATCAATGTGACTACCTCTATTTTTTTCTCATAAGCAGTGCTTGAGAGCAGTTACATTTTTCCATAATATGAACCCGCATGGAGCATGCTCTTGAGCAAAACAAACACACCATTTTATTTCACTTGTTGCAAAGCACACCTCATAGCATGACTTTAAATAATAATTTTGGATCAATTTGCAGTAATAAAATGCAGCTGTTTGTAGTCAGATAGTAAACTCAAATGGCCAATTTTAGTGACAAACATTTTAAAAGAAGTACAGTATATTTAAGCTAGAGTATCAAAAAAGGGTACTTGGGTTGTTCTGAAATGGTGGCTATGGACAGTGTGTTTCCTTGATGTTTATCAGCTGGTTGGGCAATAGCCTGTCTTAGGTTGGATGATATTAGAGCTGACATCTTCTGCATCACTTTTACTGAGTATATAGTCTTGTCACTAACTGTCCCCCAGAGGAGCTTACAATCTACACCTTACCATAGTCATATGTCCATTGTGGTCCAGGGCAATTTATGGGGGGGGGGGGGTGATAAGTGGTTCTTGTATGCTGTGCATTTGGTTGGTTATAGCTTATTTCAGGTGCATGTTTAATAAAATGATAAGATACTTGTCCTGGAAAAATAGGGGACTATGTCATAAAAAATATCATACACATAGCTTAACCACTTGAGGACCACAGTCTTTCTACCCCTTAAGGACCAGGCACTTTTTTTCCATTCAGACCACTGCAGCTTTCACGGTTTATTGCTCGCTCATACAACCTACCACCTAAATGAATTTTGGCTCCTTTTCTTGTCACTAACAAAGCTTTCTTTTGGTGCTATTTGATTGCTCCTGCAATTTTTACTTTTTATTATATTCATCAAAAAAGACATGAATTTTGGCAAAAAAATGATTTTTTTAACTTTCTGTGCTGACATTTTTCAAATAAAGTAAAATTTCTGTATACATGCAGCGCGAAAAATGTGGACAAACATGTTTTTGATAAAAAAAAAAACCATTCAGTGTATATTTATTGGTTTGGGTAAAAGTTATAGCATTTACAAACTATGGTGCAAAAAGTGAATTTTCCCATTTTCAAGCATTTATGACTTTTCTGACCCCCTGTCATGTTTCATGAGGGGCTAGAATTCCAGGATAGTATAAATACCCCCCAAATGACCCCATTTTGGAAAGAAGACATCCCAAAGTATTCACTGAGAGGCATAGTGAGTTCATAGCAGATATTATTTTTTGTCACAAGTAAGCGGAATATGACACTTTGTGACAAAAAAATAAAATAAAAAAAAGTTTCCATTTCTTCTAACTTGCACCAAAAAAAAATGAAATCTGCCATGGACTCACCATGCCCCTCTCTGAATACCTTGAAGTGTCTACTT
This sequence comes from Hyperolius riggenbachi, assembly GCF_040937935.1. Classification (NCBI taxonomy): domain Eukaryota; kingdom Metazoa; phylum Chordata; class Amphibia; order Anura; family Hyperoliidae; genus Hyperolius; species Hyperolius riggenbachi. The sequence goes on from NC_090648.1 coordinate 257,610,176, forward strand.
TCCAAAATGGGGTCATTTGTGGGGTGTGTTTACTGTCCTGACATTTTGGGGGGTGCTAAATTGTAAGAACCCCTGTAAAGCCTAAAGGTGCTCATTGGACTTTGGACCCCTTAGCGCAGTTAGGCTGCAAAAAAGTGCCACACATGTGGTATTGCCATACTCAGTAGAAGTACTATAATGTGTTTTGGGGTGTATTTTTACACATACCCATGCTGGGTGGGAGAAATATCTCTGTAAATGACAATGTTTTCATTTTTTTACACACAATTGTCCATTTACAGAGTTATTTCTGCCACCCAGCATGGGTATGTGTAAAAATACACCACAAAACACATTATACTACTTTTCCTGAGTACGGCGATACCACATGTGTGGCACTTTTTTGCACCCTAACTGCGCTAAAGGGCCCAAAGTCCAATGAGTACCTTTAGGATTTCACAGGTCATTTTGCGGAATTTGATTTCCAGACTACTCCTCACGGTTTAGGGCCCCTAAAATGCCAGGGCAGTATAGGAACCCCACAAATGACCCCATTTTAGAAAGAAGACACCCCAAGGTATTCAGTTAGGAGTATGGTGAGTTCATAGAAGATTTTTTTTTTTTGTCACAAGTTAGCGGAACATGACACTTTGTGAAAAAAAACAATTAAAATCAATTTCCGCTAACTTGTGACAAAAAAATAAAAACTTCTATGAACTCACCATACTCCTAACGGAATACCTTTGGGTGTCTTCTTTCTAAAATGGGGTCATTTGTGGGGTTCCTATGCTGCCCTGGCATTTTAGGGGCCCTAAACCATGAGGAGTAGTCTGGAAATCAAATTCCGCAAAATGACCTGTGAAATCCTAAAGGTACTCATTGGACTTTGGGCCCTTTAGCACAGTTAGGGTGCAAAAAAGTGCCACACATGTGGTATCGCCGTACTCGGGAGAAGTAGTACAATGTGTTTTGGGGTGTATTTTTACACATACCCATGCTGGGTGGGAGAAATAACTCTGTAAATGGACAATTGTGTGTAAAAAAATCAAAAGATTGTCATTTACAGAGGTATTTCTCCCACCCAGCATGGGTATGTGTAAAAATACACCCCAAAACACATTATACTACTTCTCCCGAGTACGGCAATACCACATGTGTGGCACTTTTTTGCACCCTAACTGCGCTAAAGGGCCCAAAGTCCAATGAGTACCTTTAGGATTTCACAGGTCATTTTTGTTTCAAGACTACTCCTCACGGTTTAGGGCCCCTAAAATGCCAGGGCAGTATAGGAACCCCACTAATGACCCCATTTTACAAAGAAGACACCCCAAGGTATTCCGTTAGGAGTATGGTGAGTTCATAAAAGATTTTATTTTTTGTCACAAGTTAGCGGAAATTGATTTGAATTGTTTTTCTTCACAAAGTGTCATATTCCGCTAACTTGTGACAAAAAATAAAATCTTCTATGACCTCGCCATACACCTAATGGAATACCTTTGGGTGTCTCCTTTCTAGAATGGGGTCATTTGTGGGGTTCCTATACTGCCCTGGCATTTTAGGGGCCCTAAACCATGAGGAGTAGTCTTGAAACCAAATGTCGCAAAATGACCTGTGAAATCCTAAAGGTACTCATTGGACTTTGGGCCCCTTAGCGCACTTAGGGTGTAAGAAAGTGCCACACATGTGGTACCACCGTACTCAGGAGAAGTAGTATAATGTGTTTTGTGGTGTATTTTTACACATACCCATGCTGGGTGGTAGAAATATCTCTGTACATGACAATTGTTTGATTTTTTTTTACACACAATTGTCCATTTACAGAGAGATTTCTCCCACCCAGCATGGGTATGTGTAAAAATACACCCCAAAACACATTGTACTACTTCTCCTGAGTACGGCGATACCACATGTGTGACACAGGTCATTTTGAGGCATTTGTTTTCTAGACTACTCCTCACGGTTTAGGGCCCCTAAAATGCCAGGGCAGTATAGGAACCCCACAAGTGACCCCATTTTAGAAAGAAGACACCCCAAGGTATTCCATTAGGTGTATGGCGAGGTCATAGAAGATTTTATTTTTAGTCACAAGTTAGTGAAAAATGACACTTTGTGAAAAAAAACCAATAAAAATCAATTTCCGCTAACTTTTGACAAAAAATAAAATCTTCTATGAACTCGTCATACACCTAACAGAATACCTTGGGGTGTCTTTTTTTCTAAAATGGGGTCACTTGTGGGGTTCCTATACCGCCCTGGCATTTTACGGGCCCAAAACCGTGAGGAGTCTGGAAACCAAATGTCTCAAAATGACTGTTCAGGGGTATAAGCATCTGCAAATTTTGATGACAGGTGGTCTATGAGGGGCCGAATTTTGTGGAACCGGTCATAAGCAGAGTGGCCTTTTAGATGACAGGTTGTATTGGGCCTGATCTGATGGATAGGAGTGCTAGGGGGGTGACAGGAGGTGATTGATGGGTGTCTCAGGGGGTGATTAGAGGGGAAAATAGATGCACTCAATGCACTGGGGAGGTGATCGGAAGGGGGTCTGAGGGGGATCTGAGGGTTTGGCCGAGTGATCAGGAGCCCACACGGGGCAAATTAGGGCCTGATCTGATGGGTAGGTGTGCTAGGGGCTGTGGGCGATCAGTGGGCGCGGGGGGGCAGATCAGTGTGTTTGGGTGCAGACTAGGGTGGCTGCAGCCTGCCCTGGTGGTCCCTCGGACACTGGGACCACCAGGGCAGGAGGCAGCCTGTATAATACACTTTGTATACATTACAAAGTGTATTATACACTTTGTAGCGGCGATCGCGGGGTTAACATCCTGCCGGCGCTTCCGTATGGCCGGCGGGATGTTACGGCGGGTGGGCGGAGCCAGTTGCCGGGGGAAGCGCGCGTCATCAATGACGCGATCGCTCCCCCGGCATAGGAAAAGGACGCAACGCCCTAAGGCGTATTGCGGTCCTTAAGGCATCCACTTTGCCGCCGCTCATGGGCTGTAGGCGGTCGGCAAGTGGTTAAGCAGTGACAATCTAGTGATAGCAACCACAAAAAGTATTTTCCTTTTCTTACTTCATGTATGTATATTCAGCACTGTAGTATCAGTAATGACTGTAATAAAGTATAACATTTCATGGGCCATTTATAAAATAGGTAAATGTTAATTTAATCTGTCAGTTTTACCTGTGATGCTTTAGCAATCAGATACAGTAAACTTGATCTGGGAGAAGTCCAGTTTATTGCTGAGGTACACTTGAGGGAATTCTATCACCGCAACAGATTGTAATTAGAAATTCGTGAAGTAGACAGACATGCATTTGAGAAAGTGGTTTTCTTTTTGGAATTTAAGGGAAACAAAAGGATGGGATCATGTACAGAAAGTATTAGAATCTACCACTGACATATGGAAAATTCCATCATTTTGACCTTAATTTGACATTATCTTATTATCCTACTCCTTCCTGAGATGTATACCATAATTAACAAAAGTGATTGGACAAGCAGGAGCATAGAAAAGCTTGGTTGTTACCTGTGGAAGCCAACCTATGTTTAGTGGGGAATCTGGGGATAAGGGAAATCATGTAACCTGATTTTTAAGCATCATGTACTTATTTCTGTGTACTGCCTAAGTAGCTCATCAGCATGAGTAGTTTTACAAGTGGCATTATTTTTCCACCTGTAATATTTGACTTGTGATTGACCTGTAGTTTCTGTTGCATAAGCCCACTTGTCAGAGAGCTGGCATTTTTCATCCAATTAGTGCTGAATTGTGCTCTCGACTTTCTGCATGTATGTATTCATTAAAATATCAAGAGAGCGATGGACTCTACAGAGCATAACTGCAAGTTGTTTTCAACCGCACAAACTGGAAGGCTAATGGCATGAATAATGAAATCCCAAATCTTCTGAAGTGTTTCCGTTTTAAGGACTAGTTCAAAAGAAAGCATCAATAAACTATAGATGAATGTATTTTTTTTTAAATTACCCAAAGGTTATTTTATTGAGAAATGTATATCACACAACAGTCACAGAGGAAACAGTGTGTTTGCATTCAACATAATTCACATAAAAAGATAGAGAAGAGAAGCGGATCTCAGTTAAGGACATACAAAATATATCAGTTTACATCGGTCCATATTATTCATATACAGTATGTGGGATGGGGAGGTACAGTGTATGTAAAAACGTAAGTAAAATCCTGGAAGGAGTAAACCTTATCATAGATTAGGATAACCAATGTTCCCATACTTTCAAATATTCATTGGGACAGCCCATGTGCTGATACACTAGTTTTTTGTAGGGAAAGGAACTATTCACTTTATAATTATTTTCCCAGGATCGGGTATCATTATTCTCCCAGGGTCGGGTATCATTATTCTCCCAGGGTTGGGTATCATTATTCTTCCAGGGTCGGGCATGTGGCTGACATCCATCCACCTAAATGTAACACACTGTTCGGCAGAAAGTTGAGTCCAACACGGCAGATTTTATCAGATGTCTTCCTCTGTCAGATTTAAGATACATGTTTGATGTTCAGAGAAACTGGTGAGCCCATGAAATTGTGCAGGAAAGCTTTGACTTGTTTCCAGAATTCTTCTACTGGAGGGCACAGTCAAAGGAGGTGTAGAAAGGTGGTGTTTGGTAGAGAGGGGAAATTTAGAGATGCAGGCCGGTGTAAGGTAGCATTGGTGGAGTGGATAATAGGTTCAGACATGTGTTCAATGAGTAAAGACTAGAGTTCTTCTAGGTGGTGTTTAATCAGGCCATCTTTAATGAGTTCAAGGATGGGGAGGTGCCAGTGTGGGGGAAACCTTGAGAGAATTGTGCCGTTAACGCATATTGTGATTATATATTCATAAATTGGTGGACATTGTTTAGTGAAAATTAAGTTTGAAGCAGGTTGCATATTGGTCAGTTCTTGGCCTAGGTAGCCTAAACATCTATCTGCCCATAGAGTGACATTGTTCAGCTTGCCTAGCTCTCGGAGTAGGGGATTATTACAAAGGAAGGTAACATTCCTTTAGTGAAAGCTTCCTGGAAAGATTGAAGTAGATGTGGGGACAGGACTTCAGAAAAGAGTTTATAGATTTCACCAGGAAGGCCATCTAACCTAGGGGCCTTTTTGGTGGGGAATGAATGGATAGCTACTTCAGTATCCTCCAATGTAATTGGGCTCTCCAGCATGCCTCTTTCCTTTGGAGTAAGTCGGGGCATATCAATATCTGATAGAAATATCTCAGTGTCAGTTTAATCTAATGTGGACTTGGATGAATATAAATCAGCAAAATAGTCATAAAATATCTTATTTATACCCTTGAGGCCAGTAAACTATCCACCTGTGGACACCCTGTCCCTTACCAACCTAGCCCGTATAGTGCAGGTCCTCTTGCCCTGCTCATAAAATGCTTGTCTGTAAAATAAGTTTTTCAAGTTGGAGTTCTGATTTTCTCCATTCTCCTCTGTTCATCTCCAAGTGTCAGCTGAATAGGTTGGTTCCAACAAAAGAACTTGTAGCTGAAGGGATTTAATGTTAGCGTTTGAGTCAGGGCCTGTTTCCACTACACGCAGATTCTGCATGCAGAAAACTGACTCCAATGAAAGCCTATGGGCCTGTTTCCACTGAACGCGATTTTTCTGATGCAGATTTCCCATAGGCATTCATTGGAGTCAGTTTTCTGCATGCAGAATTTGCGTGTAGTGGAAACAGGCCCTCATGCTTATGGTGTGAAACTACACAGATATTATATTGTGCTTTCCTTCTGGTCGACTCAAAGCCCTTGAGCTGCAGCCACGAGGGCATGCTCAGTAGGCAGTAGCAGTGTTAGGGACTCCTTACTGAATAGGTACTGGCTTACTGAACAGGAAGGGCAAAGATTTAAACCCAGGTCTCCTATGTCAGCGGCAGAGCCCTTAAAAAGGAACTGTCGCGAAACTCTTAAAATTCAAAACACATACAAATAAGAAGTTAATTTTTTCCGGAGTAAAATGAGCCATAAATTACTTTTCTCCTATGTTGCTGTCTCTTACAGTAAGTATTAAAAATCTGTTATTACCGACAGGGCTAGTCCATCTCTCCATAGGGGATTCTCATTATGGCCTTTATTCTTTATAAAGACATTCCCTGATAAAGATTTATACAAAGATGCTGGCCAGCCTCCCTGCTCGCTGTACACTTTTTTGGCAGTTGGACGGAGCAACTGTCATTCACTAAGTGCTTTTAAAAATAAAGAAAACCCTGAGAACCCCCATGAGAAGATGGGCTAGTCCAAAATCTGTCAGTAATGTCAGATTTCTACTACTTACTGTAAGTGTCAGCAACATAGGAGAAAAGTAATTTATGACTCATTTTACTCTGGAAGAAACATATTTCTTATTTATATATGTTTACATATTTAATTAAGATTTTTGGCGACAGAGGTCCTTTAACCATTACACTTTCCAGAGAAGGCTTCTCAGGTAAGGTTTAAAGGTATCCCAAACCATGCAGGGTGGCCTGCATCTTTGTAGAGATACTTTCCAGGGAGTGCTTTTGTAAAGAATAAATTAAATCCCCCATGCCAAGATGGAGTAGTCAAAAACCTCTACTAGCTACTGTAAGCTACAGCATCATAGGAGAAAAGTAATTTATAGCACATTTTACTCTGCAAGAAACATACTTCTTATTTGTATGTTTACATGTAATTTAATTTTTTTTTCACAATAGTGGTCCTTTAAGAACTGTAATTTTATTAATCCAAGTGATCAAAACTCTCATAGATTGCAACGCGTTTCTCAGGACTAGTTTCCCATTTCTTCAGGCATATAAAGTGAGTAAAATCTCCAATGAGCAGTAGTAGAGCCTAGCATCAATGTCCAATCACAGTCTGTCCTGACTGCTGCCGTCTGTCACATGATCACTATTCGCCCTCAGCCTCCTGATACAGTAAATGAATATCTTGTATGTATATGTAGATACATATTTTACATTTGTACAGTTTTATCCCATAGTTCCCCTTTATATTGGAATATTTCCAGGAGGAATGCATGTGCCTCTATAGCATTTTGACTAAAGTTTGCCTTCCAGCGTATCTGAAAATAGTGCATTACAACAGGTTTATGATGGCAGAAACTATCTGCAAAATTTTATGAGGAATAAATAGATGTGAAATCCATATAAATAAGGAATAAATCCCAAAAGTAATCTTTCTGACATGTTCATTGATTAAATTATGCATCGAATGTGATGCCCTTTAGTACTTCTTTCCATCAGTTTCAGATTTAAGCGTACACAGTGATTCATTTTTTGTTTGCATTTGTGACGTGAATATGTTACTGCTCACAGTTACATTACCTGTGTTTAATAACACACAGAGAATATACATTACTATTTCTCCATCCAAACAGGGAAGCCACGCTGTAAATGTCTAAGCCCTGTCCACTGAAGCTATGTCAGTGTTGTGGGTAAGGGATATCAGAGATCACAGCTGTACACATCAAAGAGAAGGGCAGCAGAAGCCACTGCACATTAGAGAAACATAATTATGCCTAGCTGTTATTTGTGACTATTTCCCTGCAAATTAATATTTATTTTCTCATCATATATTCATGCCATATACTTTTCATGTTTTAATATTCTCCAAATGAAACTTGCAATTAGCCAATATCCTGGTGTCCTTTGCTTTTAATCTAACACAGATAAGAAAAATATGTAACTGGAAGTTTTAAACCGCCCTAATGATAGCAGACATTACTAACAACATATCTCATACATTAAACAAATACATGATTGTGAAAAATGCATAGTCAGTACAGACTCGACTCGAGTTACAACGTTTCAGAGCTAGGACTGGAGTTACGTTTTTAGAGATACAACTTGAGTTACAACGTTTCAGAGATATGACTGGGGTTGCAATGGCCTCAATTCACTAAGATCATGCTGGAGATAATAAGGCAAGAGAAAACTTACCTCCACACAGGGAGTTATCTTATCTCTTCATTCCTTAAGTTACCTAACATCAATTCACTAAGATCATGCTGGAGATAATAAGGCAAGAGAAAATGTACCTTCACACAGTGAGTTATCTTATCTCTTCATTCCTTAAGCTACTTCCTCTGTAGTTAAGTTACCTCCTCTGTAGTTATTTTCACACGCAGTTAATTAACAGCCTGTCTTTAACTTTAGAATTCTGAAGTTATTTTAAGGATTGAAGAGTTAATTTAAAGACAGAAGAGTTAACTTTAGGTTTGCCTGAGGTAAAATGTTTCCTGAATACTACATGCCTCATCACCATGGTGATAACTCTAGAAACGTTATTAAAGACAGGAGATAAGCTTAGCGAATTGAGGCCAATGTTTCAGAGATACGACTCCAGCTACAACGTTTCAGAGATACAAACAAAGTTGACTGCATGTATAAATTATACAATACTAGAATCTGTTATACGTACTTTAAGACACTTTAAAACACATTAAAAACAACCTTAAAACTATACACAGGTCACTCACACTCAACTCACAAACAAATTCAGCTTACAAACAATCTCCCAGACCCAATACTGTTTATAATTAGGGGACTGTATATACATATAATAGGTGGCCGACAGTCATATGCTTAGTGGTGTGCCACTTCACCAACAGGTCTCATATAGTAGTACAAGGATATCTGATATCATCAAATAATCATTTGAGGAAACCCAAAAGAATTGTTTGAAAATATGCAAAATATTTTAATGTATCAAAAGTGCAAAAAAGGTGCAAAAAGATTCAGAGATCTTTAGAAATTACATCCTTCAAATAGACATTCCGTAGTTAGGGGACCACCTGTATTATAGATTGATGAATAAAATTAACTCGTTTTATGCAGAGTTGTTACAAGCGTCTGGCTGCAATTGAGACAAATTAGTGGTAAACTTAAACAGGCCAAAGTCAGTAAGTTGAGCAGTAGCAGGGCTGTGGAGTCGGAGTCGAGGAGTTGGATACCCGGAGTTGGAGTCTGTGATTTCATAAACTGAGCAGTCGGAGTTGGGATGATTTGTACAAAATCAACAGCCCTGGTAAATAATAGACTCAGGAGTCGGAGCCATTTTGGGTACCCGGAGTCTGAGTTGGAGTCGTGGGTTCATAAACTGAGGAGTTGGAGTCGGAAGATTTTTGTACCGACTCTCCACAGCCCTGAGCAGGACACAAGATACAGAATAGTCAGACCAGTAGAGGTCAGCAACAGGAGAAAGAGAAGGTCAGGCTAAAGGGTAAAGATGAACTGAACTCCTAATACTGGCTTTAAGCTAATGCTATTGAACTAAACAAGCCCTTATATAAGCATTGTATGTGCTGATGTGGGGTCATGCTTGCTCAACCACACACAGATGGAACTGAATTTGTGCACATGAATTGAAAGATTGCAATCAACAAGATGCAAGCAAACCTTGTTGCATGCACACAGGACTCCGACAGTGACCTGAAGTAGTGCTACAAATGAAATGATTCTTTAAAAAAAGGTTGCACAGGTCCCATGGTATATCTAATGCTAGGTACACACGATACAATTTTTTGAGAGATTTAGTGTAAGATTGACTATTTCCAACAGGTCCAATCTGATTTCCGATCAATTTTCCATAGGAGTGAAAGGAAAATCGATCGGAAATCAGATCGGACCTGTTGGAAATAGTTGATCTGACAGTAAATCTGTCAGAAAATTGTATGACATTAAAAAAAAATATCAGCAAGCTAACTCAGGGTCTGTATTCAATATGGCAGAAAGTCCGTTCCTAATGCTAGGTACACACCATACAATTTTCTGGCAGATTTACCTGCCGGATCAATTATTTCCAACATGTCCAATCTGAATTTCCAATTTTTTAATCTTTTTTTATTGATTTTCATAGAACTGAACAAAAAATTGTACGTTGTGTACCTAGCATAAAGACTACTATACCAAGTCAATGAATACTTGTTTTTCTTCCTCTAACCTTGAAGTCAATTAAGGAGTTTAACCTATCTCACTCCTCCTCCTCTCTAAATAACATTGTATTTGCTCTGTTAAACCACCTTATTTGAGTGTTTCATGGATTTATGAATCATTCATGCTAGGTCAGTCTTTCCAAAGTATATGTGAAGTCTTTCCCTGTTTGTCATACATAACGTACTGACATTGATTTGTACATGAAAACAAGCTCCATGATTTTCTTGGTTTTTTTTTTAAGTCCAGTTGTATTTAATGCGTCATAATGCCTTTGATTTATATTAGTAGAGAAATCTCTTTGTTATGTATATAAGCTGTGGTTTTAAGATTAAATCCAGTAAATAGGATTTGAGTCGTAAGAAGATATCATTATATTGAAAATCTTTTAAAGAAAGCCAATAAATGATATCATCCTAATTCAAAACTTTCTGACACAAAATAGCAGAAAATGCTTAATCATTCAGAGTCCAGGTTTGCGTAATCACTTATGAAATTCCTACTTGGGATGCTTGAAGAACAATGCAGTTGCTTAGTAAATCAGGTCTTAAAAAGGAACTGTAGTGAACATAACAATGAAAAAAGTTGAAGTGTTTGCTCAATGTAAAATCTTTCCTTTCCCTGAATTACATTCTGAAATTTATCACAGGTGGTGACTTCTTTAGTCCTGTCAGATGCATCTATGTGGAATGTTTGTTTAGTGAGAGTTCTAAAGCCAGTACAAAATATACCTGGTCTCTCAGAATGCTCCGAGAGAGGAATTACGTATGTCTAAACTGCCTAGGCTAAACATCACTGGGAGGCCGGGGCTACATACTGATACACAGCAATATATAGCTATAAGAAGTGTTTCCGATGCTGAAACCAGGAGAATTAACATAAAGGTGGGTATCCTGAATAATTTACTGCTCTCTCCCATGTGTCGCTACAGTTCCTCTTTAAGCACCTCCAGTTAGGATGCCTCAAGTGATTCAGCAAACCTGGGATGAATTTAAAATTAAAGTATCTGCAAAATTTGAGTTCATGCACTTATGTTATGTCATACATTTAAAATATATATTTTTTTACTGTAATTTTTTATTGAAAATTTAACAATATACAGCAGTTTAGAACCGTTTACTGTAAAGAAGATCAATGAAAGCCATTCAAATTGTAATACAATACTGTGAGATATAGTACAGAGATCTAATAACCATACTTTAAATCATATCTACCTTTTGGCCTTGCCAAACTCTACAAACATCATATCATGACATGTCTAAGATCTCAGAAGATTAAATCAGTTCAAAAGCATCACTACTACCAGTAGAACTGACTATAAAAATATCTATTAACTCTACAAGCCTGTCCTTATTAGAGCATAGGAGTGGACTAGGAATAAAAAAAAGACAAAGACAAATTACAAATTAACCAAAGAACCTGTGGCTAAAAGTACTTACTCAAAATTGAATTGAGTGAAGATTGGAGTTAGAAATAGTGTTAATGTTAGAGTATGCACATTAACAGGTTAGTTTAATCTGGGAGTTACATAATATATCTGTTTTCAGTTACGTTGTGTTTATTCCTCAAAATATTCTCCAGTTCTAGGTTATATTTAGTAGCCTGTATTATTTGAGTGAGTGAGGGGACTTCCGAGTTTTTCGAGTAACTGCATATAGGATGTCTGGATGAATACCAATCTATACTTTATAGGTATGAGGTCGAGACCTATATTTAGAAGTGCTAATTGAGGTATAAATTTAAAATATTTAATATAAACCATGCTTACTTTATGGAGACTAATAAGTACATACTGTACATTGTGATTGTCAGCTAATAAACATGATTTGTAAAATAAAGCTAGCTTCTACTTTTCCACTATGTCAGTGGCAAGACTTACCATTGTACCTTCAGTGATGAAGATGCTTGAACAGAGGCACCAAAATAGAATAAAACCGGTTTAAAAAAACGTTTAAAAGAGGAGGTAGTGGTGGACTTACCTCCCCAGTAGACAGACACAAGCCTGATATTTTATATTAAAAAATAACATTTATTTGATATCAAATAAATGAGTATCCAATAAATGTTATTTTTTTATATAAAATAACATTGTGTCTGTTTGTCTACTGGGGAATTAAGTCCACCACTACCTCCTCTTTTAAACTTTTTTTTAAAAAACGGTTTTATTCTGTTTTGGAGCATCTGTTCAAGCATCTTCATCATTATCTAGTCCACCCTTGGTGAAGGGGGGCAACCCCTTTTCCTGTCTACAGACAGCGACTTCTTTACCTGAGTGGGGACAGGTCTAATCTCCCCACCTGCCTTTACAGTGGTTGCCTAATTGCCTAAACCCTCTCTTGTGAGTATAACTGCCTATGTTATAAAATTCATAAACTTGCGGTTTGCAAATATACTACACTATATTGGGCTCTCGGTTTCCCATCCATTTTTTTCTCTTTGTGCAAGCATTGTTCCTTCAAGCTCTTTTAGAAATGAACTAATATATATTGAATAAACTATAAGGAATATATTACCATATTAGCAATATGTTTTGAGAGGACTCCCAGTGAACAGTACATTGTGAACATCTTGCCATTTGTAGAAATAACCATTCAAGAGAAATAGTACTGTATATTCATTACCCATTTTTAAACACATGGAATAGCTGTTTGGATTAGCCTTGAAAATTGGTTTCTATAATAACAAATGCATTTTTAAAACTTAAATGAGTGCATTAATTTGACTCAAAAAATGAAACATCGAATTCTTAAATACTTATAAAATTAAGAACTTCTATTGAAATTGGCAAATACTCTGTTTGTCTATGGCCAGGCTTATATTTAGTGTGCTGGACCTCCTGCTAAAATATGGCTGCAGCGCCTTTACAAAATTGCTTAGAACACCAGATTTGGGAGTGCTTGATTTAATGAAATCGGCTTTTCAAGTAGCTAGCATTACAATTTCACACTGCTGTGAAAGGGCAGCTTGGCAGTAGTGATTTTAGCATATATTAAAATTACAATCCATTACATAATCAAGCCAACACAGACATTTTAGATTGTCTTTAATATCAAAAAGGCTAAATGGCTTCCTGCAAAACTTCTTCTTTTATGATTTTATGAATCTTCAGAATTAGTTTGGCATGTGTTCAAGTACTAAATATTTTCTTTCACCGAGCACACATTGCAATAAGTGCTGCCTCTACTACTGTAAATCTACTTGAATACTTGTCTGACCTTAAAGACCTTTTTATTGTGCTGACAGCAAAAGGAACCATTTTGAAACACAAGCACTATGTATTTACCAACAAAGTGCAGTTTGGGAATGTGGCACTCAGCCAAGGAAAGCATTTTGCACTTACAGTCAAGATCAGATTTACTTTTGTACGGTTGTGTACATTGAAAAAAAACACACAGGATGTTTGCAGCTTCTTGTAGGAGACACATTTTGTGTACATATTTAGGCAGGAGCAAGACAACGGGATCAAAAATTGAACCGTTGCCTAGTAAAATTTTTGGTTCATCTTAGGCTAGGTTTCCATTTGTGCGGCGGCATGCATCTTGCGAGACGCGATGCCGGCACAGCTGTTGCCTCTCGCAGCCGAATCCCTCTAGCCGTGCTATGCGCGGCTATGGGATTCGGACAGCTGCAGACAAAATTATGCTGCAGGGCCTCAGATTTTTCTTCGGCCACGAATTCGGATGGCTCTCATAGACTTCTATAGGCTGCTGAAATCCATCCGAATTCGTGGGCGGGGAATCGGCCTGGATTCGCAGCAGTGGAAACCCGGCCTAACAGCTAAAGTCTGGTTGATTTTTGCAACAGCTCTACATTTGCTGGAGGAAGAGTTGTGCACTTTTTTTTAATTTTATCTTATTTTTCCTTTTATTTACTTATATCTGGATGTGTAATTATTGGTATCAGCAGAAACAAGCCCTCAGGCTGTTGAACATAATAGGGTAGATGTAGTGGCATAGCAATAGGGGATGCAGAAGTTGCAATCACATGGGGACACCTGGACCTGAAGGGGCCCACCAGGGGCCGTCATTCAGCCATTGTATTAGCTCTTCATTGGTGCTATGTCACCTCTATATGTGCTTTGAATGGTGATAATCCTAAACAAATTGATCTCTTACAAAAGGGGTATGTTACATTTCTGTTATTACAGAAATGCAATTTACGATTTTACAATGCATTGTTGTTGCAATTTTCCTGTGATTGCTTTCTTTAATTTGCACTGAATGGTGAGAATACAAGGCGAATCGCACTAGTAAACAGTTCCTGCGATTTACGTTATTTTGCAGACGTCACGTTTTACAATTTGTATGTGATTGGAATATGTAGAAAAATCACATGTAGTACAAAACAGCCCTTAGGGCCCATTCACACTTAAGCGATTAGCAGGTGATTCCCACTAATCGCTAAAGCAATAGCGCTTTTTAATTTTAAAGCAATAGTGCTATGTTATCCTATGGCAGTGTTCTTACTGCTGTGATTGGCGCTGGCCTAAAGGATTTTTAATGGATGTTAGGAACACAATGAAAAGCGCAGAATAAATGCAGTATGCAAAACGTTTGCGATCAGTCAAAATCAGGTTGCAATTGGATTGCATTAGTAAAAAGGTTTGCTTCTCATTATTTTTCTAATATGCTTGCCTGTTGCGTTTTGCATACGATTGAAGACACATCACAAAATGCAGCTAATTGTGTGCAGTATAAAACAGCCCAAACTTCTGTGACACTACAGTGCTCCTTGTCCTTTTGCTGCTTTATTTCAATTGCTTGGGGCTGGTGCACACCGAGCGGCTTTTTCAGAGTTTCTGCAGCCGCTTGCGGCTGCGGATACGCTTGGTCAATGTATCTCAATGGGGTGGGTCACACCAGAGCGGGAGGCGTTTTGCAGAAACGCATACTCCCAGGGTGAGGTATTTTTTGGATTGTGGGTGCGTTTCTGCCTCAATGTTAAGTATAGTAACAGCTTTACTGTAACAATATCTGAAATCTACTACACCAAAAACGCTTCACAAAACCGCAAAATGCTAGCTGAAACGCTACAGAAAAATAACAAAAAGCGTTTCAAAATCTGCTACCATTTTGCCGATCTGCTAGCTGGTTTTGGTGTGCACCAGGGCCTCATAGAGTACTTGAGAGTTCCCCATATAAAACTGGATTTAGGGCCAACAGCTCCTTAGCTATGACACTGAGTGGATGTCAAAAACTCCTGGGCATAATGCGGTAGATTTCATACAATGACTAATTTTAAAAAATGTAAGTGATAGCAAAAGCTAGCACTGTTCTTTTTCAGCCATGGTTAATTCAGCTTTTGCAAAAAAATGATGGTTTCTGTTTATACGCAGCAGGAGGAGAATCCTTTTAGCATCTCCTTATGTCTGAGAGAGCTTTGGGAAACTTCTCTGCAAGTTTGTTTGCAGTGACTTAGTGACTGGTGTAGCTGCAAACTACATCGGAGTGGTAATAATTTAGGCCCCCCCCCCTTCCACTTTTCCTGAGCCCACCAAGCATTCTATACTTGGGCCAGGTTGAATTATTCCACCTTGCTTCCCTGTTTTGAGTCAAGGACAGTTGGCAGGAGAAGTTTATATAAATTTTGATTAAATTGGTTCTTTTCTATTTTATTTTGCAGCATGGGATTTTTTAAAAAAGATAATCGGAAATGTAATTATTAGCTTTGCTACTTATACTTATCTTTGAGCTCCAGACATTTGTTAACATGACAAACTTCAGCATTAGCTGACTTCCATGATTTCTTATGCAAAAATAAGTTTGCTAATGGCCAGCCATAGTCACTCTCAGCCTACATTGCCTCTGTTGGAAACCTCCTTTAGCCATATTTAATTTATATTGACCTTCAAGTAATGCGCCATCACTACCTAAGTTTTAGGATGTTTTAGTTAAGGAATGGATCCATCCATCAAGGTAAACTGGCACCCATTCCTAAGAAACAGGAGGTTTCATTTCTTTTTCCCGAAGAACTGAATAAGAAATGTATGTTGTTACTGATGTCGGATCCTGTGGTATCCAAACTTAATAAGTTGGCCTCCTTTCCTGTTCCTGACTTTTAAAGACTAGCTAGACAAACATTTTGGAGACATTTAATAAAGCTATGTTTCCTTGCTGAGCAGCCCCTTTGAAACTAGTATTTGCTTGTATATGAATGACCATTTGTCATATTCACTGTCTTTGCTGTGGTGTTGGGTTGGCATACACCTGTATGAGCACGCACAGCTGTCTATGGCACTTTGACCAGGGGAGAAAAGTACTATAGAAATGTTATTGTTACTGACAGAGGAGGTGTGTACAGGTGTCCCTTGTTGCTCACAAACTAAAGTAAACAATATTAAGTCTGTATGACTTTATTGGTCTCTCACATTGTTTTGGTGGAATTACCATCTTAAAGGGACACTTAAGTCAAACAAAAAAAATGAGTTTTACTCACCTGGGGCTTCCAATAGCCCGCTGCAGCTGTCCGGTGCCCTCGCCATCTCCCTCCGATCCTCCTGGCCCCACCGGCAGCCACTTCCTGTTTCGGTGACAGGAGCTGACAGGCTGGGGACGCGAGTGATTCTTCGCGCTCCTGGCCACAATAACGCCATCTATGCTGCTATAGCATATATCATATACCATAGAGCAGCATAGAGGGTGCTAATGTGTCTGGGAACGCGAAGAATCACTCGCGTCCCCAGCCTGTCAGCTCCTGTCACTGAAACAGGAAGTGGCTGCTGGTGGGGCCAGGAGGATCGGAGGGAGACAGCGAGGGCACCGGACAGCTGCAGGGGGCTATTGGAAGCCCTAGGTGAGTAAAACTCATTTTTTTTTGTTTGAATTAAGTGTCCCTTTAAGACTCTCGTGATGGAAGAGAAGCAGTATCCGACTGATCGGTCAAATACTGCTTACCGGGTGACATCACTGGAACGCAGGGACCAGGAGAGGAGTGGAAAGGCTCTATAGGATCCAGAGCTTTCCCTCTCCATTGCTGAGTATCTGTATTATTATTTTTTAGGCTTAACATTCAATTTAAATAAATAATGACATGGTGTTTTATGTCAAGTGTTGTTGTTCATCTAAAGTTGTACGTACTTAATTGTAAAGGTGGTCATACACTTAACCACTTGCCGACCGCACGCTTATACCGTGCGTCGGCAAAGTGGCAGCTGCAGGACCAGCGACGCAGTACTGCGTCGCCAGCTGCAGGCTGATTAATCAGGAAGCAGCTGCTCGCGCGAGCGGCTGCTTCCTGTCAATTCACGGCGGGGTGCCCAGTGAATAGCCTGCGGGCCGCCGATCGCGGCTCGCAGGCTAAATGTAAACACAAGCGGAAATAATCCGCTTTGTTTACATTGTACGGCGCTGCTGCGCAGGAGCGATCAGACCCCCCCAGCACATCATCCCCCTAATGGGGAAAAAAGGGGGGCGATCTGGTCGCTCTGCCTGCACCCTGATCTGTGCTGGGGGCTGCACAACCCACCCAGCACAGATCAGCTAAAACAGCGCTGGTCCTTAAGGGGGGGTAAAGGGTGGGTCCTCAAGTGGTTAATGAAAGCCACCAGATTTGACCATCGGATAGATTCCTCTCAGGCCAAATATGATCAGAGAGGGATTGAATCCTTCAGCATGACATCTATCTAAATCTAAAAATCTATTAAAGTTCAGCATTGAACCTTTGTGATACAGTGTAACTCTATCGGCCGTCGATTTGCCCCTGCCAATTTGGGCCAAAAATGGACCAACATAATTTGGCGCATCGATTTCTAGCAGATTCGATCAGATCGAAACGGCCCGATATTCACGGCAAAAATTGATAAGTGAACCGGCCACCCAATACACAAAACTTTAGAATTAAGAGATATGATAGATGATGTACTCTCTCTCTCTCTCTCTCTCTCTCTCTCTCTCTCTCTCTTAGATAGATGGATAGATACAGTGGTTTGCATAAGTATTCGGCCTCCTTGAAGTTTTCCACATTTTGTCACATTACTGCCACAAACATGAATCAATTTTATTGGAATTCCATGTGAAAGACCAATACAAAGTGGTGTACACGCGAGAAGTGGAACGAAAGTCATACATGATTCCAAACATTTTTTTTACAAATAAATAACTGCAAAGTGGGGTGTGTGTAATTATTCAGCCCCCTTTGGTCTGAGTGCAGTCAGTTGCCCATAGACATTGCCTGATGAGTGCTAATGACTAAATAGAGTGCACCTGTGTGTAACCTAATGTCAGTACAAATACAGCTGCTCTGTGAAGGCCTCAGAAGTTGTCTAAGAGAATACTGGGAGCAACAACACCATGAAGTCCAAAGAACACACCAGACAGGTCAGGGATAAAGTTAATGAGAAATTTAAAGCAGGCTTAGGCAACAAAAAGATTTCCAAAGCCTTGAACATCCCACGGAGCACTGTTCAAGCGATCATTCAGAAATGGAAGTCACATGGCACAACTGTAAACCTACGAAGACAAGGCCGTCCACCTAAACTCACAGGCCGAACAAGGAGATCGCTGATCAGAAATGCAGTCAAGAGGCCCATGGTGACTCTGGACGAGCTGCAGAGATCTACAGCTCAGGTGGGGGAATCTGTCCATAGGACAACTATTAGTCGTGCACTGCACAAAGTTGGCCTTTATGAAAGAGTGGCAAGAAGAAAGCCATTGTTAACAGAAAAGCATAAGAAGTCCCGTTTGCAGTTTGCCACAAGCCATGTGGGGGGGGGGGGGGGCAGCAAACATGTGGAAGAAGGTGCTCTGGTCAGATGAGACCAAAATTGAACTTTTTGGCCAAATTGCAAAACGCTATGTGTGGTGGAAAACTAACACTGCACATCAGTCTGAACACACCATCCCCACTGTCAAATATGGTGGTGGCAGCATCATGCTCTGGGGGCGCTTCTCTTCAGCAGGGACAGGGAAGCTGGTGAGAGTTGATGGGAAGATGGATGGAGCCAAATACAGGGCAATCTTGGAAGAAAACCTCTTGGATTCTGCAAAATCCTTGAGACTGGGGCGGAGGTTCACCTTCCAGCAGGACAACAACCCTAAACATAAAGCCAGGGCAACAATGGAATGGTTTAAAACAAAACATATCCATGTGTTAGAATGGCCCAGTCAAAGTCAAGATCTAAATCCAATCGAGAATCTGTGGCAAGATCTGAAAACTGCTGTTCACAAACGCTGTCCATCTAATCTGACTGAGCTGCAGCTGTTTTGCAAAGAAGAATGGGCAAGGATTTCAGTCTCTAGATGTGCAAAGCTGGTAGAGACATACCCTAAAAGACTGGCAGCTGTAATTGCAGCAAAAGGTGGTTCTACAAAGTATTGACTCAGGGGGCTGAATAATTACGCACACCCCACTTTGCAGTTTTTTTTTTTAAATGTTTGGAATCATGTATGATTTTCGTTCCACTTCTCACGTGTACACCACTTTTGTATTGGTTTTTTACATGGAATTCCAATAAAATTGATTTGTGTTTGAGGCAGTAATATGACAAAATGTGGAAAACTTCAAGGGGGCTGAATACTTTTGCAAACGACGATAGATAGATAGACAGACAGACAGATAGATAGATAGATAGATAGATAGATAGATAGATAGATAGATTTGTGAAACTAAAGTGCTGAAATTTTAATTTCACCTTAAACCAGTAGTAATGCTTGTAAATTATGCAAAATAAGATTTAGAATCTGCATGGAACTATAGTAGAGAGTAGACATCATTCTGCTATGAATTACCCAACAGAGATCAGCATTTCTAATTGTGGTTTATGTTTACACTTTAATGACCTGTTTAGCTTGTTAAATGACCTGGATGAACTCATACATAATTTGTTGTGCTAATCCTACCCTTGAGAGAACACATTATAGATATGGAATACTTTTGTTCACTTGCGGTTAAAGCGGTGCATTCTGCTTTATGATCTGCATGTGTTATAGCATAGCTGACCATGGCCTGCCCGTCTTCTTCCTAATATGATGGTGTTCTGGCAGCAAATGGGATTTTATTGCTGCTGGCATTTCTAATCTAAATCTCAACCATAGGAAGGGACGGCAGGCTGGTGTGCTGAAATACATGTTACGTTAGACCTTAAAGATGTTTTCTCGCATTCTGGCAGTGTAATTAATGTGGGTAATAAAGTTTGTATTTACTGCATGTTTCACTGTGCATTGGGGCGGCTGTTCAGTAATAAATAAAGTTGGTGGGCATAGTGTATATTTTATTCTCTGTCAGTCTGTGCTCTTGTACATTTTGCTAAAGTTTTCAGTGTTGGATGTTGCATCCCTTAAAGTGAACCCGAGGTGAAAATAAATTGATGAGATAAATAATTGTATTTATACTCCTACTCCTACAAATAACGTTGTTTTCCATTGTTTTATTTTATATTTAAACATTTATAAACTAGATTGAATGTTTTGTTGCCTCCGCTCAGTGACAGCCTAATAAGTGGCCCAGAGTTGGAAAAAGGTCAATAGTTCATGTATTTTATCTCCCTCTGCTCTCAGAAGTTGTATTCTGCCAGGAAAACTTTATGGCTGTAATTTGCTTATCAGTGAGGCTTATTTATATTCCTGACAAGGTACAGACAAGACAGAAGCTGCCACTTCCATGTCTAAAAATGAATTCTTTCAGGCAGAACAATAAAACAGCCTGGCTATTAATGTTTTGCACTGCACGTACACATGTTTATCTCATCATGTCACTTGTCGCCTCGGGTACACTTTAAATAAAGGATGTCAAAGACATTTTATAACTGAGATACTAAGAAACATTTAAAAAGGTCTTTATTTACATCTCCAGAACATCACAGCTCTCTCTCTCTCTCTCTCTCTCTCTCTCTCTCTCTCTTTCTCTTTCTCTTTCTCTTTCTCTTTCTCTTTCTCTTTCTCTTTCTCTTTCTCTTTCTCTCTCTCTCTCGTTTTACCTGTTAAGTCCCAGTTTTCCATGGGGCACAGCATTACCCCATAAACATATTGCTGCTAAGTGAGCTTCTGAGATTGATGTGCTAGCTTTAAAAATCAATGGATTGAAAGGACTAACTGTGTCACACTAGATAAAATCTGAATAATGGTGGCCATACATGCTACAATTTTTTTATACAATCTTACCATTTCTATGTAGTATAAGGGTAAATTAAGTGAATATACTGAAAGGATAATTTATGCAGTTCCCTTATATTACATAGAAATGGTAAGATTGTATGAAAAAATTGTACCATGTATGGCCACCATAACCCTAAGTGGTAACAATGCTCTCAAATCAGCAGAGAGCATGCAGAGAGGCTTTCTGCTTTAGACCTGAAATTGAAAAATGCATTATTAACATATACCTGCTATACTAATGCACATGCTAACTGTGTATATTCCCTCAAGATTTTGAAATATATCAGGAACCCGGGGCGGTGGAGTCACAGTGGAAGTCAGAATTAAAAGCAATTATTGGATATTGTCAAATTATTCAATTTCTGCAACCATGTAAGGACTCTGATTCATCATAAATTAAAATTGCAATAACAAATATAGTCCGTTAAAATGTACATTGTAGTAAAGTACTTCCCTGCTGTACGAATGCAGCCCCAATGCATAGCAGCACTATGAGGACCAGGCAAGCTATTATACAGCCTGACATTCATACATACATTTTAATCTGGATTGTAGTACATTAC
The DNA here is from genome assembly GCF_040937935.1 of Hyperolius riggenbachi. Classification (NCBI taxonomy): domain Eukaryota; kingdom Metazoa; phylum Chordata; class Amphibia; order Anura; family Hyperoliidae; genus Hyperolius; species Hyperolius riggenbachi. Next base: position 257,631,743 of record NC_090648.1, read on the forward strand.
AAAAATTGATTCAATTCAAGCTGCCAATCAGCAGGGTTGGGACTGGTTGTGTCTAGGGTAGTGCATCAGTTACCTGGTCAGTAGTTTTTTGCAAACACCATCTTCCTTTGCCTTTAACATTACTGAGCTTTGGCAGTGCTGGAAAGCCGTTTATGTTGTTGTTTCTTATCAACATGGAAAATAAATTTGTATGTTGACCACTTAAGCCCGAAGGGTTGTTTATTTTTTGCATCTGAGCAACTTTCACCTCCCATTCATTTTCCAATAACTTTATCACTACTTATCACAATGAATTGGTCTATATCTTGGTTTTTCCGACACCAATTAAGCTTTCTTTGGGTGATACATTTTGCTAAGAATTATTTTATTCTAAATCCATTTTAATAGGAATATTAAGAAAGAAATGGAAAAAAATAATTATTTCTCAGTTTTTGGCCATTATAGTTTGAAATTAATACATGCTACCATAATTAAAACCCATGTATTTTATTTACCCATTTCTCCCGCTTATTACACCATTTAAATTATGTCCCTATCACAATGTATGGCGCCGATATATTATTTGGAAATAAAGGTGCATTTTTTCAATTTGCGTCCTTCACTATTTACAAGCCCATAATTAAAAAAATTATTTTAATATACTCCTTTGACATGCATATTTAAAAAGTTCAGACCCTTAGGTAACTATTTATGTTTTTTTTAATTCAAATTTTTTTGTATTAAAAATTGTATGTGGGTAATTTTTGGTGTGGGAGGTAAACAGCTAATTTTAAATGTAAAAAATGTATTTATTTATAAAAAAATGGATGTGTGTGTAGTTTTACTATTTGGCCACAAGATGGCCACAGTGAAAAAGTCCTAGAAGCATGATCGTATGCTTCCAGGAAGAAGAATGAAGACGGGGAACTTTTTGAAACTCTGATGAGACGCTGTCGGCTTTTCTGTGGGGGGCTTCGATCAATGAAAGGGATCTATAATCCCTTTCATTGATCGATGGGCTAACGGCCGACGGCGGGAACGCGCGCAGCCCACGGGAGTGCACGCAGCCCATCTGGACGAGAAAGTTCTATTCTTTCTTCAGATCAGAATTCTTAAAACCCGCAGCTAACTTTCACTTCCTTCAGATGTGTAATTTCCAGCCCAAATTAACATCTTGTATAACTTAAAGTCTACCTGAGGTGAACATCGAGTTAAGAAACACATCATTGCCTAAGAAGAGTTAAGCCTCTGGATCCTGTAGAGCAGAGCTCCCCAACCCTATCCTCAAGGCCCACCAACAGTACATTTTGCAAAAACCCACACACATAAACAGATGATGTATTTAGTGACTCAGCAGAGCTAATTAACTACCTCTGTGGATTTCCACAAAACATACACTGTTGATGGGCCTTGAGGACCGAGTTGGGTAACACTGCTGTAGAGGCTTTTTCTGACATCTTCCGATCTTGTGCCTGCACGAGTATGGCAGGGCCTGCACAGTAACCTGGAACCCCTCATGCACAAGTGGCTACTGTGCAGGCATGGCCATGCTTAGTGGACGCAGCGCAGTCACGCTTGTGCATAAAGAGAAGTGCGGCCGGGATTTTCTTGCCAGTCCTGGCAAGAAGCAGCGAAGAGGACACAGGAAGCTTCTGCAGGATCCAGAGGCTTCCCTCTTCTTTGGTAAATATGTGTTTCTTTACTTGAACTTCCCCTCGGGTTCTCTTTAAACTATTGATGACAGAGTAGGAGGGGAAGGGCTGTGGCTCATGTAGACAACTAGTACAGAACATCAGAGACAACAGGCAATCCTGTATGATACAGGATTCTCCTGAACCAGACTCTCAGGCTATTAACCACCTGAGCAGTATGGACGAGCTCAGCCTGTCCATACCGCCACAGGGGAGCGTGGTTTTTTTTAAAATAAAAATTGTCTCAGATCATGTAGCTAGCACTTGGCTAGCTACATGTTGCCCCCGATCGCCGCAGGCACCCTCTGATCCCCCGATGGCCACCCTTATACATACCTCTCTCTGGAACCCACGATGGCGCAGCCTTTCCAACAGCCTCCAGGCGTCGCTATGGGGAGGATCAGGACTGCGCATCATGTCATGACGTCATGTCCGATCGTTGCCATAGCAACAACAGAAGCTGTTCGGGGAGGTTGAGATTCTTGGGGAATCGCGACTTGGTAAACATAGCCGGTGGCGTTCGGGGGGACTTGGGGCACATGTGTAGCTAGCCTAGTGCTAGCTACACTATATATAACAAACTTGAAACATAAAATTTACCTCCCGCAGACGCATGGCCGCAAAAATTGAACGCTAGGGTGGTTAATGGATGCACCCAGCAAGAGTCAGTAAGAGTCTGGAGCAGTATAGAAAGGCTATAGTTTGCATGCTCTATGTTTGTTTTACAGATGCTATCTGCAAAATAGTGTAGTTTTCAAAGGTATGTCTTTAACCACTTCAGCCCTCAGTCGGTTTCACTTTATGCATCCGAGCAATATTCACCTCACATTCATTAGCCTATAATTTTATCACTACTTATCGCAATGAACTGATCTACATCTTGTTTTTTCTGCCACCAATTAGGTTTTCTTTGGGTGGTACATTTTGCTAAGAGCTACCTTACTGTAAATGCATTTTAACAGTAAGAATAAGAAAAAAAAACGGGAAAAAATTCATAATTTCCCAGTTTTCGGCCATTATAGTTTTAAAATAATACATGCCTCCATAATTAAAACCCATGTATTGTATTTGCCCATTTGTCCCGGTTATTACACCGTTTAAATTATGTCCCTATCACAATTTATGGCGACAATATTTTATTTGGAAATAAAAGTGCATTTTTTCCGTTTTGCATCCATCACTATTTACAAGCTTATAATAAAAAAGAGAAATATTTCATCTATACATAGAGATTTAAAAAGTTTAGACCCTTAGGTAAATATTTATGTGTTGTTTTTTTATTTCTTGTAATGTTTTTTTTTTTTTTCATTAAACATTTTATTTGGGTATTTTTGGGAGGGTGGGATGTACATTTTTTTAACGTAAATATATGTTTATTTTTTTTATTTTTTTTTATGTAGATGTAATTTTACTTTTTGGCAACCTTAGGTTTGATTACATGATGTCACTCTAAGCATAACATGTATGCTTAGAGGGACGTAGGAGGCAGAAAAAGCAAGGCTTCCGAGAGAAGCTGTCGCTTTTTCTGCGGGGGCGAGGAATCCGTGATCGGGCACCATGGCCCGATTCATTGATTCCTGGGCTAACGATCTGCGGCCGGGAGCGCGCGGGAGGGCACATGGCCTCTACGTCCAGGAGGAGAAAGTGGTTAATCGTTGTTACTGCTGTGAGTTTTGCATATGATGAATTAATGTCTTTTTGACATTCTTGGTTTATGGTTTACTGTTCATTGAGGTGCTGATAAAATACCAGGACATGTCTTTTTATACATTTCCTGATAAAGACACAGTTGGTATTGATGCTTGACATTTAGGAACTAGTGACAGTATAATTCTGGTCTAGACATCCCAGCTGTTTCAAGATGTAAATGAAGTGCTATGCCTCCAGCATGGAAGTAGTAGGAGGGACACACATGCTGTCAACTGTTGGAACAAATATATTCTGCAAAATGATGCATGTGTGTGATAACAGCATGGAATTCTATGTTCTGCTGCTTGAGAAAAAAATGTATTGGGGGCGATTATCAATTTTACCTTCAAGAACCACATTTAGGTAAACTGTAAAATGTTGTGTGATGCTCACTCTTTCAGATGTTCTGAAGATGTTTACAGGTAAATGGTAAGCTGTGTGGCCAATATAGACATAACCATTCAACAAACATAAATGTCATGTATGATTCTCACTCTTTCAGATGTTCTGAAGATGTTTACTGGTGATGCTAAGCTGTGTGGCCATAAACATAATTGTTCACCAAACATAAATGTCTGTACCTTGACTAATTGACAACTTCCTGTAAAGGGAATTTAAAGAGCAACTTCAGCCTAAACAAACATACTGTCATTAAGTTACATTAGTTATGTTAATTAAAATGATAGGCAATATAATCTCTTACTCACCCTGTTTTAAAAGAACAGGCAAATGTTTGTGATTTCATGGGGGCAGCCTTTTTGGTTGAAAGGAGGTGACAGGGAGCATGAGACACAGTTCCAACTGTCCTGTGTCCTGATCAACTCTTCCAAGCTGTGGGCACTAGGCTTCAAATCTCAAATTCAAAAAAAAAGAAATGTGTGCCAAAACAGCAGGACGAGAACAACAAAATCAGAAATCCCATCATGCTTTGCACAGCATCAGGGGGAAAATGTCCGGGCAGATTTCTTTGATGGGGCAGAGCTTAGCTTTTTGTGCAGCTAGAAATGAGGCTTGGGTAAGGAAAACCAAGTTCTGATGCTGTGAAACTGTTGAAGAAACACCACGCCTTTTCAGTGCTGCTGAGTAGATTTTTAGTCTGGAGGTTTACTTTAAGCATGGTTAGTCTTACAAAAGAAGTTCATTTGCATCACACAATAATTCCAAGAATGTGGAGATGTTGATTGGCCATTAGCTTGCAATTGATGGCCCTCTCATAATAAAAAGTGGCTGTACACGGTGGCAAGCGTTTGACTGGTGGTCAGTCCACTGGGTGAATAAAACTTGTGGTCTGTGCCAACTACAAGCTCCTCTGATGCCCATTTAACAGAACATGCTTCATCACATTAGTGGCAAAGTGATTGCAGTTTTGGAATGGCAGTAAGGATGTGCAGCTGTATAAATACGGTGACAGTGCAACCACTTCTAGACCTTCTTCATCTGTGTTTCCCCCATATGTACCAGAGCAGTTTTGACATTTTTGCTATGTCCCTGGTTAATCAGCAAAAAGTTGTATCCCTACCTATGACACTTAAAGAGGAACTGTAATGACAAAACGGCCCCTGGGGGGTACTCACCTCGGGTGGGGGAAGCCTCCGGATCCTAATGAGGCTTCCCACGCTGTCCTTCATCCGTCAGGGGTCTCGCTGCAGCCCTCCGTGCAGCGGTGACGTAATATTTACCTTCCTGGCTCCTGCGCAGGCGCTCTGACGGCTGTCGGCTCCGAAGTAGGCGGAAATACCCGATCGCCATCGGGTCTGCTCTACTGCGCAGGCGCAAGGTTCCGGCGCCTGCGCAGTAGAGCGGACCCGACGGAGATCGGGTATTTCCGTCTATTTCCGTGCCGAAAGTCGCCACAGCGCCCCCGCTGGAGCCAGCAAAGGTAAATATTGAACTGACAGTCGGCACAGTCGTCGGCTGTTCGGAGGGCTGCGGCGAGCCCCCCGTGAGACAGAGGACGGCGTGGGAAGCCTCATTAGGATCCGGAGGCTTCCCCCACCCGAGGTGAGTACCCCCCAGAGGATCTTTTTAATGTTACAGAGTCTCTTTAAATAATATACTGTATATTTATATAAATAAATACATATTTATATAAATTTACATAAATGTATACAGTTTAAAAATAGACAGTGCTACTGTAGATAAAAACTACAAGTTTTATTTGGCTAGTTCTCCTGTTTTTTTTTTACAAAACTTAAATTCTGATCCTGTCATAATTAATGGTGATGATATTTGATTCTGAAATACAGATGGATTTTTGGTACAGCATGTGCTTTTAGTGCAGTACTAACCTGTCGATTTTCCAGTTTAATTCCCTGCAAAATCGATCAATCTACAGGGAATCGATTTCATTAAAATGTATGCTATATCCTGTTTTTATTATTTTACATTTGAAATGTGTGATACTTTATTATGACTCTCCGTTGTGCTGTGATTTGTATATGCATGCAAGTATCCCTTTGAAGTTTTGCTTCAATAAAAATTGTTGTAAAAAAATAAAAAAAAGTCTGCTATATCAACTTTTGGTGCAAAAATCATTCAAATGTTTTCATTGGACAGAATGGAAGACCCATGTAGATTGGGGCTAGGCAGGAGCGGTGGTAGATCAACATCCCATAGCGTTGCATTACATCGAGCAGTGCAACACTGCAGTTTAATTGATTCCCTGCTGTAATCTACTGAAAATCGATGTGCAGTGTATGGTAGGAATGGATTCCCTCCTGAATATATTCCTTTCAGAAAGGAATCGATCATTTTGCCACATCGGGTGGCAATCTTTAAGTGTATGGCCAGCCTTACCCAAGAGTGTGCGTGTGTGTGTGCGTGTGTGTGTGTGCGTGCGTGTGTGCTTTAGACCAATCAGCATATTACCCAAGAATGATTTGAATTAATTTATGGCAGTTTCAATCATTTTGTTCTTCTGGAAATCAAATGATAGCATCTGATTGATTTAAAAGGCTAAATTGATTAAAATGCAGCAGTGCAGTTGGAAATATGGATCCATCTAAATGAATCAGTAGTTTTGGAAATTACCAAGCAGTATAAGCCATGCACTTGCAGGTTTTGAGCAATTTCTTTAAAAATCTGATACAAATTATGTGACCTGTATGATACAATTAAACCCCAGAATAATTGTATTGTTTTTATGTAATTATATAGTGCTGACATCTTATATAGTCTTCTTTTCTTACAATGAACATAGTTATGTCACTGACTGTCCCTCAGAGGGTGTACATTTAATAAAGGTGCCCAGGGAAAAGGCTGCAAGGTAATACTGATAACAGAATATGGTAATTTTACCGATATTCTACTATCCTCATTTAGGCCTAGGGCACACCAGAGCGGTTCGGCAGCGTTTTTTGATCCGCTTCCGGATGTGGAAATGCTTGGGTAATGTATTTCAATGGGCCGGTGCACACCAGAGCGGGAGTCGTTTTACTCCCGGGCTGCTGCAGATTTTGGATTGCGGAGGCGTTTCTGCCTCCAATGTTAAGTATAGGAAAAACGCAAACCGCTCTGAAAAACGGCAGTTCAGAGCGGTTTTGCAGGCGTTTTTGTTACAGAAGCTGTTCAGTAACCGCTTTACTGAAACAATATATGAAATCTACTACACCAAAAACGCTTTCCAAAACGGCAAAATGCTAGGTGAAACGCTACAGAAAAATAAAAAGCGTTTCAAAATCTGCTAGCATTTTGCAGATCTGCTAGCGGGTCTTGGTGTGCACCAGGCCTTACTGATAGTAAAATACTCTATTACCTTCTGTAACCTAATTCTCACACTAATGCTGCCCTAACACAAACTCCCCCCCCCCCCAACACCCACACACTCCTAACACTAACCTCCTCCCAGTTTCTCCCAGCTGGCCATACACTATACAATTTTGTAGCCCAATTAGACATTAGAAAAGACAAAATTGTCTAATCAGGCAACAATTGTTGTATTTTTTTGTGTTTTTGATTGGCACCATAATTGACATCATGATGATAATACAAAACGGCATAGCTGGTTTTTGACAGTGTTCAACATAATGTCAATCATAATGTTGATAATCAAAAACACAGTTAGGCACTGTATGCGATTCTGATTCCAATTTTTAATAGTTTTTTTTACATGCGATTTCAATTTCCGATTTTCAATCGAAACTGCATGCTGTGTTTTTTCTGTGTTTTTCTGTTCATGGCATTCAGGGAAAATCGGAATCGCAAATCGGAATCGCAAATCGGATTTGCACTGTGCAGGGAGCCTTATATAGTGTATAACCTCCCCTCAATAACAAATTGCCTTGCGCCTGAAACCTCATTCAGCTGTCAGGTCACCCTTTCACCATGGAGCATCATTCCAGGATAGAGTTGGCAAGGAAGACTCCGAATGGAGGAGAGGGAAGTGTCCAAGGTCCTATAGCTGGAGTTTGCCTATACTATAGGCAAACTCTGGCACTCACATTAATTGGCTATAATATAGTCATTCAGCTATATTATAGCGCACTTTGCGCCCTTTTTTAAAGGGACTTTGATCAGTATTAAAAACATATTCTGGGCTTACCTGGGGCTTCCTCCAGCCCCCTGTAGCCCACGGCATCCCCCGGCATCCTTTTTGGCTGTACCTTGGTTATGCTGGCGGTTCCGGTAATCCAGCAACTTTGTCACGTCATCACACTGGTCGCCGTAAGTGTCCTGGGCATGCGCAGTTCTCTAAAGACTGAACAGCGGATATACAGGACGCTTACGTCGACTAGCTTGATGACGCGACGGGTGCGTGACGACTTTAGCCGAAGTCACTGAATTACCAGAGCCACCAGCAGTACCAAGGAAGAGCCGAAGAGGATGCCTGGGGACCTTGCGGGCTACGGGGGGGGGGGGGGGGGGGGCTGGAGGAAGCCACAGGTAAGTCTAGAATTCGTTTTTTAACTGCTTCACTAAGATGAGCTCTTAATCTAGTCCCCACCAAGATATTTGTCCCTCCCTACCATAGTCTAAGGCAATTTTGGGAGGAGGAAATTTAATTATTAGTATATTTTAAGGTTGTGGGGAAAAAACACAAAAACAGGAAAAACATACAAACTCTATGCAGATGGTATATAATTTGAACCTCAAGATTCTAGTGCTACAAGACAAGAGTGCTATTCACCACACTGAATTATCAGCTTTATCTCACGTATGGTTAGATTGCCATCTAATCATGAGCTCTTTCTGTAACATCAGAAGAGAGAATTACCTATAGCTTATTTGCACTATAGCAGTACAACTTGCCATAATATTTACAGATTTTCTATCATCTCGCACAGCATAACTTAAGAGCTCTGGGCCCCAGTGCGAGTTATATATAATAATTGATATGGAGCACCAAAACCTGCCAAGGACAGCTGCAGTGTCAGAGAGGTGTAAGAAGGGGAGGAGAACAGTCTATTTATGGTTATAACTAACCAAAGCACATATAGAGGTGATCATTACCAGCTTAGCACCAATACAGAGCTAATAAAGTGGTTGAAGGAGGGCCCCTCTGGTCCAGGGGCCCTGGTGTGGTTGCTGCCTCTGCATCCCCTATTGCTATGCCACTCTTGCATCTAACGTGGTGTCTTTCTCTGTCACCATGCCCCATTATAGAAATATCCTGGAATGTGGTACTTATAGTGACATCCTTGTGTAGCAGCTTAAAGAATAACTGAAGTGAGAAGAATATGGAGACTACCATATTTATTTTCTTTTAATCAATACCAGTTGCCTGGCAGCCCTGCTGGTCTATTTGGCTACAGTAGTGTCTGAATAACACCAGAACAAGCATGCAGCTAATCTTGTCAGATATGACAATAATGTCAGAAAAGCTTGACCTGCTGCATGCTTGTTCATGGTCTATGAATAAAATTATTAGAGGAAGAGGATCAGCAGGACAGCCAGGCAACTGGTATTGTTTTAAAGGAAATAAATATGCAGCCCCCATATACCTCTTGTTACAGTTGTCCTTTAAGTCAGAAAATCTGTCAAGTGATTTAGAGGGTAAATTAAACTAAATAAAAAATAGTTTGTATGTTTTCTTTGTCTGTAATGTGGTACAGTGTGTCACTTAAAAAGAAACAAATAATAAGATCAGATTGATGGTAAATATAAAATACCTAGCAAGGGCCATAAAAAGCAAGAGGGGGTGAGAAAGTAAGGCTGTAGACACACTGTGAGTGCTTTAAGAGCGCTTTTCTGACCATCAGTGCTTTTTGAGCATTCAAAAAAACAGATTAAATTAAAATTACTGCAATTAAAATAAAAACCGTTGCAATCGTGATCTCTGGGATTTTACTGCAATTTTTGCAGCGATTTTAATATGTCAATGGGAGCATTTTTTTTAAATGCTCAGAAAGCAGTGATGGTCAGAAAAGTGCTTGGAAAACGCTCACAGTGTGTCTGCAGCCTAGCTGTAGGTGAAAAGCGCTTGAAGAAGACTTTGAGCAGACAATACGGACAGACAGCGGCGGCGCCAGGGGGGTGCTCTGGAGTGCTTAAGCACCCTCTAAAATTCTCCAAGCACCCCGAAAGCACCCCCCAGTGTGAACTTGCGTTCGGCGTCATTTCACTGGCAGCAGCAGCCCGCAGCTCCGGCAGCGGTAGAGCAGGACTGCGGTAAAATGGCATCCGAAGCCCTGCTCTGGAGACTTTGAGTCTGCAGTGCAGGGCTTCGGGCGCCATATTCCAGTAGCCCTGCACTCAGCGCGGGAGTTTCAGTTGCTGGCTGCAGAGGATCGTGGGAGCTGCGTGCCGGACGGAGCCCGGGACAGGAGGTCTGCTGCAGGTGAGTAAATGGTTTTTTTTTAATCTATATTAGCAGGTGTATGTTCTGGTCAGGTCTGCCACATGATTGCACATATTTTCTGGTCAAATCTGCCACAAGATTGCACGTATTTTCTGGTCAAATTTGCCACATGATTGCACATATTTTCTGGTCAAATCTTCCACATGATTGCACGTATTTTCTGGTCAAATCTGCCGACATGATTGCACAATTTTTCTGGTCAAATCTTTCACATGATTGCATGTATTTTCTGGTCAAATCTTCCACATGATTGCATGTATTTTCTGGTCAAATCTGCCACATGATTGCATATATTTTCAAGTTAAATCTGCCACATGATTATACTTTTTTTTTGGTCAAATCTGCCACATGATTGCACGTATTTTCTGGTCAAATCTGCCGCCATGATTGCACATATTTTCTAATCAAATCTGCCGACATGGTTGCACGTATTTTCTAGTCAAATCTGCCAACAAGATTGAACTATTTTCTGGTCAAATCTGCCACATGATTGAACTTGTTTTCTGGGCAAATCTGCTCACATTATGTGTATTTTCTTGAGAAAACCTGCACAATTATGTGAATTTTCTGGTGAAAGGGTCACCAAAACTTGGGCCCACTGTCTTCGCGTTGCACTTTTAAAGGGAACCCAAGGTGAGAATAATATTGAGGCTGCCATATTTATCTCCTTTTAAGCAATACCAGTTGCCTGGCTGCCGTGCTGGTCCTCTGCCTCTAATTCTTTCAACCATAGACCCTGAACAAGCATACAGCAGGTCAGGGGTTTCTGACAATATTGTCAGAACTGACAAGATTAGCTGCATGCTTGTTTTTGGTGTAATTCAGTTCACTACTGCAGCCAAATAGATCAGCAGGGCTGCCAGGCAACTAGTATTGTTTAAAAGGAAATAAATATGGCAGCCTCCATATCACTCTCACCTCGGGTTCACATTAAATTACAGTTACCTCCGTCGTCCTCCGGTCATGGCCACGCCCATTTATTTGCCGCGGCGCAGGTTATGGCCACACCCATTTTTTGCGGGTCATCAGCTACCCCAGAAATTGGTCCAGCACCTGCATAGCACCCCCCCAAAAAAAACAAACTAATAGGTCAGGTGGAAACCGCATGCTCTTCCACCAGGAAATGATGAGCTGATACAGAGTAAGTGAGATTCTAGCACTGGGAAACTCTATTCCATTTTTATTATACATAAAAGATGCAAATAAGTATATACAAGAATGCAATACTTATTGTTTAGTTAAGAGTCAGGTCCTAACTACAGCAGCCTGACCCCCTTACTGATGCTCTTTTTCTTTAATTGGAGATCTAAAGCATCAATATAGTCTGTTCTCATCTGCGCTATTTTGGGTTTAGTGATAAATTACTTGCGAATAGTTTTACGTTTATGCTAATTGTATTCCCTGAAACTGTTTTCAAAGTAATTTACAGTTCCCCCAGTGCCACTTGGTGAAGTGCTGCTTTCCTAACAAACTCAAAACTATAACTTTCTATCATGTAGACTTCTTTTCCACATTCCTCTAGCAAATCATTGCAAACTCATGTGTCCAGGGAATGCAGAATAAAAATAATTATCATATATACTAACATAAGTTATCTTCATATCAGTTTTTAAAGCAGTGACTCTCAACCTGGGGACCATGGACAGGTGCTAATGTATCCTCAGGGTCTGCACACAGACTGGCATATCTTGACCCCAGGTGTGTAAGTGCGGTGTCTGGCTTGGCTACCAGGAGTCTCGGCGGCAGTCCGCTATGGGAAAATGGCACAGGACTGGAATCAGTTTGTGTCTCCAGTGCTTGGCTTAGGCCATCATTTTCCTGGAGGCTATACAAATAGTGGGCCGCAAGGAACAACGGGACAGGTCACAGGAAACAGAGGGGAAGGGCAGGGCCAGATTAAGTAGCACGGGGGCCCCGGGGCAAAGATAACCTGGGGACCCCAAAGTCAGTCACCCCCCAAACACCCTGGCAGCCACCCATTGGTCTGGTCCCACCACACCAAAATTTGAGTTGTCAGTAACCTCTCTTCCTATAGGTAGAGTGCTGCCCCCAGTATAGGTAAAATGCTGCCCCCAGTATAGGCAGAGTCTTGCACCCAGTATAGGTACAGTGCTGCCCCCAGTGTAGGTAGAGTCCTGCCCCCAGTATAGGTACAGTGCTGCCCGAGTATAGGCAGAGTACAGTGCTGCCCCCAGTATAGGCAGAGTATTGCCCCAGTATAAGTACAGTGCTGCCCCCAGTATAGGTACAGTACTGCCCCCAGTATAGGTAGAGTGCTGCCCCCAATATAGGTAGAGTCCTGCCCCCAGTATAGGTACAGTGCACTTGGGGCAAGAGCAGGCAAAGGGCAAAGGCAAAGCAGGCAAAGGGGGGTGCTTGGGGGCCCCTATGGGCCCTTGGGTCCTTTGCCTCCATTATAGCGCCAGCCCTGGGGAAGGAAAGGAAAGAGAGGTTTAGAAAGGCTCTCAATTTCCAACTTATTGTGGTAGCCTGGTTCTGCTATATAAGCTTCTTAAGTTTAGGTGGTTTTATCTAATTCATCCTCAAGTGACATTACGAGTCTAGAGTCATGTGGCAGTGTTGTCTGTTTGTCAACCAGGAAGTGTTAAATAAAGTTTACTCAGATGTTAGTCTGTCTGGTGATCCTATACAAATGTTTTGAAGTTAGCTATTGCTTTGTAAATTTAATAAAGCTTTGGAGAAGGGAAATGGGAGGATCTCATTGTTTATTATTGAAAATTATAGCATCCAGATGCACATAAAGACATGTTTAATGTATAAGGGGATTATTTTGATGCACTGGCAAGGGAAGCAATAGCATATACTGTAGCTTTAATCAGATAGAGAATGGAGTGTGATGTAGAGAACTAGAACTAGTTTTTATTATTTTCTTTTCATTTTTTCTGCTTCATTTTGAATCAGGCCCTAGTCTTTAGAAGCATTGCAAATCTGGCCCATTTCTATCATATGACAGTTAGAAATTACCTTTAGCTAGCAGGTCGATTTGATTCTGTCGTCTACTTAACTTCTCTTATAAACGCTCCCTTCTAAGCGCTGGGCTAGTTCATTGACTGTTTTCATCATTTACAGCCAGTGCTGAGAAGACCACTTTACTGGGATTCAGTTGTTCTAAGTAGATGGGAGACCCCTTATTCAGTGCTATTATGCTTAAAACATGATGCATAATCCACAGAACTAGTGTGACAGTAGCACCTCTTTAGGGATTTTAAGAAAGAAAATCCATATATACCTGCCTAGTACCTAATAGATTTGCCAAGCACAATATGAGAAATGGAAAGTGTGAAATGTTTAAACAGAAACCTAAGAGCTGAATTGGTGTTACTATTGTTTTTCAATCACTTTTGTAGAAATGGAATGCATTGCAGTCATGCCCAATAGACTTCCTCCTAGCCTGAGTAAGTTTTATAGGTATTTCAGATTACATTCATTCTAAGCGAAGGGTTCACTCTACAACAGGTTTTTGCCCCTATTTTAATATACTGTTTGATACCAATAGTAGTAACTCCACCTAGCTTTACACTTCATTGTTTCTTGGTATACTGAAAGATCTTTATCTTCCTGGCAGAAATGCTATAATGATCATTTTATGGTTGAGATGTTAAGTTATGTATGCTTTGTAGAAGCACTGTTCAATTGGAAGGTAATAGTGGTCATTCTCTGTTTCCTCCACAATTATTCCTGACTGAATAGCTGAAAACATATTTTCTCATATGACAGTTCATTAGCTGAAAATAACAGATCCCGTTTTCTACAGGAGGCAAATGACTTTTTAATAATGATGTTCACTGAAAAATTAATTGCCTTTGTTCTATTTTTCAAAGCATTTATTAATATTATTATTGTGAATTTACTAACCATGAATTGTCACCGTGTTATCAAGAAAATTACATGGTAGTCACCTGGGTTCATAATTATAGGGCAGAATATGAAGAATTGTATTGATTTTGTGTAGCGTCTTGATAAGTAATGTTCATTTTATTTCTAAAGCTAACCTGGGTTCACTGTTTACTTTCATATCTACATCCCGGTATGTAGGTGACAAACAGTCACTTCGATGTGGCTGCAGGTATCTTTGTAGAAGTTTTCCCAGAAGCCTCTATGCCTGGGGTCAGTGGCATAGCTACAATTCATGCGGCCCCCCTGCAAAACTTTGATAGGGCCCCCCAATGTTTACACCCTTTCCCTTGCCTCCTTCACGGCCTTTGGGCCCATCTCACAAGGGTCATAAAATAAGTGTGGCCATGATCTTCACACTCATAACAAGTGTAGCCACAAAACCACCTGATCTGACGTATTGTCCGCTGTGCAGGAGGAAGGGAAGGCTAGTAGTTGGAGCCCCCCACAACTCTGGGCCCCTCTGCGATCGCAGGGGCTGCTCCCCTCTAGTTACGCCCCTGACTGGGGTATTCTAGAAAAGCAGATTTTACTGCTTTATTAGTTGTTAAAAATCGAATTTTCTTTACAGACATGGATATATTTGGAACATAGTTGTAAGTTATGTTAATTACTCAGATTATTATAATCTGTGTTACTGGCTTAAATTTGGGTGTTATATATTTATTTTGGGCCACATTGACACTACAGGCCATTCCCCCATTTTCTGTAGTGTAAAAAAGCAGCCTAGGTTAATCAATGGGCTTGCTCACATCTAATGTGGTTATGTTTTTTCCTGACATTGTGCTAGTTTCATTGAGCCCAGACATTTTATTCAGGTTTTTTTCCTGTGACCCAGTGGGTCAAATAGCTTAAGAAGGACCTAGTGCTGGAACAGTGAGATGTAAGTGGATCTGGGATAGCCTCTGGACTATCCAGAGACTCCCCTCTACTGAGGTAAGTATCTTTTTGTTCAGCTTGTTTCACAATTGCTCTAATTTAAAAACATTACCCAGTAATTAAGGCCAGTATACCTAGCCTTAATTAGTACAGAAGTGCCCCTATTTCCTCAATAAAGTGTCTCTACAATTTTGTTTCCCATCATATAGTGACCCTATTATAGTTTTCCCACACACTGTAGTGCTCATATTATAGCGTTCCCTCCTATACTGTCTGAAATATCTGCCACTTCATTTCCTACCAGGCTAGGCTATTGCTATTGCATTTGGGTTGGAATTTAGCTTCACAGGTCCTCTTTGCCATGCTCTCCATCCTTTCATTAAGTAACTTCATCCATTCAGACCTCCTCACAGTAATTAGGGAAGTACTTGTATCCCCATTGTTTTCAGTGATTCACAAACTCAGGTAATTGAACTGAAGAGGCATTCAGAGCTGGTAATGTGGATTTCTATTAGTCCAGATGTGCCCTAAAGTCTCACATATCAATATGATGACAAAGTATTTGGGTTCTCTTAATAAGTTATGTTATACCATGTCTAAGAGTATCCTTATAACAGTAGTGCACCCTCAATGCTGTTCAACCCATATACGTAACAACTTTCCTTCCACCTGCCAGGAACATTTCCTGGTGATTGAACATATGCATGGAAATAAATTTTATTACACCACTAATCCAGTAGGGACAGGAAAAATCTAGCAAAAATATAATATTTTTAGGAGCTGGTAAATCACATTTACCCTCTGGCTAAGCTTTACACACTTTTTTGGCTGATCTTAGTGTGTTAAGCTTGTTATTATGATTGATTTATATAGTCCTATCATTTTCCATAACGCTACACAAGATAAATTCAACACAGTGGCACATTATGCAAAGATGGTTACAACATGACAGAAATTAATACAGACAACTGCCCAACAAATACACAAAGGTTAAAGACACTTTCAGAAATAGAGCTATGCCATTGTGAGCTTGCAATCTAAAGGGACTAGGAAAGAAAAACAAGGTAGGTAGGTAGTTAGTAAGCTGCATGCTTTGGTTTATGTATTATTGGCAAACCATTAAACCAGCTATTGTAGGAATCCCATGCTTGGTTGTGCAAATGAAAGCAAACAATTAGCTATGAGTGGCAAGGCACTGTCAGGGGACTGTGTGGGAGATTTGCCTACACGGGGCATCCCTGTAGAATGTAATCTACGATTACGTCCAACCAAAGCCTCCCACCTGTATGCTACCTAATTTATGCAATTCCTGCTAGATTTGGTACGGCAGGCAAAGGGTGTATGACAGTACACCTGATTGGCTGACTGGCATTGGCTGATCAGATAAAGGTAGGAAATTGCTTTAGCTGGGAGTGAGCAAATTGTGTGTTTTGAAGTTAACATTGAGTTCAGAGGCAGTGGGGATGAATTCCCTGGGGGTGAGAGGTCCAGGGCCCACCCACACATCCCTCTGGGTGCGCATGGTGGTTTGAGGGCCCCAGCCAGTGAGAGAGACTGGAGCCCCCGGCTGTCGTGCGAACCAGTGTTTGTGACAACAAATACACAAAGGTTAAAGACACTTTCAGAAATAGAGCTCTGCCCTTGTGAGCTTGCAATCTAAAGGGACTAGGGAAGAAAAACAAGGTAGGTAGTTAGTAAGCTGCATGCTTTGTTTTATGTGTTATTGGCAAACCATTAAACCAGCTGTTGTAGGAATCCCGTGCTTGGTTGTGCAAATGAAAGCAAACAATTAGCTATGAGTGGCAAGGCACTGTCAAAGCTGTATAGGCAGACGTCAGGAGATGGATGCAAAAAAAGTTTTAAGGCATAATCTGGAACCCTTCCCAGATCAGTGGCCACCCCTCCCAAGTGGATGGAGGAGCAAGGAGAAAACTGGTTAGAGAGGTCACCAAAAGACTTAGGGCAGTGTAAACTGGAATTAATGGCAGAGAGTGGTTATTGCATGCATACCACAATATATGTTATATGTTACAAGTGCTCCACAAATGTTGCAAAACTGATATCCCCGCATACTTCAGGCTGTAATTAAAGCAAACAGTGATTCCACAAAATAATGGCGTTGTGTGTGTGTGTGTGTGTGTGTGTAGGGGGAGGGGGGGGGTTGTCCATTACAAATTTCAATGGGTTGTTTTTTTTCTCTGTTGCCATCATATCTTAGCTGTTATAATTTCCATTTATATTTAATATGTGTAGCTTTAAAAATACCTATACCAACTGTTATGCTTTCGGTTTTCCCTTTTCTTTTTTAAATCTCTGCATTTGTCAATATGAGCATAAGTTCCATACCTCAGTGGTATGGCGAGATTTGTGCATCTGGACCCTTATTCCTGAAATACAAACCAAAAACACTCAAAATGAGTTTTTCCTTAATTAACTTTGTATTCATATTAATGTTCTCGCTTCCCTGTAACAGTTTTTGCTTGCTAGGTTTTAGAAAGATAAGGTGAGATTACACATAGGCAAATGTTTTATGCACCAAGGGTATTATGTAACACAAATCTAAAAATACATTTATTTTTTTCAATTTTTCTTTTTAATATATCTGTAGCATGATATAAATAATATTATTTTGTTACAGTAACATCTGCAGCACTTTTCTGTCATTGCCTTAACATGAAGTATCTATAGGTGGCAGCAGAGATCTGATTTTAAATTAGTTTTAAACTATGTAGCAGTAATCTTCATGCAACTGAATACTAAAGCTACTGAGAAATAAAATACAAGTAAAGCCTTTCATACCACATTTTAACTTTTTAAAAGTTTATATAATGTTTTATTATTTTAAGCTGAACCTGAAGCACCATTGTCTGTTATCATTTTGACTACAATCATACTGCTAACAATGGTAACAGTAAAAAAGGGCGCAGGAGGCTAGTGGACAAATCGGGCGCCGCCATTCACTCCCATAATAAATATCGTTTAATGGGCGCCCGATAGGAAAAAGGGCGCCGGAGAAAAATAACGTTTTAAAAGCGGCGCCCGGAGACTTAATGTTTTATTACTGCTTCTCATGATTACACATTATTTAATGATTTATACATTTTTTAATATTATTTTTAAACGAAAAACAGTACAATATTTTTTTCAAACATTATTTTTAAACGAAAAACAGTACAATTTTATTTTTTTACATTATTTTTAAACGAAAAAACCGCACAATATGTTTTTGAAACGTTATTAATGCTTATCACAGGGGGGTCTTAGGTTTAGGCACCAACAGGGGGGTCTTAGGTTTAGGCACCAACAGGGGGGTCTTAGGTTTAGGCACCAACAGGGGGGTCTTAGGTTTAGGCACCAACAGGGGGGTCTTAGGTTTAGGCACCAACAGGGGGGTCTTAGGTTTAGGCACCAACAGGGGGGTCTTAGGTTTAGGCACCATCAGGGGGGTCTAGGGGTTAGGGGTAGGTACAGGGAGGGTTACTTAGTAATTTTTTTTTTAAACGTTATTATACGTTTCACTATTTAAACGAAAGATTAACGTTTTTACAATTGCCGATTTAATGCACATTATTTAATGATTTATAACTTTATAAAACATTAATTTTAAACGAAATACAGTACAATACATTTTTAAACGTTATCCATGCTTATCGTTTAAAACCCCGCGCCCTTTTTTTCCCAGCGCCCCTTTTTAACGTACGCGCTAACAATACAGCAGTCAAACAAAGCTAAGTGCATATCTACTGCCCTGTGAAGTGCCTCCATGTCAACCTTCTTCCAACCATTAGGAAAAGAGCATTAGAATAAGACTTAAAGCGGACCCAAATCAAACATTTTTTTAATTAAAAATATTTAGTAACACCACTCTGACACATACAAAGATAAATAAACACTCCTTCAAGGCTATGAGAATTTCAGTGCATGTTTTTCACCCCTCTCTTTTCATAGCTAGGGTTATACAGGGGGCAGCCATTAGCAATTCCTCCATTGCTGGTCACCATCTACTCCACCAGTTTGCCGGAAAAATCCCGGCAATTTGAAAGGAAGGGAGGGGTTCCTCAAATAAATGTAAAATATTTTAGATTTGTCATCATGCAGCTG
This sequence comes from Hyperolius riggenbachi, assembly GCF_040937935.1. NCBI lineage: Eukaryota > Metazoa > Chordata > Amphibia > Anura > Hyperoliidae > Hyperolius > Hyperolius riggenbachi. Next base: position 257,650,793 of record NC_090648.1, read on the forward strand.
AAAAAAGGCTGCGATTTATTATTATAATTTAGAAAATAGATTTTATTTCTAAAATCTTGTATTTTTAATTCGGGTCCACTTTAAAGGAAATTACAACTTTCATTGCTTCAAAACTAATTTCTCAAAACAAGTCCAAGAAAAAGTGAAGTAAAGCGAAAGTCATTACCCAGGTTTCTGTTGTTACAAGATGCACAAAGCAGGTAATTTGGGTGCTGGCGGCAGTACGGTAAAATGGGCAGCACACAGACTACAATATTAATTGCGGCTACTGTGGTGTCTAGGGGATAATTTGGGCTCTGCAGACACGCAATAAAAATATCAGGATAGCGGCTGATGCCCAATAAATAGTGTAGGGGAGGGTGTACTTGTCTGCCAAGGCGGCATGGATATCAACATGGATTGCAGAGGGTGCGGTTAGGGTTAGGCATGGGGGGAGTTGGTTAGGGTTAGGCATCAGTTGATTAGGGTAATGATCTGGTTAGGGTTATGCATAGATAGTATATAAAATTGGTAAAACTTATCAATATTTTACTATCGGAATTACCACTGCCCAATAGTAGTATATCGGTAGTTCTACCAGTATTCTACTAGCAGCTATCTCCGGCGCCCAAATTACTGCATCACCCTTTTTTCCTGTATGTCATGACGCAATAATTTGGTTTGGTTGCCATGAGCAGCTGTTTCCCCACCTGCATTAACATACTACATACAACTACTCTTCATTTTAAAAAAATCTAGTTTGGAAGAAAATCTTGCTGCAGTGGTCTGGTTGGCAAGCACAGATGCAGCCCCAGGCAGCCATGTTTTCCTGGTACTTCCTAGCTTCCAGTAAGTCATTGATCAAGCAGCTTTTTCCACCTCACCATGGTCTGTGCATTTATTCCCAGTATTGCATCTGTCTTCCTATTACCCGTACCTCTTCTCAGTATGCACAGGGCATACAAATGTGGCTAGCTATAAAGGGCAGCTGCATAGTGCTGGGGTGGGTGAAGGATATTATTTACTCTGGTTTTCACTAATTATACACCAATCACACCTGCAGTATAGTTTGCTTAGTATGGCTTTACAGTAGTGGAAAATATGTAATGTCACATTTCCACATTTTAGTTAAGTCATATTGCTGTTTCTGATTATAACAGCATTTCCCTTTAACTTTTGCCTAAATAAAATACAGTCTGGTGTCCCAGCTCAGTCACCTCTGAAATGTACTAATGAAATCTTTTTTTTTTTAATACGCCATGACAGCACAATGAAAGGCCAAGAGATAAAGTAGGTTTAACAGCAATCTCCTCGGTCCCTAGAGGCAATTGAAAATACTTTGAGAAAGATGGTAGAAGCTGTTATCACTGGTGTTATCCCCACTTCCTTGCTTGAAAGATGTTTAACCTCAGTGTTGCTGAATGTCAGACTGACTGTGATCACACCTCCTTGTGACTGCTTCATCATAGATTATTTGTACTTTGGACAGATAGCCTTCCAAGTTGCTTATTGATTGTATCTTCACAACAGTCATTCCAAGTGATAGCACCTACTAGTTATCTTCTTAACACTCATAAGTTATTGTTGCTGTTTCTGATCTCTAGTAACGTTTCTGAGCCCCTGTGCTTTGAACTGCCTCTGAATTTGGACAGCTATCCTTCTTTAAAGTTGCATCCAACTACTAACGCCATTGCAAATAAGTATCTTTAAAAATGCTTCGTAGTTGACATTTTAGTTCTGGTGAGATATCAGTGATTATATTGGAGTGGCTTCTTTCATCTTTTCATCAACCTGGCAGCACAGTGCCTGCACCGGAGTTCCATTACAGGTGTGTGAATGTTATTATTTTGTAATCATTTATTCAATGAAAAAAATACTCAAATATACAGTACCTTTTCCTTCTGAGGTAAAAGTATGCTTGTTATTCGCATTATTGTCTTGTGTTCTCTCCTATGGTGTTTCTTCCTAAAGCTGCCTATAGATCATACAATCTTGTTTGTACAAACTTACTAAACAAAAGAAGCAACTGGGTCTCCGCCTGGATTTTGGCCTAGTTAGGTCAATTTATTTAGTTAGTGCCACATGTACAAACCATGTACAAAGCACATGGTTTTAGTCTGTCCGATTTTCCTAAACGGCTAACCAGACATTTGTGCAAAGACCTACTTATGTGCAAAGCTAATAGTCCACAGTTGGTTCAGGTTTGCTCTGCTAATGGATTGTCTTGCATTATCCTCATGCACTCTCTTGTGCAAGTAAGACATTATAGTGGAATCTATGATAGCAGGCTGGCCGGCCCAGAAACCGAACACTTGATACTCTGGTGACTTTAGTGCCTTCGATGAATACCGGGCTGAGTGGGGGGGGGGGGGGTATTTCCTGAAATCGATGATCAACTCGACAGTCTTTGCAGCATTTAGGACAAGCATGTTTTCCTTACACAAGTTGCAGGTTCGCACAATCTCACTGCGGCAGGTGCGTTTGTCCTCTCCACTGATGAGACCAAGGATGGTGGTGTCATCCGCAAATTTAATTACCTTAAAGGACCACTACCACGAAACATTACATTTTCAAACACCCCCACAGTAGTTACAGCAATCATACAGAATATTCACAGTGTCATTTATTTCAATGTATTGCATGGCCCTTTAAAGATCCATATAACACTGTATACTGTATACGTCACTCCTTGCATTCCCACTGACGGACTTCTGCATCTTTAAACCCATCATAGGGGAAGCCTTATCAGTAGTTGTGAACAAACAAGTAACTATGGTATAATCCTTCCCGTGCCCCAGCTTTCTAACTGCCATAAACCCTCATGAAAACCCTCGAGCTGACAAGGTCCTTGCAGCCCCCAATCTCTGCCTGAAAAGCAATTGTGTGACAGCTCTTACCTCAGCGCGGGACATGGCTGTGTAATAAGATACCTCGGAGCTGCTCTCCCCGACCAGTCTACTCGCTGCTTGTAATGATGCGCAGACGCAGAGCTGCTAAATCTCTTCACAATGCTTTTCAGGCAGAGAGTGGGGGCTGCAAGGACCTTGTCAGCTCGGGGGTTTTATTATTATGATGGGATGAAACTGCGTGGGGGCAATGGGGGCACAATTTTAGTGTTTGCCATAGGCGCTATTTTGCCCAGATATGCCACGGACGGCCTCACGACCCCCATGTGTGCACAGCCGTGACCCCCCTGCACGCATGGCACCTGTAGCACCTCAACTGCTGCCTGAATCCTGCCCACAGCCGCATGCCGCACACAGGCACCAGGGACACAGCGGATGCAGCAACACAGGGAAATTATTACATATTAATGATTATTGATATATATATAGTGCCAGCATCTTCCATGGCGCAGAGTTATATTTTTTTATGCTTTAGTCTTAAATGAGGTCAAGTATGTTAGGAAAAAACATTACTACACACTGCTTAACTGTTTTGCCATCTGCTGCACACCTAGAAATGAGTGTGTGCAATTGCAGTTTCTTTGATGCAAATGCCCAAAGCTTTCAGTCGTTTTCAGTTTTTAATATATCAGATCCTGAAAACACTATTCTAATATGTACTTCTCCAGTGCAAGTACACTCTACTATGAATATGAATTTCATTCCTTGCTGCCTGGAAGTTCATACAAATCCTCTAGAAATGTACTCTGTAAATAATCTTATAAATGATCGTTCAGCAACAATATGCATTCTCTTTCAATATAAGAAAAATATGTTTCCAAGGCATACCAGATTTTTTGATAGTACTGCTTTCTATTGGCGGTGATTAAAAGTATTTTAGGGGGAAATATGCACTCCTTTATATTATTGCTAGAAATCTTGTAAGCAATGTGAAGGATGTTACCCTCTCACTAGCTGAAATGCTGCTATTGGCATTCCAAATACTGATGGAGCAGCATCTTTCCAAATACAAGTAACACCACTAGTGTAAGGTGAAGTCATGCATATACCCAATAGCTTCTGTGTCTCTGAGTGAGGACTTCCTGCTGTGCCTTAGCCCATGGTGAGTAACCTAAACACAGATGTAAAATAATACACTCAATTTGCTGTATGTCACGTCTGTGGAAAGCATTATAGGGGGGCCCACCTTTATACATTTTCTCTGGCCAAGCTGGTACTGTAAGGCTAAACAGTTTCATATCTACTTTGTTTCATTAAAGCAGACTGTTGAACTGTTGCACAGCAGGCTGAGGCAATGAATAGTCTTTATTCCACATGTAGTTGCTGAATTCTTTTCTCTGTATTCGGTGCTTGTTTGGGCAGATTAAAGTGTCCTGATGAATTCTTATCAGCAGCTGTGAATAGACTGCTGGAGTTCTGCTGAGGCAGCTCTTTATACAGTAAACACTGAGGCTTAAAGAGGAACTCCAGTGAAAATAATGTAGTAAAAAAAGTGCTTCATTTTTACAATAATTATATATAAATGACTTATTTAGTGTATGTAAACAGCTGTTATTTCTCACAATACAACAAGGGTCCCACAGAGTGACGTCAGCACCATGGTCCTGACATCACACTGTGGGAGGAGTTTCACCACAAAATCAGCCATACAAAACCCCCTGATGATCCGTTTGTGAAAAGGAATAGATTTCTCATGGGAAAGGGGGTATCAGCTACTGACTGGATGAAGTTCAATTCTTGGTTACGGTTTCTCTTTAACCTTTTCAGTGTTTCTTGCAAGGAAACGTAAGGGTTTTGTTTTTTGTTTTTTGTTTTTTAGGATTTCCATAAATTGTAGTGAAGACTTTTTTTCATAAAAGGTATCATGCTGTGGCTAATCTTTTAGATCAGTCATGAAGTTTCCACTGTCAAGAATGATCTTTTTTAACCCATTTGCGTTCCGTCGTTTTCACCTGAGAAATGTTCACCTCCCATTCATTAGCCTATAACTTTATCACTACTTATCACAATGAACTGATCTATATCTTGTTTTTTCCACCACCAATTAGGCTTTCTTTGGGGGGTACATTTTGCTAAGAGCCACTTTACTGTAAATGCATTTTAACAGGAAGAATAAGGAAAAAACGGAAAAAATTCATTATTTCTCAGTTTTCAGCCATTATAGTTTTAAAATAATACATGCCTCCATAATTAAAACTCACGTATTGTATTTGCCCATATGTCCCGGTTATTACACCGTTAAAATTATGTCCCTATCAGAATGTATGGCGACAATATTTTATTTGGAAATAAAGGTGCATTTTTTCCGTTTTGCATCTATCACTATTTACAAGTTTAAAATAAAACAAATATAGAAATATTTCATCTTTACATTGATATTTAAAAAGTTTAGACCCTTAGGTAAATATGTACATTTTTTTTTTATTGTAATGTGTTTTTTTTATATTAAACATTTTATTTGGGTATTTTTGGGAGGGTGGGATGGAAACAGTAGTTTTTATAATGTAAATGTGTGTTGAATTTTATTTTTTTTTACTTTTAGTTGTAGTTTTACTTTTTAGCCACAAGATGGCGGCCATGAGTTTGTTTACATGATGTCACTCTAAGCGTAACATACGCTTAGAGAGACGCATGGGGGAGGTAACAGCCAGAAAAAGCGCAGCTTCCGAGAGAAGCTGTCGCTTTTTCAGCGGGGGAGAGGAATCAGTAATCGGGCACCATAGCCCGATTTACTGATTGCCTGGCTAACGAACCGCGGGCCGGGAGCACGCGTGCACGGCCGCGGGAGCGCGCATGGTTCCTGGACGTAGTTTCTACGTCCAGGTACTAAAATAGGTTAATGAACTGCAGAAACTGTCTGATAGTTTGTCAATGAGGGAAGGCTGGATACTTAATGTGTGTTGAACAAGTAGTCCAAAATGGAAGATTACTCCCTTTTGCAGCACTGGCAGCTTTCTCCCCCAAAAGTGGGGAAAAAAGTCACTGCATCTTATAGTCCAAATGCAGGAAGTTCCTGACTTGTGAACGTCTGACAATACAAACCTCCAACCCGCCGCAATGTTGGGGAATCCCTGTATTGTACCCATGCAGAGGAGGACACAGGGGGACAAACAGAGGACACAAGGGGACACAAAGGGGCATAAAGGAGGACACAAGGGGGACAGAAGAGGACACAGGGAGAAACAAGAGGTCCAAAGGGGCATGAGGTACAAAAGGGGCATGATCCACAAGATGCCCCTTCACCATGGTTGCACCAGGTGTATTCCATATTTTTCCCCTGGTTTTTGTCCTCCAACCCTAGACATAACCCAAATTATGGTCCCAAAAATACGGTAGCTCCGTCCTTCCACTTTAGGTATTTACAACTGGCCCATGCATTTCAAGCTCAGTTTGGCACAAGTGTGATACCTACACACTCCTCAGTGATTAAGAACCAAAATGGTCAAATGAAGCACATGCTGGGAGAACTATATCCTACCCTCATACAACACAGGCTGGAGACATGCAATACCACCTCTAAAAATAGATGGATCACTCTGGAGCTGGGTATCAATGAGGAGGATTAGGACATACTTTTGGCAGTTAAAATGGACTCCCCCTGCCTCAGGGAAAGACTTGTCCAATTATATGTCATCCACCAATCGTATCTTATGCCTGCCAGACTTTATAAGTTTAACCTGAACACCTCTCCATGTTGTCCTAAATGTAGCTCCCCTGCCTCATCCTTCTACCACCTGATCCGGAAGTGTCCACCTGTCTCCAATTTTTGGAGACAGGTGGTACAATTCCTACATGACAGAATTGGATTCCCTGCCCCACTAGATACCAGGTTATGCCTTTTAGGGCTGATTACAGATGAGGACCTTGACAAAAATATGAAGATTTTCCTCTCCCAAACCCTGTTCCACACAAGGCAAGATATTGCCCTAAAATGGTTAGCCCCAGACCCCCTGCGTATCAAAGCTGGATGACTAGAGTTGACAGAATGCGCCTGTATACAAAACTGATCTATAAGCACAGGAAGTGCCTCCCTAAGTTTCACTTAATTTGGGATAAGTGGATTAAAAAATGATCCCCATTTTCTCTTAGCTCTTCCCACCCTACGAGATGCTCAGATATACCTGTTGCAGTCCATGGTCAAACAGCCTTACTATGTGCTTTCCCACCTATTCCGTCACAGATTCACAGTACTTGTGATACTCCTGGAGATGCATTTTTATTATTTATTATTTATGCTTGCTCAGGTATTGCAACTGGAAATGCTTGTTATAACCCTATCATCGTATGCTCGTTCAATATGCTCATTTGATGTGTTTTATGGTTGTGCACAACTTTATTACTGTCAATTGACACTACTGTTATTTGTCAAACTTGTTCAATAAACTTTGTTTTGGTAAAAATAAATGTCTGTGCAGACATGATGTGAATATAGTAGAAATAAGCTGTGAGGAACAATTGTAGAGGTGGGGCTGATACAGACGTCCTCCAGCAAGAGTGGGAGTGTTTTGCCCGTCTTCAGAGACACAAAGCTTATTGCTGCAAGAAACATCAGACCTTGCAGCAGAAGTTGAATGTTAAAGGGTTGGTGTAAGATAAGCATTATTTCAGAGATCAGACATATTTAACATCCTGTAACTCTTTGCTGTTGCCAATATTCTTGTGGATGAGCTGAATGTTTCCTCCTGGCCAAATCAAACTCATCCTTAGTCAAGGAGGGGGGGGGGGGGTTCCAGTTCTGGTATTTGATCTGAGTATGGATTACAATCTACAAGAATGTTTAAACTGGCCCTCACAATAATTGATTATAGGTGACTAGACATGCACACTTCTAATTATTAGCTCTAAGCAGGCTTTAGTGGTAAGGCAATGGAGTCAGTATTAGTACAATTAACTAGAACTAATGAATATAATTTTGCCTTGTTAAAAGCTAAAAGTATTGTAATTACTTAACGTTTTTTGGGCAAAAAAAACTCCCTTATTGCATCACTTCTGCTCAGTGAATATGCAAAATATTCCTTTATGTCCTTTATGTTGGTGTATAGTTAATTAAGAGACGTAATCAATATTAAGGTGCCTAATAATGATACAATCTTACTACTTTTATGTAATATGAGGGACCATTTATAGTATATTCACTCTGTCTACCTTCAACACCAACATGGGTCATTATGGCTTTTTGGGTACTATTGTAGAAGTAGATGTTTTATCCAGTTAAGTCACGGCGAACCAGAACAGATCTTATACACCAGGAGTTCTGGAAGTATGCTGGGCTCTTCAGGGACACATAAGGTGTGCTTATGTAGGCCGATTGGGGCACAGTTGTGTATGCATGGATACATTCTCCTGTGCATGAATACCACCATGAGAAATGACATGTTTTACAAATCCTAAATACAACCTCATGTTTGAAGCTGCATTTTGGTGCTGAAATCTGCCCATACACCCCCCAGCCCAAACATGAAAGCAACCAATGTGATAAATCATCTGCAGAGCTGCATGTGTTTTTTTTTTTCATTAACCTCACTGACGGTGCATTTCTGTCTAGATTTATTTGTCTAAAAGCGGTACATTTTTCAAGAATTTTAGGACTTCAATTCTTAAGTCATAACTCACCAAAATATGTCAGAATAGAGACCTTAAAAGAAATCCTGCATATAATAAAACATTAGAACACAAAATTGTTGAAATAATCGAATTTATTAATAAGCTTAGAAAATAGTGAAACATTATATACATATATACCTAATAGACCTTCCGCGTGTGGTCTATTTTGAAACAGGGAATGGCACAGAGGGCGACATCACTATCGGGGAAGTAGAAGCGTTATTCCTTTTGGACTTTATTCCCTTTGCTATCAGTCTTAAACAGCAGGCAGAAAGTAGTCAAAACTCAGACAAAGGTCAGTGCAGGCGGTAGGCAGAGAGTACCAGTCAAAATCCAGGCAGAGGTCAGTGCAGGCGGCAGGCAGAGAGTTGTCATAACCCAGGCAAAGGTTGGTGCAGGCGGCCGGCAGAGAATAGTCAAAATCAGACAGAGATCGGTGCAGGTGGCAGGAAGAGAGTAGTCAAAACCCAGGCAGAGGTCGGTGCAGGCAGAGAGTAGTCAAAATTCAGGCAAAAATTGTTAATGGTAAGGCAGAAGCACTTAGCTCAGAAGCAGTTGGGAACCAAATGGCTATACTGTTAACATCCTGTGCTTTCAAATGAGCTTATCTGCCATCTCTGCCATGGCAGTCAGGGGATACAGGGGAGAGATCAAATTATAACTTGTGATTAGAGACAAATGAGGAGGAATTAGACAGGCTAAACTCTCTATATACATGCTGGGTGCATTTCTCTTTGTTTTCCTTCTGCCCGTGCAGATCGGGGCTCAGATGTGGAAATTAGACAGGCTAAACTATCTATTAACATACAGGGTGCATTTCTCTATATTCCCCTTCTGCCCGGTGCCAAAGTTAAGGTCCACTTTAAAATTTAGTGCCGCCCCCCACATGACATCATGCTGCCGACGTCATGCTGCTCCGCTGTCCTGAGTGGGCGCCGGGATCCCGGAACAAGAGCTAGGTAAAGGGGATCCCAGCGAGCGGGGAGAAAAGCCTGGGTCCCACTGGCCAGCGATGATGGCGCACGGGACCCAGGAAATCAATGCACGCGGTGGTTTTAGCCAGCCGGAGGTGAGCTTGGGCTTACTGCTTCCAACTCCCAACAAGCAGCCCGAGCTCAGCTCAGGAATATCGCCAGGGGGGTTAAACTGCCACTAAACCCATATCCAACCCATCTTGTTTTTCAACTCATTTCTATCCACAACTTTGCCAGCCCATAGAGTTTATACGCATACCAGATTTTACTACTGCCTACTATTGAAAAACTGCAGAAGTATCCTAACTTCTTCTGGCAAGTCCACCCTGCCACTAATGATCACAGGGTAGGTAAGAGGGTAGCATCCCTGTCTATTAGCACCACTCCCTTTACTTTCTCTAATGCCTCTTTTGAAAAAGGCAGAACATGGAGCTCACCTTGGAAGATGTGCCTGAATGATCCTTTCTTGTGTCACTAGGCAAGAAGTGACTTACAGAGTTTAACAAAAGTACACAAAATAGTGATGTAACAATGGTGCATACATATACATATTTCAATGAAGGGAAACATATAGCAGACGAATCACTGAGTCCATGTGGTGGCAAAGAAGAGCACATGGGGTAGAGGGCCCAGTCACATAGGCTTACTATCTTAGGTGTGGGGGAGAAGGACACATAAGGAGGTGGTGAGGCGTATGTCCTATGGAGGGGGTTGAAGCTATGTCGGGTAAGCAGTGGTGAACAGATGGGTCTTTCAGGCCTGCTTGAATGAGTTGAAGGTGGAGCTGAGCCTGCGAGGTGAGGGAGTTCCATAAAGTAGGTGTTCTGGAGAAGTCCTGGAGCTTCATGAGTAAGGAAGTGATGCAAGGGTGGACATCCATGTGTGTTGGAAGAGTGAAGAGTGTGGGTTATGGGAGTACTGCATCTCTCGATGAGATCTGGTTTGTATGAAGGGGAGGTATGGGGGATGATTTGTATGCCAGGCAGAGCAGTTTAAATTTAATTCTGAGGGGGCAGGTGGTAAAAAAACAAAAGAGGCTGTGGGACCATCAGGAGACCTCCAGGGGAGGTAAATATTTGTTTCTCTCTCTATAGGGTGTGTTTTCTCTGCGTTCCCCAGGTTTTCGTTTTAACTATCCATCTGCATTGATTCACAGATGCATTTCCTTCACAAATCAATTGCTACTTATATAGCAACTGAGCTGCACAAGATTTTGTCTGATTTTGCCACTTGGTGGGTGCTGTGTGCTGCAGCTGAGTTCTGGTGATCAGTGACAAATTTGTGAGGCAAATAAGGAAATAACAGATGGAGCAGTAAGAAGTGCTCTGAGGCACCTCTCATTTCTCAGCAGGGTTTCCCTTTTGCAACAGGGGGAAGAGATGTAAATTACATCACAGTGCAGGCTGCTTTGGAGTTTAAGGATGAGAAATTAATAAATCTCACCATGATAGAAATTTCGCACAAAGGAGATTGTATAGTGTCCTCACATACATCTTACATACCATTGCCTTTACCAATAAGTCCAATTAAAAAGGCTCATTTTATTAAGAATATATCAAACAATACAAAAAAATACTTTTTCTACTTTTTTACTGATCTTGTTTTGTGATCTGAGTCTCTAATATTTCAAAACCAAAACTTCTCATGCTTAGTGACTAATAGCTGGTCCCTAATGTTCGCAATGCAGCTCTTCTATCTTTCTGACACTGCAGTTTTATTCGGGTGTATATTATTTCGGCGCTGCTCAATTCGGTGCGGTGAGAGACGAATGACTGCTCTCACCGCTGCTGCTAAATTCCGAGGCGGTGTTAAATACTATTCCCTCTCCGAGTTGTTGCAACTTGGAGGGAGATGTAATTTGGGGTCTGGCAGCCGCCAGAGCCCTGAATTACCACTAGGCGCCCCGTGCAGCATAGCATTGCTGCTATGGGGCGCCCAGTTTTGGCGCACGGCTCTCAGAGCCGCGCGCCAAAATCAGCTTATCCGGTTTTATTCTTATTATTTTGTATTTATATAGCGCCAACATCTTCCACAGCGTTGTACAGACCATGTTGTCTTGTTCCTTTACTGTCCCTCAGAGGGGCTCACAATCGAATCCCTACTGTAGTCATATTTCTATGTATGTATCGTGTAGTGTATGTATCGTAGTCTAGGGCCAATTTTAGGGGGAAGCCAATTAACTTATCAGTATGTTTTTGGGACCTTTTTGTTGAACTTAAGGTGCATAAACAAGCACGAGTACTGTTGCATGTAGGGATCGAGACTGGATCCCTCAGGCAGCAGTTTGGGAGCAAGTGCTAGTCTACAGGCTAGAAGCATGTCCTGTTGCTATGGAGTGGGTAGGAGGGACAATGCATGACACACAAAGGAGCAGGAGGGTTAAAGAGGAGAGCAATGCTCACAGCCTTCACTCTGCCAATATGATCTTTGCATCAGTGAGGATTAGGGCTGCTGTACACATGCTAGATGCTTGGCAGAGAGGGCCCCCACTGGGGCAAGTGTACAAAGCTTGCAAGGCAAACTAGTAGTGGGAACTCCAAACCGATATTTAATATCTTTTAGATTTTTTCTTGGTCTATTTTGTTACTGGTCCCAATACATACATAATGCAACAGGTAAAAAAAAATATAGTATACATTTCCTTTAAAAATCGTCATTATAAATTCCATCACAATTTGTTGCAAGGGTGGACAGATAATGTGGTATTTGAGGCTCAGTATGTCCATTCTAAGTTTCAGTAGGGAATGTCTATGAGCTATGTCAACTTGATAATTAGAGAAAAACTCAAAAGCGCCCTGGCCCACCTGTTTTTTGGAATTCGTCCAACCCCTAGGCTGGATTCACACCATGCGTGTTGCACAATGCACACGTTAAAAAGTGTGTGAACTGCAATGGCTGGACATAGATGTAAAATCAAAGTCTGCATGCAATGACATAGGGCCCATTTCCACCAGTGCGGTGTGATTTCTTTGCGGAAAACGCATAAACGAATTTGCATGCAGATGCAAATTCGTATGTGTTTGTATGCAAATTTTCATGCAAATTCGCATGCGTTTTTGTGTATTTTTGTAAGTATGCGATTTTAACCATGTTAGTGCCTGTGTGCTTTTACATTTATTTTACATGAAAACTTATGCGAATTTGCATGGAATACATTACATGTGAATCGCACACTAGCCTTGCGGTGTGTGAATTCTGATGGCTCTGCTGTGCAGATTTTTTCATCAATCCTTTTCAACTTATCAAATTCCCTTTCAAGAGACTCTAGGTTCCAGTTAAGTGATACTGCTATATTGTGCTGATATTAACATCCAATTCCAAAGATCTCAATCATATGTCTAATTTTTAAATTCCACTCTGAAAAATACCGCACAAAGTTTGCAATTGGATAGTGAGAGTAAAATTCCTCTACCATGCAATTTCATTGAACAAGGAACGGGCAGAAACTAAGCCAGAAGCTGCTTATTAATGAGCTGGCAGATGTTTAATTAACCAGCAGCTAGAAGGTTTGACTGGCTAAATTTAGTTTCCTCCATCAGTGAGTGGATATTTTTGTGTTGGGAGAAAAAAAAAAGACTGTCTATGTTTCTAACAATTTGCAATTGCATTGTAATTTAATTCTGATGCTGTTATTTGTAAATTTGGAAACTTAAGAATTGTGATTGATTTTTGAATAAGGAGTTCATAAGATTATATTCCTACCATTACAGTATCACATACACAGAGATTTGTACCTACGACATATGTCTTGTAAATCTCAGCTAAAGCTGTTAGCTAATGTTATCCAGTGAAGGTGCTGCTAATTATACAGTATAACATTAGCAGCATCCTAATGATCCATGCATATGTATTGTAGCTGCTACTACCTGCTGTTTTGTAGCAACAGATTGCAGCAGCTACAGTACAAGTATATATAGTTACAGATCTGTTTCTGTTAAAAATCTGCATGGTTGTGTGCAACTGACTAGCTAGCCAGGTGTGCATCTGACATCTGTACATCCTGACCTGCCCAACCAGTTTTGTCATTTATGACTTCCTCAGAGAGTTATGAAGGGTTCAGACAAGTGTGCACTACTAATAACTAGCCCTTCCAATCTACACAATCTGCAATATAGTTTGTTACAATGAGTCAAAGTGGGTTGCATACATTGCAGTATTGACTGCTAGTGCAAGGAGCTTCTTGAGCAACATGTCTGTGGCTCAGAGTATTAACCAAGTGAACTTAGGTATATACATAGAGCCCCCAGTTGGAGTGTAATGCGGAACCTCCTAAGATCAAGTACCCAAGGTTTCAGTTTAAACTACATTTGTCAAGGTATTCGGTTAGTCAGATCAGGGCCACTGACCACATATGCGCTATTGTATGCCTATAATTTAGTTGACAATAGGAGGAGATGGCAATATATTATTCATTGTTATTTGTTTTTGGTGCTTTTAATATAGTTTATGCAACGTTACAACATTGTGAGTTATATATTGTGTAAGACATATGACATAATTTGGATTTGGCATGTACCTAGGGTGTTACTGGGAATCCAAGTAAAGTCCTACAATTGTTTATTCATGTTTCATTTGAAGTCTAGATATCTAGTGAGTGAGAAATCTTTTATCTGGATGTGTGGTGGTGGCCTAAGCATGTGTTTTAATAAAACGCAAAACAAGCACTATAAAGGGTACCCGAGGTGTTCGGTGGCGGGGCATATGCGACACAGAGGCCTGTTCCTGCTGCAGGACATGCCTCTGTGTCCCTTCTGCACTGCTCTCTGCACCCCCCGACGCCGCAATATAGCCCTCCAAAATTAGTGACAATAATTGTCGCTATTATAGAGGGTAAGGGAGGAGAGAGGTATTGCCTGCTTATACTCCCACAAGGGAGTCCCGGCAGGCCATCCAAAGCTGCCATTCGGCAGATCCCTTTCTCCCCGGCTGCCCCCTGCCTCCCCCCGCCTCCCTGCACGCTGCTTTTTGAGAGCAGCTCTTCAAACTGAAAGGAAAAGGATTCAGGTGAATGGAACGGAGGAGAGCGGCGTGGATTGCAGCTACCTAATCTGCCCAGCCCCCCGGATCAGGTAGCATTAATATTTTCTTAATTTAACTGCCCCACCTCAGGTTCTCTTTAAGCATGTAGAGGGCTGTTTTTGGATATTTTTGCATGAACTGTTGCCACAGTGAAAATTTCAGTTGTTGCACTCTATGCAGTACATCGATTTTTACAGGACATTTATCAGGACTGCAATTCATGATCCCGATATCTGCACCAATAACGTACAAATAACAGAAGTAATTAATTGTTGTTTTAAAGGAATATGGTTTTTTTCTGCATGGATGTTCAAAATAATTTCTCTTGTTAAAAGGATACTCCAAAAAACACGCAGTATTTTCAACGTGGCTCTCAGCTTGGCTGTTTCTTTTAAGGGGTTTTTGTAGCAAATATTTTTCAGTTTGCATATGTTATTTTATGTGCATATGAAACATAAGAACACAGTAGTAGCTAGAAATGTAAAGGTTTGTTGCCAGTCATTGTGTTAGTATTAAAAATGAGCCACAGAGACTCCTGCCCTGATTAGTTGATTACATCAGGAAGGTGGAACCTTCTGGATAGTCTCCTAGCGACTATACAGTACTCCTAAGAGAGGACACAGAGTAGTGTTGCTAAGACTGTAGATAGAGTAATTTGATCTTATGTTCAGCTTTACAAATAGCTTATTTCAGGCTTGAATATAAAAATATTTTTTTTAATAATGTGATAATGTGCATGTGATTTTCATAATGTGAAGAATTGCTATGTAACTTGTGTGTTTTTTACATACGTTATCCAGAAACTTTCAATAGAAAGTACTGAATGTTTAAATAACGTCTATTACAATTCAGGGATATGAACATACCCATTAAGTTGTATGGGCAGTGCATTCGCATTCAGCAACGTGAAGCTAAGCAACAGGCATAGTGTAAACTCACCCAAATCCTCAAAGACATGATCACTTTAAGACAAACAAAATAATGGACTTTTAAATATCACAAGGATATATTTATCAGGAATGGAAAAAATGATTTTTCTTTAAGTGAAAACCAGGGGCCATTTTCATGTGATACTCCACACACTTTGCTGCCTGACAACTCAGTTCATATGGAGCGCGGCCCTAATAACGTCCATTGAATTGTGGAACTCAGCCCAGACTTGTTGAGTCTTGAAATGTTGAACAGAAATAGTCCCATGCTGGGACATAAATATAATGTCTACAACTCAAATCTGACAGCTAGTAGCAAGCTTGCTTTCATAGAAGGGGATGCAGCTTTTAAAATGAGAATAGGGTTATGCTATCCTGGCACTGTTGTTATGAAGTAGGGCATTGCAAGGTTCTGTAGATGTTTAAACTTGTGACTAAAACAGTCCAATTCACAGAACAGACCACAACAGATGAATGGACATGTGGATGGATCCCATGTTAAATCTATATTTCTCTGAGCAACTTGCCCCTTATTATGTGGGTTGATGGCGAAACATGTTGTTGTTTTGCTGCTAATGCTACACGACCGCCGAGGCTCTTGTGATGTCAAGCCACCAGTGGCATATCACCATAATCATTGATCTGTGGACTTTCTGGAGCTATATCACTCTACTATCCGACATGCATCTGGACTTTCTGACTCTTTCTGACTGGCAGGTCATGTGCCACACGGACTAGGGGAGACCATTTCAATTGCGTTATGCAATCACTCCTAATACGCAGACTATACAGTCATATCTGCACCAGTGGTATATGGGGGTCGTATAGATACTATGCTTGCCTAAAATAACTGAATGTATTGATGATTTTTTGGAGTGTTGTAGGTCATTGCAATTTATTACCGTTACTATAGTTTTCTGTTTCTTTGACTAATTGAACGTGTACTCTGTGCCATTCTACAATTCTTGATTTTCTAGTTATTGAGGAAAGAGACTATTTTATTTATTTTGCATTATTGTTTATATACTCTTAAACTCTCCCAATCATGATTAGTATTCATCCTCATCCTCCAGTCTTCTTACACAGTAAATCCATAGCAAGTATTAGTGATGAGCGAATATGGCCATTTCTTTTTTTACCATCATTTTTGAAAAAAAATCACTGAAAGTTTTTATTTTTGCAAAATATACATCTTGCATGTGAAAATGTATTACATTTTGCATCAGGTGAAAACGTAAATTTCATTGCAAAAATCTCAAAAATTGCCAACTCGTTGCTGATAGTCTTCATAAAACAGAGTCGTTAGCCTAGCTCCTCAAAAAACTGACATTAGACATGAGCATTAATAATGCTTTTCCTAGGTTATACAGACTGCCTCAAATCAAATCTTTATGCATTTATGTGACAATAAAAAGTAAATAGCCAAGAAGATTAGGCACATGGCCCAACTGCATATATGACATTAGATTGGGGCAGCAAGACACAATTTCAGTATTTTTGAGGCGTGCAACAACTCAAGAAATGGTATAGCTCTCCCAGGGTGGCTTTTAGCAATTACTCTTAAGTATCTATGAGCTGTATAGAGCTAGCTGTAAACGAATTCAACAAATAACTTACAGCATACACTTAATAAGATTTAATAGGCACTGAAAGCCTCTATTTGGATTTTTATTCTATCGGGTAGATATTTAAAAAATAAGAACTAAAGTGTATAATTTATATTAAAAAAAAGCACCGTGGGAATGTAAAAATGCTTGAATCTAAGCAGTAATAAAAAGCTTTTCAATATCTTGCTACACAGCAGGTTATCTGACGTAATTAGATTAATTAATGTGTCAACCTTTGAACTATATTCATTTTCACAATAGCATCGAGTCTCTGTTACTTACCAATATACTATATTCAGGAATATGTATTTTATGAGGATTACTTAAGCATACTCTAAAATATTTTGAAGGCCCAGTGCACACCAAAAAATGCTAGCATAAAAACAAACGCTTAGCGCTTTTTGAAGTGATTTTTTAGGACGATTCTAGGCATGTGCTTAGCGATTTTCTAAGCATGCCTATCGATTTTTGGAGCGTTTTTTTGTGTAGTGTTTTTAATATTTTGTTACAGTAGAGCTTTAACCACTTGAGGACTGCAGGGCTAAACCCCCCTAGTGACCAGGCCATTTTTAGCAAAATTGGCCACTGCAGCTTTAAGGCCAAACTGCAGGGCCGCGCAACTCAGCACAGAAGTGATTCCCCCCCCCCCTTTTCTCCCCACCAACAGACCTCACTGTTGGTGGGGTCTGATCGCTCCCCCCATGTTTATTTATTTTTAAACAAATATTATTGTTTTGTTTTTTTTCTTTAAAAAACCCTGTTCCTTTAAATGTCTTCCCCCCCCTCCCCACAGCCAGCCAATTATGGCGATCGGCTGTCATAGGCTTCTGCCTATGAGAGCCGATCGCTCTCTTGTCCCCCATGGGGACAGCCGTGTCACACGGCTGTCCCCAGTGCAGCGCTGCTGCTCATCGCAGTGCTGCACCTAGTAAATAGACGGCGTGATCGCCGTCTAACAGTCTCCCGAGCGGCAATAGCCGCTCGGAGACTGAAGGCGGGGCGGAGCTCCGCCCTCCGAGCATGAGATGCGCGCGCACCATGCGCGCGATCTCATGCAAAACAGAGCCCCAGGACTTTACGCCAATTGGCGTTAGGCGGTCCTGGGGCTGCCGCCGCGGCCACGCCCACTGGCGTGACGCGGGCGGCAGAAGGTTAACTGAACAGCTTCTGTAACAAAAACGCTTGGAAAATCGCCCTGATCTAGCACTTTTCAGATCGATTTTCCACTTTCCTATACGTAACATTAAGGCTGAATCGCCTCAGAAATCAGCAACAATGCTGCAGGACCCGCGTTTGCGTTTGGGAAAAAGCTAATCACTCTGGTGTGCTCCATCCCATTCATATACATTAGCCAAGCGCTTTTTGAAGCACAAGCGTTTTAAAAAGCGCTCAGAAGTGCTCTTGGTGTGCACCAACCCAAACATGACTGGATCTCAGCTGGGGATGTTAGAGGTTCCCTTTAATCCCAGGATTATCAGAATATCTGATCTCACTAGTATTTTCAGTCACTGTTTTCTAATTAGTAAAGGACAACAGAGTATATTCACGAAAGCCTGTTAAAATTGTGGTGCGCCAAAAGTGCAAAACAATTTTACCGGTACTTATGCCACCGAGTTGTGCTAATTGCACAATCTGTATTATGTCAATGGTGTAAATACTGGTAAAATTGATGTGCACTGACTGTACATGGCTATTTTAATAAGCTTCTATTAGTATTCCCCAAGTGGTCTGATGGTAAATAAAGTAAAAGAGTAAAAACATGCTGAAATTACTTCTCACCAAGGCTGGGGATACCACAGTCTATTATGCTGAGTCAGTTGCGTATCTATGGTAACTGGAAGTATACAAAACAAATGGCATTCTTGAAAGAGGAGCAGCAAAATCACATGAATACACAATGCTCACCATGCTAATAGTAAATAACGTAAAAATAGGGGCAAAGTAGCATACCAGGTACAAAGAAGAGACCCAGCAAAACAAACTCACATGTACGAGGTATCAACCCTAGAGATGTGCCAAAACACTTCCAAGTATATCTAAAAACAACACAAAACAAAAAAGAGAAAAATTAGTAGAATAAATATACATAGTAAAACCTTCGTTATCCAGAACTCGGTTAACCAGAAGACTCAAGCAACCAGAAAATACATTCTGGCCTTGCAGAATGCATAAATCTACTTTTACACCTCTTTACACAGTAATACACCTCTGTTACATTAAGTTAAGTCTGTCCTTTGTCCCATTTTTCTATTACTGTATTTTAACATTAATACAGAGTTTATGGTAAGTATACCGTGTGGAGTATAGTACTGGTTTATAGTTAGGTCTATTTTTAACACTGACCCTCAAGCAACCAAAAACGACTTTTATCGAGCATCAGCCAATCCCCTTTGTTGCCGGATAATGGGGGTTTTGCTGTAATTAGATTAAACATGGACTAGCCCAATAGACACCACCAAGCCACAAACTAATAACAAGTAAAGATAATCAACCCTATAGATAATCCTTTATTGATGGATATTAAAACTTAAAGAGGAACTCCAGTGAACATTTTACTGTTGGCAGGTGATGTAGCTGCTTCATGGTTTTTGGCAGTTGGAAACCGCTGTAAACAGCTATTTCCCACAAAAGTTTGAACTTTTTCTTGAGGGAGGGGTTTCACCACAATATCAGTCATACAGCGCCTCCTGATGGTCTGTTTGTGAAAAGGAATAGATTTTTCATGTAAAAGGGGGTATCAGCTACTGATTGGGATAAATTTCAATTTTTGGTCGGAGTTTCTCTTTAAATCATACTCACCATTCAAGACCCCTTGTCCCAGGGTGCCCAACCTTCTGATCCATGAAGCCTCTTTCCTCAAAAGAGCGAGTGCCCGAAACAGCAGTCTGTTATTGCGGCTTTCTAATTCCATGCATTAAAAGAGCTGAAGTGGTGCCGACCCATCTTTATATTCTTGCTTGCAGCTCGAGGGGTGGGGTCATAGTCCTGTCTTTTCTATTATTGTGGTGCTTCTTCACATTGAATTGGTTTAATCCCTTATTGGATCAATCAATAGAATATGGAAATGCAATTGCGTTACTGACTATTCATTATTTAACTTTTACATTTTCCATTATGTTAGGAACTGTGACCTCTTGAACCAGGCACTCCTACTGACATCTAAGATTTGCAAAAATATATGTCATTTAGAGTAAGGTCATGGGGCAAGATTAGGTACCCATAATCCCCATCGTTATACTAATTCTAAGACAACAGCGAGTTGTAACATCAAGTTGTTTTATTTTTTTATTCTATTCTTTCTTTCTTGAAGACAATAAATCACAACATAATTATACATTTGCAAGTACAAATGTAGGGCTGAGTGATTGTGTTTGATGTATTCTGAGTTACCTAATCACTGCCACTGCTCTTGGATGTAGTCTCTGGCCTCATGTCAACACTTGGCAAAATGTGTTTTTCTGCTTTTATGATAAGTAGTGTGAATGGTTTAAAAGTAAATAAGCAATTTCTTTTACATGAGTAACATTTAAAGCTGTCTCAAATAATCTGGCTCTTTTATGGCTATCAGCTATTTGAACTTTCCTTTTGTCAGTAAAATCTACAACAAATGACAAGTAAAGTCTCCTTAATTCATAAGTGAAAGCCAGTCACCACGTGTAAATACATCCAAGTTTCTCTGTTATACAGAGCTGTCATTTAGGTACTAAATACTGGTTAAGTTGAAGTAGCTGGTTATGCTATGTTTTCTCTACTCAAAGTAATTGGTTAACAAATTAATTATATCTAGACAACTGTAGTCTATTTGGATGCGTATACGCATCCAGTGTTTCCGCAGTGAGTGTGCACACTCATTCCTGGTGGCATTTACATGGAAGCAATTGGTGAAGGGAAACAAGTGTTCCCCGAGCCAATTGCAGTGCTTGGAATGAATGGACATTAACCCGATCAGGGGCATGTCCATTCATAATAATGAAAGTAAAAAAGTGAAAAACATTGAACACTTCCTGGTAACACTTCCTGGTTTTACTTTTTCTTGTGGCGAAAAAATGAAATTACAGCTGGCATACATCTTTAGTTAGTTAATTAATAAAGGTTAATAACATTAATCCCCACCCCATTTTTCCCCAGTTTGAAAAAAAAAAAAAAAAAAAAGAACAGTTAATAAAAAAAATACATAAATAGTTGCCTCAGGGACGTTTAATATGTATGTCATGAGGGTATATTACTGTTATTTTACTAAATAAGGGCTTGTAATTATTGGCTGGATAAATAAAGCCATAAACAGAAAAAAATACCTTTATTTCCAAAGAATATATTGTCCCCATACCATGTACTAGGAACATAATTTAAATGTTATGATAGGGGGGACAAATGGGCAAATAAAATGTGTGGGCTTTATTTATAGTAGCATTGCTTAGTATAAAACTATAGGGGATGGATTTTTTTCTTGTTTTTCCCTATAAAATGGATGGAAAATAAAGCAATTACTGAAAACAGGCATTGTCCACAAAAAAGCCTAATTTGTGGTAAAAAAACAAGATATAGAGACAGGTGAAAATGGCTCTTGGCTGCAAGGGTAAAATGGCGTGTGGGCTGAAGTGTTTAAAGGATAACTATTGCAAAAAAATGTAATTTTTAAATTATATAGCACTAATGGTTGGTCTGTTGAATATACCCACTGGGTATATTTAGACTTTTTATATACTGTAACTTGTAATCCACAAATATACCTACTGCTTTGACTGTTTGACAATTCTGAAAATGAGCTGAACAAAGACGGTAGGATTAATTTAATGCAATGAATTCCTTTTCCTGCAGACTGAAAGCTTTTGCAAGTGTGTCATATTCATCCTTCAAGAGTCAAATGTTTTCCTAGGTCTATGTAGACTCTCAGTGGTGAAGCTTTGTTTATCTGTGTCTAAGCACCTTGAATAGTTGATGCTGAATAAATCATTTTTGAAGTATGTGATTAAGACTCTCTTCACAAGCATAGCAGAATTCCAGAGCAGTAGACTTTAATCTTATCAGGGAGTTCAGAAAGTGCTACCTTGCAGTCTTAACAAGCAGTACATGCAAGTCAAGCAGCAAAAACCCACCTACATAGACTGATACTAACCCCCTCAACTCATTTCGTTCAGCGTTTCTACCAAATTTTAAAAACAAGATTTTTAACTGTAATGCTGGGTACACACCATGCGTTCTCGCTCGATCCGCAGGTCAATCGGGATTGTTTCAATTATTTCCAACATGCTCGATTTGGGTTTTGATCTTTCCTGCCGTCGATTTTGCATACTTAACATGCAAATCGACGGCAGGAACGATCGAAACCCAAATCGAGCATGTCTGAAATAATCAAATCGATCCCGATCGACCCGCGTATCAAGCGGGAAAACGCATGGTGTGTACCCAGCATTAGAGTTACAGTTAAATTGTCATTTGGGTTTGAAAAAGACATACGTCCATCAAGTTCAATCAGAAAGTGGGAGTTTGGTTTCACAAAAAGAAATATTTAAAACCGTAATCGCAGAGTATATAAAAACAGACACAGACCTGTGATGATCAGTAATTTACTGTAATTCCTGGCCAGCAGTGGCCCCAAATAATGGTAGTCAGTATTTAGGGAATGGTACAGGTTCTAAATACAGAATATGAACAAAAGAAAAAAAAGCTTTTGAAAAATTGATAGGATTGGGGGCTTAATTTTAATAAGGCTTTTAAAACCAGGTGTGTGTATGTCATTACATATTTTTTAAACAGTATGGGTGGGTGATATAGTTATTTTTTTTTTAGCCTCCCATCCTATCAAAGCAAACCTGAAGCAAATATTAACTTATGAGATAATGAATTGTATGTGTAGTACAGCTATACATAATATATAATATAACATTAGTAGTAAAGAAATGAGTCACATATTTTTTTCCAGTACAGGAAGAGTTAAAAAAAAGACCACTGGGTCTGAATACAGTCCTGTTTTCTGAAGCATTTAAACAGCCAAGAAACAGCGAGAGACAGCTTGAGATTAGGTTTTACTGCAGGAAAGTTCAAAAGGTCATTATTTCTGCTTTGTTTTATGGCTTAAAAGACAAAGGCCTCGATTCATAAAGCATTTCCGCATTCGGAAATGCAGAAAACCGCTCACTTTACCGACCACACAGCAAAATATGTATTCATAAAGGCTTTTTCCGCATGAAAAGCCGACATTCGCGAGCAGAGTGATCAATCACCGCCTTGCGCGGTGATTATCATAGCAAAAGTAACAAATGTCAATTCATAAAGATTAGAGGTAGCGGTATGCGGACGGGTATTACCGCTACCTCTGATGTGGCGAGAAGCATGCGGAATACAGTGCAGTGAATGGGACAGACCTCCCAAGCAGCTGCAGAGAGAACACCGCACGGAGGGATTCCGCCTGCTTCTCCTGTTTCCGCATGTCTCCCGACAGCCTAACGCCTGCCTACAGCGGAATATCTCCGCACGCCTGTCACAAGTAGCAAAATTTTTATGAATTACCACCCTGAAGGCGGAAATACCGACAGCGGTGTTTCCCCGCTCGACGTTACCTTCCCGACAGCACTTTTATGAATCGAGGCCATAGTGTGGTTTTAAAAGTGCAGCTGTGGACAGTATGATGCAATGTTATAAAAAAAAAAAAGCTATATAACCAAAAATAAAAATATGGGACTTTTCTTTGCTACTAATGTTCTATTCATTATCTGTACTACACATACAATTCATTATATCATAAGGTTTTTTGCACTTCAGGTTTGCTTTTATGTTTATGGTAATGAGCTACCAATAATTAGCAATACATTGCACATATGCATGTTTTAGAATAAATATACTGTATTTATATTATTGTCTGCTAGCTCTAGCTTCATCCCCTGCTAGTTTGAAATGTATTTGTGAAACAACAGTCCAAACTCCTCCACCATCCTGTTATCAATAGCATGAGGTAATCTGGGAGGAGACAACAGCTAGTTTCTGTCTGTGGGCACAGATAACAGGACCCCACCCTCCTTCAGAGTTTAAAGTGGACTTGGGCTCTTGCACAGGAAAGAAGGAAAACATACAGTATAGAAATGCACCCTGTATGTATTTGGACTGTCTAAGTCCCCATCATCTGTGACTAAGCACAAGTTGTTATTTGATCCCTCAGTTGTGTCAGATCAAGAATCTCCTCTGTCATGGAAGAGAGCCTATTGGTAAACACATGATATAAACAATATGTCTGCTTCCATAAAAAGCAGGAAGTAGACACAATGCGGATGAATTGCCGGATATGTACCAGCTGTAACAAAGAAATGCTTTTTTTTTAATGTTGTTATGCTGTTGTTTATCTTTTGGGGCAGAGAGGACGTTGTGAGTTGAGGTCTGCTTTAACTATTTATGGCCAGTACTGCTTTGCTACAGATGGCTAAAGTCTTATCTTTCGGTTCCTGTTTAGTGTGTAAAAAACAATCTTAGGGCTAGTGCACACCAAAATGGCAATTGCAATAACTAGTGCTTAGTAATTTGCAACTGCGATTTTGTAAAGCGATTTTCAGGGAGATTTTTAAATGAATTTGTACATTCAGTCAAGCTGAATTCCTCCAAAAAATGCTACATGCAGTGTGCTTACGATTTTTTTGCTGTGGGAACACCCTCATAGGGTTACAGTAGCCAAGTGCTTTTCAAAGTGCTGGCAATTTGAAAAGCGCTCAGAAGCACTCTTGGTGTGCACCAGCCCTAAATCCTTTCCCATAACCTCCCCAGTATCTTAAAGGAGTCATCAGGAAAAGTTATATGAAAGCCCATTTACTTACCTGGGGCTTTTTCCATCCCCTTGCAGCTGTCTGTCCCTCGCTGACAGCTCCATTCGCAGCCGCCGGCCTGGGTCCCCGCCTATGCAGAAGATGACCTCGAGGTCATTCTTACTGCACTTGCGTGCAGCGCCACTGTCAATCAAGCCCACGTCGTCCGCGGTGTCCTGTGCAGTAGTTCTGTACCTGCGCAGTATGCTGCGGACAACGTGGGCTTGATTGACAGCGGCGCTTCGCGCAGGTGCAGTAAAGACGACCTTGAGGTCGTCCTCTGTACCATGATGTGACCCTGGGCTGGCGGCTGCGAATGGAGCTGTCAGCGTGGGACAGACAGATGCGAGGGGCTAGAGAAAGCCCCAGGTTAGTAAATCGGCTTTCATATAACTTTGTCTGATGACTCCTTTAAAGCTAATCTGAAGCGACTGTGAAAAAAAGTTAGATACCTATATAGAGGGAAGGCTCCCAAAGAGACTTCTCAGTCCTCTCTTCAAGCCCTTAGTCTACTGCTGTCCCCTGTTGGAATTCCTCCCCTTTGAGAGCCCTCAGAAGTCTTTGGAAGCACTGGCGTTCCCTAGTGCTCCCAAAGATGGGAGCATCCGTACTGCACATGCACGAGCCTGGAAACAGTGATGGACTAAAGGCATGGAGAGAGGAATGCAGAGCCTTCCCTCTAAATAGGTGAGTAACTATTTTCACAGTTGCTTCAGTATTACTTTAGTAATTAAAACAAAAAAACAAAAACAAAAAAAAAACTGTGAGAGAATATTTGTTACTGCTACTTCTGTAAATTTCAGTGAAACAGCAGCAACTGTGCAATAATGTTGCGTGTAGAATTTATAAAATGTGGATATCCAGATAGCAGTGTAAGGCCTTGTTCAAATCTAAAATGGAAACCGCAAACGCAAGCGTTTTGCCATTTTGAGCGAGTTTTTTTTTTTAAACGCCTCCTAGCGCTTGGCTGTGCGCTGTGTTTTTGTTAAAAACACTCTTCTAAGTGCTTTTCCAGAGCGTTTTTTATTCACTCCCTGACGCAAGTCAGGAAGTGAACTTTGTCCCGGAAAATAATCAATACAATGTATTTATTCTTAAAAACGTGAACGCAATGGCTGCACAAAGCGATTTTTGTGAGAGTTTTGCGTTTTCTTAGACCTTCCATTGAGGCAAAATCGCCTTAAAAATGGTACAGTCACCGCTTTGCTGAGCGGATCGCAAATGAACTGCTCAGATGTGAACTCTCTCATAGGTGTTAGGCTTGGTGGTGTATTCTCCACAGTCAGCATGCAACACATAAGCTGACGTGAAGGAGGTACACACACCAGCACAAGGAATCAGGATATCCCCAGTTTAGTGGAGGAGAGGACTGACTCCAATAGGAGATTGTGGCGCACAGAGCCGGTGCAGATCCGAACAGCCACAAACAATACTTTCGTGATAACGTCTCAGCGCAAAGAAGCGCTGAGCGCATAAACCAGAACTGAGGAGATCAGGACAGGTAGACAGAATGAACGCTTGCTTAACCAGACACTACTTAGTGACAGCAAGCGTCCACAACAAGACAGACTGGAATGAGGCAGCCAATGCGTTTGCAGCGATGGCGTGCCTCACAAAGACAGGACAGGATAGTCAGGAAATAGCAGGATCAAGATAGATGAACATAACACAGACAAATATACAATAAGTATGTCTTCCTAGCGTATTACAATTACAGCTATAAATGAAACTATTTGTAACGTCTGACTAACATATGTATATATCGGCAATGAACCGATATATGACATAAGCAGGAACACTGACTAGGACTGGAGCAATACGGGGAACAGGACTCAGAAGGATTCGCTATCCCTTAGCAGAGATGAACGCAATCCACAAACGGTAACAGAACAGGATTCAGAAGGATTCGTTATCTCTTCGCAGAGATGAACGCAATCCACAAACAGAACCAGGAGCAGGATAACTAACTCAGCACGGGTGATCACGATACGCGCAAACTACCAAAACGTGCTGGAAAGCTGACTAACTGAACACAGGATAAAAACAGTTTGTGTACGTATATATCAGCGTCACTGATGTATCAACGTAACACAAATACAAGGAAAATAACAAAGGTGCTGGTATGCATATATATTGGCAATGAACCAATATATGATGCAAGACCAGCAAAGTATCTTTGGAACAAGAAACACGGTCTGGGGCTGAAGCAACAGCAAGACAGGCTTAACTGAAGCTATGATAGCCCAAAGAGCCCTGCAGGAAGCAGATCCTGAGATACTGAGGTCATCCAATGGGAGCAGACATGCAGATTCCCACACAGGTGAATGGTAATTATTCAATCCTGAGCTGGCCAGCATTGCAGAGCCATTGCAGATAGAGTCAGCAACTAGTTTGAGTGCAAACCAAACTATGCAAGCAAATGCATGTAATGACATCAAAAACTGCTTGTCTTCAATCAAACTGCAGCCAACAATACATGCTGCAGACATGATCATAACATTACCCCCCCCCCCCCCCCCCCCCCCCTTAAAAGCGGATACCAGACGCTTTTCAAAACTGAAATTCCCAACAAAACAATCTGACTGATAATTCATGATGACCGGGACAGCCCGGCAAGACCAAATTCCAGAATCAGTCCCCACAAGACTGGACCCATCAGAACCAGAACCTACAGAACCATGCCCATCAGTACTACAAGTCCCAGTGTGACACCCGTCAGAACCATGATTTCCAGAAGAAAGCCCTCCGAAACTCTCTGAGCGATACCCACCGCCTTCCAGGAACCGTTCAAAAACGCCAAAGCCTTTGCAATGCCCACCGGAACTGTCTTTACCAATACAAAACCCACTGTTGAACCAGTCCAAGGCACCAGGACAAGTTTCCTCAGAGATCTCCCAGAACACTTCGAAGCGCCAAAGAGATCCCCATAGGTCAGAACGCCCCTTAGGCTCACATGGAGAACTATCAAGAACCCCTATGGAACCTAGGGCAATTCCCGAGTCAGGGCCACAAGGACAAACATCAAGATCAGGGCTTTCAGGGACCAGAACCATCTCTGGGCATGCAGGCAGACTGGCAACATCAGAACATGTTCCCACTAAGGAAGCATCAGAGCACGCTAACACCTTAGACACACCTGGGCACTCTGGCACACAAAGAACATCTGGGCACACTGGCACAAGAGAAACCTCTGGGCATGTCAAGGAACTGTGAGCCTCAGGGTCAGCCAAGACAGGACCAAAACCAGGACTGGCCAAAAAAAAATCATCATGACTAGACTTCGCAACTACTGGACTTTCACACAAGAATGCAGGATCAGACTTAGATGTCGCTGATTCCAGCAAAGTCAGTAACAAATCAGGTTCAGGGGCACTAACAAGACAGGACAAATCTTCTGATGTATGCACTGAACCAGATAGGGACTCCACAACTACCTCTGAACTGGACAGAGACTCATCTAATACACTGGATTGGAGCTCATGAGGGGCTGCAGAACAAGCCAGTATTGCAGCAGCCCCCACTGGACTAGGCAAAACTGAGGAATTCCCTGGACAGGAAGGGGACTCTGGAACCTCTGCCACAGCGGCCAGGGAACCAGAATCTTTCAGGATACAGGGCTGGGTTTCAGGAACACTCATCAGACCTAGTGTTGGGCGAACAGTGTTCGCCACTGTTCGGGTTCTGCAGAACATCACCCTGTTCGGGTGATGTTCGGGTTCGGCCGAACACCTGATGGTGTTCGGCCAAACTGTTCGGCCATATGGCCGAACTAAGAGCGCATGGCCGAACGTTACCCGAACGTTCGGCTAGCGCTGTGATTGGCCGAACGGGTCACGTGTAGTGTTGGGCGAACATCTAGATGTTCGGGTTCGGGCCGAACATGGCCGAACTCCGAACATAATGGAAGTCAATGGGGACCCGAACTTTCGTGCTTTGTAAAGCCTCCTTACATGCTACATACCCCAAATTTACAGGGTATGTGCACCTTGGGAGTGGGTACAAGAGGGAAAAAAATTTAGCAAAAAGAGCTTATAGTTTTTGAGAAAATCGATTTTAAAGTTTCAAAGGGAAAACTGTCTTTTAAATGCGGGAAATGTCTGTTTTCTTTGCACAGGTAACATGCTTTTTGTCGGCATGCAGTCATAAATGTAATACATATAAGAGGTTCCAGGAAAAGGGACCGGTAACGCTAACCCAGCAGCAGCACACGTGATGGAACAAGAGGAGGGTGGCGCAGGAGGAGAAGGCCACGCTTTGAGACACAACAACCCAGGCCTTGCATGAGGACAAGAAGCGTGCGGATAGCAATTTGCATTTTGTCGCCATGCAGTCATAAATGTAATACAGATGAGAGGTTCAATAAACAGGGACCGGAAACGCTAACCCATCACAGATGTTCATTGTTCATGTTACTTGGTTGGGGTCCGGGAGTGTTGCGTAGTCGTTTCCAATCCAGGATTGATTCATTTTAATTTGAGTCAGACGGTCTGCATTTTCTGTGGAGAGGCGGATACGCCGCCGATCTGTGACGATGCCTCCGGCAGCACTGAAACAGCGTTCCGACATAACGCTGGCTGCCGGGCAAGCCAGCACCTCTATTGCGTACATTGCCAGTTTGTGCCAGGTGTCTAGCTTCGATACCCAATAGTTGAAGGGTGCAGATGGATTGTTCAACACAGCTACGCCATCTGACATGTAGTCCTTGACCATCTTCTCCAGGCGATCGGTGTTGGAGGTGGATCTGCACGCTTGCTGTTCTGTGTGCTGCTGCATGGGTGTCAGAAAATTTTCCCACTCCAAGGACACTGCCGATACCATTCCCTTTTGGGCACTAGCTGCGGCTTGTGTTGTTTGCTGCCCTCCTGGTCGTCCTGGGTTTGCGGAAGTCAGTCTGTCGGCGTACAACTGGCTAGAGGAGGGGGAGGATGTCAATCTCCTCTCTAAAGTCTCCACAAGGGCCTGCTGGTATTCTTCCATTTTGACCTGTCTGGCTCTTTCTTCAAGCAGTTTTGGAACATTGTGTTTGTACCGTGGATCCAGAAGGGTATAAACCCAGTAATTGGTGTTGTCCAGAATGCGCACAATGCGTGGGTCGCGTTCAATGCAGTCCTAGGCCGAACAGGTCATAGCCTAGGGTCACAAAACCTGTTTATTGGGCAATTTCAATGGTGGCGAGTCTGACGTACATAAATCGCAGCAATGGCCGTTAGCAACGTCTGAATCTCACGAAATGTCTTATGCAGGTAGAAGACATATTGTTAGACTTGGATTCCAAAGATGGGGTCCCTACATCTCTGCAAACCAGAGTTACAGGGGTCCAAAATTGGTAAAATCCCCCATAGGATATCATTGCCTCCCTATTTCACTTTCCAAAATCTCACATCTTTTCAAAGGGCAATGGCTCAGCAGTACCAAATTTTCTAGCATTGTAGGGACCCTTAGGGGGAACATGACTGGTGAGTTTCGGGCCCCTAGGCCGAAGAGGTCATAGCCTAGGGTCACAAAAACCTGTTTATTTGGGCTATTTCAATGGTAGTGATGGTGGCGTACATAAATCGCAGCAATGGCCGTTAGCAAAGTCTGAATCTCACGAAATGTCTCATGCAGGTAGAAGACATATTGTTAGACTTGGATTCCAAAGATGGGGTCCCTACATCTCTGCAAACCAGAGTTACAGGGGTCCAAAATTGGTAAAATCCCCCATAGGATTTAATTGGCTCCCTATTTCACTTTCCAAAAGCTCACATCTTTTCAAAGGGCAATGGCTCAGCAGTACCAAATTTTCTAGCATTGTAGGGACCCTTAGGGGGAACATGACTGGTGAGTTTTGGGCCCCTAGGCCGAAGAGGTCATAGCCTAGGGTCACAAAAACCTGTTTATTTGGGCTATTTCAATGGTAGTGATGGTGGCGTACATAAATCGCAGCAATGGCCGTTAGCAAAGTCTGAATCTCACGAAATGTCTCATGCAGGTAGAAGACATATTGTTAGACTTGGATTCCAAAGATGGGGTCCCTACATCTCTGCAAACCAGAGTTACAGGGGTCCAAAATTGGTAAAATCCCCCATAGGATTTCATTGCCTCCCTATTTCACTTTCCAAAATCTCACATCTTTTCAAAGGGCAATGGCTCAGCAGTACCAAATTTTCTAGCATTGTAGGGACCCTTAGGGGGAACATGACTGGTGAGTTTCGGGCCCCTAGGCCGAAGAGGTCATAGCCTAGGGTCACAAAAAACTGTTTATTTGGGCTATTTCAATGGTAGTGATGGTGACGTACATAAATCGCAGCAATGGCCGTTAGCAAAGTCTGAATCTCACGAAATGTCTCATGCAGGTAGAAGACATATTGTTAGACTTGGATTCCAAAGATGGGGTCCCTACATCTCTGCAAACCAGAGTTACAGGGGTCCAAAATTGGTAAAATCCCCCATAGGATTTAATTGCCTCCCTATTTCACTTTCCAAAATCTCACATCTTTTCAAAGGGCAATGGCTCAGCAGTACCAAATTTTCTAGCATTGTAGGGACCCTTAGGGGGATCATGACTGGTGAGTTTTGCCACTGCTGAGCCATTGCCCTTTGAAATGGTGTGAGATTTTGGAACGGTAAATAGGAGGCCCAATGAAAGCCTGAGGGGGATTTTACCAATTTTGGACCCCTGTAACTCTGGTTTGCAGAGATGTAGGGACCCCATCTTTGGAATCCAAGTCTAACAATATGTCTTCTACCTGCATGAGACATTTCGTGAGATTCAGACGTTGCTAACGGCCATGGCTGAGATTTATGTACGCCACCATCACTACCATTGAAATAGCCCAAATAAACAGGTTTTTGTGACCCTAGGCTATGACCTCTTCGGCCTAGGGGCCCGAAACTCACCAGTCATGTTCCCCCTAAGGGTCCCTACAATGCTAGAAAATTTGGTACTGCTGAGCCATTGCCCTTTGAAAAGATGTGAGATTTTGAAACTGTAAATAGGAGGCCCAATGAAAGCCTATGGGGGATTTTACCAAATTTGGAGCCCTGTAACTCTGGTTTGCAGAGATGTAGGGAACCCATCTTTGGAGCCCAAGTCTAACAATATGTCTTCTACCTGCATGAGACATTTCGTGAGATTCAGACGTTGCTAACGGCCATTGCTGCGATTTATGTACGTCAGACTCGCCACCATTGAAATTGCCCAATAAACAGGTTTTGTGACCCTAGGCTATGACCTCTTCGGCCTAGGACTGCATTGAACGCGACCCACGCATTGTGCGTATTCTGGACAACACCAATTCCTGGGTTTATACCCTTCTGGATCCACGGTACAAACACAATGTTCCAAAACTGCTTGAAGAAAGAGCCAGACAGGTCAAAATGGAAGAATACCAGCAGGCCCTTGTGGAGACTTTAGAGAGGAGATTGACATCCTCCCCCTCCTCTAGCCAGTTGTACGCCGACAGACTGACTTCCGCAAACCCAGGACGACCAGGAGGGCAGCAAACAACACAAGCCTCAGCTAGTGCCCAAAAGGGAATGGTATCGGCAGTGTCCTTGGAGTGGGAAAATTTTCTGACACCCATGCAGCAGCACACAGAACAGCAAGCGTGCAGATCCACCTCCAACACCGATCGCCTGGAGAAGATGGTCAAGGACTACATGTCAGATGGCGTAGCTGTGTTGAACAATCCATCTGCACCCTTCAACTATTGGGTATCGAAGCTAGACACCTGGCACAAACTGGCAATGTACGCAATAGAGGTGCTGGCTTGCCCGGCAGCCAGCGTTATGTCGGAACGCTGTTTCAGTGCTGCCGGAGGCATCGTCACAGATCGGCGGCGTATCCGCCTCTCCACAGAAAATGCAGACCGTCTGACTCAAATTAAAATGAATCAATCCTGGATTGGAAACGACTACGCAACACTCCCGGACCCCAACCAAGTAACATGAACAATGAACATCTGTGATGGGTTAGCGTTTCCGGTCCCTGTTTATTGAACCTCTCATCTGTATTACATTTATGACTGCATGGCGACAAAATGCAAATTGCTATCCGCACGCTTCTTGTCCTCATGCAAGGCCTGGGTTGTTGTGTCTCAAAGCGTGGCCTTCTCCTCCTGCGCCACCCTCCTCCTGTTCCATCACGTGTGCTGCTGCTGGGTTAGCGTTACCGGTCCCTTTTCCTGGAACTTCTTATATGTATTACATTTATGACTGCATGCCGACAAAAAGCATGTTACCTGTGCAAAGAAAACAGACATTTCCCGCATTTAAAAGACAGTTTTCCCTTTGAAACTTTAAAATCGATTTTCTCAAAAACTATAAGCTCTTTTTGCTAATTTTTTTTCCTCTTGTACCCACTCCCAAGGTGCACATACCCTGTAAATTTGGGGTATGTAGCATGTAAGGAGGCTTTACAAAGCACAAAAGTTCGGGTCCCCATTGACTTCCATTATGTTCGGAGTTCGGGTCGAACACCTGAACATCGCGGCCATGTTCGGCCTGTTCGGCCCGAACCCGAACATCTAGATGTTCGCCCAACACTAATCAGACCGGACTGAAATTCTGAGATTTCTATTACCCTTTCCAGAGAATCAGAATCATCCATGTTACAGGGCAAGACTTCTGAAACATTCAGAGGACAGGGCTGAAGTTCCCTAGCTACTATAATATCAGAGAGGGACTCAGCATCATTAGCTAAATCAGACTGTGTACAGGGCAAGGTATCAATAAACACTTGCTGACAAAGACAATGTCTCAATGGCTTCTGCTTCACTGGGCAGAGATTCATCAAGTTTTATTAGAGCAGACTGTAATTCCAAAACAGCTGCTAAACAAGTGAATATTACTACAACACCCACTGAAGTAAGCAGTGCCTCAGACTCCTCTACTAGAGGGTCTGAAGTATCCAAAGTACTGGGTGAAGCATAAGACTCTGCGACCACAGCTTCACTGGACAGGATCACTGAACAGTCCATATTGCAGGGCAAAACCATGGAAGCACCTGCTGGACAGCATAATGATTCTGTGACCTGAGTTTCATTGGAGAGATCTACTGCACAATTCATGGTACAGGGCAAATTTACTGGAACATTTTCTGAACACGGTAATAATTCTGCGATTTCGGATTCACATAGCAGACGCTCTGAGCTATTCACGAAACTAGAGCGAGGTGTAGAAACAGGAAGATCAAGACACAATGTTTGCGCATCTGAATCACCATTCAAATGTAAAATTGGAAAATTCAGATGCTGGGGTTCTGAGGTTTCTGGACAGGATTTCTGGGACTCGGAAACTGATGTAGTACATCTATTGGCATCTGCTGGATCAGACAGGAGTTGAACTTTATTAACACAGGTAATTTCTGCAGAAGTGTTTGCAGAGGCAGGCAAGATTTTTCTGGTGTCTGTTTCACTGAACAAAGACTTATGAGTACTGGCTAGGCTAGACTCAGAAGTCAGCAGGACCTCTGGATTGTCTGCTGAGAAATTTGTGCAGGGCAAGGTTAAGAAAGTATCAGTGGCTTCTGTTTTACTGGGAAGTAACACTGAGTTATCCATGGTACAGGGTGGAGTTACAGGAACATTCACAAGACAAGGCAGGGACTCAGGAACTGGAGAAGTGGGACAGTCTCCAATTGACAGTGTGTCTTCCCTGGTATCAACTGATTGAATCGCATAAAAATCGTCCAAAATCATTTTCCACACATCGATCAATGGAGCCACAAAGTCATACCCACACACACCAGTTTTTATTAGGTTATAGGCAGACTTAATGCATGCATTCAATACTAATTCACTTTTTGCACTGTAAAATTGACAAAATGAACTTGAATCATTCTTCAATTCACAGACCAGGGCTTCCATCTCTCCTTTCTCAAATGGAGGATCCCATGCATACTTAACAGGCTGATCACAGTTTGCAAATGTGGTTGTGGCAGAAACATGTATTGGGTTAATTAGCAGGCGATTGGCAGATTTCTTATTCCTAAGGATCTCCAATACCTGTAGCAAGTGTTGGACTGTAGTGTATGCAAATGTTCCTTGCTGCACGAATAGATTGATCTGTTCAATACTCTGTAATATATCCTCATAATCATACTCAGATAATTCTTTTAAACAAAAATCTTTATTTTCCCTAGCCAGTGATGAAAGTTCATTAGTAGTTTCATAAGTCCATTTAACTCCCCTGAAAGACAATTGCATTTCATTATCCGTTAATGGCACAATCTCATTACAGGTCTGATGCGCAGTCGCTAAAGATAACGATTCTGCTGATTGGACACATTTCTTAGAACGTTTGCGTTTTGCCTTAGACCCTGCTGCCTTTGGTGATTTATTCAAAGCTACAGGAAAATTATCAGTAATACTCTCTGCTTGCTGATCATTTTTGCAAGCAATTGAAGGAGCAGCTGATTGGCCTGCTGCCAGGAGTTCATTAAGAGGAAAAGGCAATGGATCTATGCGCAACCAATTGTGAGTTACAAAAGCTATAAATTGCAAAGGACTTTGTCTAAACTGAGTGTGATCTAAGACATCGATTGCCCAATCAAAAAGCTTGCCCTTAAAAACAGCGCAAACGATCCAATCAGACCAGGTAGAAATTGCAGAAGCCCGAAAGTCGGGATTGGCCAGAACTTTAACCAATTCTGATATAAATTTGTCTGTAACTTCAGGACCAAGCTTTTCAAATTTTTTAAAGGAGCAGGGCCCCTGACAAACAGTGTCATAATTTCTGGAAATCCCCCCCCACAATGGGGATTGGTAATGGGGCTATCATAATGTTAGGCTTGGTGGTGTATTCTCCACAGTCAGCATGCAACACATAAGCTGACGTGAAGGAGGTACACACACCAGCACAAGGAATCAGGATATCCCCAGTTTAGTGGAGGAGAGGACTGACTCCAATAGGAGATTGTGGCGCACAGAGCCGGTGCAGATCCGAACAGCCACAAACAATACTTTCGTGATAACGTCTCAGCGCAAAGAAGCGCTGAGCGCATAAACCAGAACTGAGGAGATCAGGACAGGTAGACAGAATGAATGCTTGCTTAACCAGCCACTACTTAGTGACAGCAAGCGTCCACAACAAGACAGACTGGAATGAGGCAGCCAATGCGTTTGCAGCGATGGCGTGCCTCACAAAGACAGGACAGGATAGTCAGGAAATAGCAGGATCAAGATAGATGAACATAACACAGACAAATATACAATAAGTATGTCTTCCTAGCGTATTACAATTACAGCTATCAATGAAACTATTTGTAACGTCTGACTAACATATGTATATATCGGCAATGAACCGATATATGACATTATTATTATTATTATTATTATTTATTGTATTTATAAAGCGCCAACATATTACGCAGCACTGAACATTAATTTAGGTTACAGACAATATTTAGGGGTGACATACAGCAATATGACAATACAGGAATACAAGAAAACCAGATCACACACCATAGTATGAGTACAAGGTAATGCTTAGTCAGTCACTGGATGGAGCATGGAGATTAGGCAGGTTAGGTTCACTCAGATGCATAGCATGGGTGCACAGTAATGGAGGTGCAAGATCAGGTAGGACACAAAAGGAGGAGGACCCTGCCCAAAGGCTTACAATCAGGAACACTGACTAGGACTGGAGCAATACGGGGAACAGGACTCAGAAGGATTCGCTAGCCCTTCGCAGAGATGAACGCAATCCACAAACGGTAACAGAACAGGATTCAGAAGGATTCGTTATCTCTTCGCAGAGATGAACGCAATCCACAAACAGAACCAGGAGCAGGATAACTAACTCAGCACGGGTGATCACGATACGCGCAAACTACCAAAACGTGCTGGAAAGCTGACTAACTGAACACAGGATAAAAACAGTTTGTGTACGTATATATCAGCGTCACTGATGTATCAACGTAACACAAATACAAGGAAAATAACAAAGGTGCTGGTATGCATATATATTGGCAATGAACCAATATATGATGCAAGACCAGCAAAGTATCTTTGGAACAAGAAACACGGTCTGGGGCTGAAGCAACAGCAAGACAGGCTTAACTGAAGCTATGATAGCCCAAAGAGCCCTGCAGGAAGCAGATCTTTATACTGAGGTCATCCAATGGGAGCAGACATGCAGATTCCCACACAGGTGAATGGTAATTATTCAATCCTGAGCTGGCCAGCATTGCAGAGCCACTGCAGATAGTCAGCAACTAGTTTGAGTGCAAACCAAACTATGCAAGCAAATGCATGTAATGACATCAAAAACTGCTTGTCTTCAATCAAACTGCAGCCAACAATACATGCTGCAGACATAATCATAACAATAGGGAATCATTGCACAAGCATTTTTAGGGCGATTTTGAAAATCGCCTGCGCTTGAAAAAAGGGCAGAAATGCCCTAGATGTGAACGAGCCCTAATAGTTACTGCAACAACCTATGAAATTGTGCTACTCCGATAACATAAGTCAATCCAGTTTCATGTTGGCTGTAAGAGTGTATGCTACTGAAGACACTTGCACAAGTTTAAATATTGATATGTTGTTTTCTCTCCCTGCTCTCAGGAGAAATGTCCTGATTAAAAACTCTCTGTTGATGGGTTTAAACATTCTTTGCATAAGAATGCACTGAGCTTTGTAATTATTAGTACCACATGCTGTTCTTGAAGAGTGCTACAGCTACATCAGGTCAAACTATTGTTACAGAGTATGGCACTAGATTACAGTAAGGTAATTTATGTATAAGAGGTGTTAAAGCATTTTGTACAGAAATCCTGTTAATATGCTCTGCACTGTTCAGTGAAAATGGACTGTAAAGCTATCTTTTTAACTATGATTCAGAATGATGCTGCTTTCATCAGGGGAGACAGGGCATTGATGTTTATTGGTTGCTCATGGTCAAACGTTGTATGAATGGTTGGCCTGTTGGTATATTTTTTTTTTTGTATGCAGTTTCCCATGAGGTTTTCTTTTGACTAGTGGTTCTGATTGGTTGAGGTCATACCTTAATTGTTTTACATATATTCTGCCCACAGTGCACGTTGCGATTGGTTGGTGCTGCACAGGCATTGTTTTTTGAATAGCTCCTGACTGGAGCCTTGTATATATGGCTCATTTTGGGTTATTTGACAAGGGATTGCTTGTGCCTGTCTGATACAGAGAGCATGGCCTCTCCAAACATTCCTGTTTGACACTTTCAGTGTTTTGTTTTTTTATATGGACTGATGTTATATTCGAAGATCTGTATACAATACTGTATTACTTGAAGTAATTAAAAATGAAGACATTTTATTTGCTGGGTCAAAACTTTTTGCTACTACTGTGTTTCAGCCTGCAGCATTATTTGACACCATTAGGCATCTATACATGCATGGACCTGGTACAGCTGTTGCTGCGAACCAACACATGACTAGAGATGTCGCGAACTGCCGATTTTTGGTTCGCGAACCGGGTTCGCGAACTTCCGCGGAAGGTTCGGTTCGCGGAAAAGTTCGCGAACCGCAATAGACTTCAATGGGGAGGCGAACTTTGAAAAATAGAAAAAATTATGCTGGCCACAAAAGTGATGGAAAAGATGTTTCAAGGGGTCTAACACCTGGAGGGGGGCATGGCGGAGTGGGATACATGCCAAAAGTCCCAGGGAAAAATCTGGATGTGACGCAAAGCAGCGTTTTTGGGCAGAAATCACATTGAATGCTAAATTGCAGGCCTAACGTGCTTTCAAACATCTTGCATGTGTATACATCAATCAGGGAGTGTAATTAGAGTTCTGCTTCACACTGACACACCAAACTCACTGTGTAACGCACCACAAATAGCTGTTTGTTGTGTGTTGTGACGGCCGTGCTGGACTACTGCGCAACATGGCGAGATTGCTTTTCCTCACTCAGTGATGTCAGGTAATGTATGACTTCCTTCTCAACTTTCCATGGCACTGTTAAAATGCTTACATTTTTTTTTAAATTACATTTTCTACTTGCTGCGTACTTGTTCAGTACCGCTACAATGAGAATCCTGTGGAGGCGGGCAAGTCTGCCATTGTGACCCCGGGTAATGGCCGGGGAATGAGGGGTTTGAATCCGGTGTGGAGCCTGAGCAATGGCTACCACTACACATCCAAGAAGGGCAGCGGGCAGGCATGCACGCCCGCCCGCCCGCCCCGAGGTAGTGACCAAAAATAACAATACAGGAGGAGGACTTTCGAGGCCCTGCTGTGTATTTGAAATGAATGTACTTTAAATCCTTTAACGAGAACCAGTTATGGCGGACAAAGATGACACCACATTCCTTTAACGAGAATCATATGGAGGCGGGCAAGTCTGCCATTTGTGACCCCGGGTAATGGCCGGGGAATGAGGGATGGAATCCGGTGTGGAGCCTGAGAAACGGCTACCACTACACATCCAAGGAGGGCAGCAGGCAGGCATGCACGCCCACCCCGAGGTAGTGACCAAAAATAACAATACAGGAGGAGGACTTTCGAGGCCCTGCTGTGTATTCGAAATGAATTAACTTTAAATCCTTTAACTGGAATCGGTTATGGAGGGCAAGTCTGCCATTGTCACCGCGGGGAATGAAGGTTGGATTCCGGCCCAAAGTGGGAGCCTGCTGAGACCCATGCTGTAGCTGCCCTGACCGTGCTTTGCAGACCAGGCATCTGTGGTCAGATGGACCCTTGAGCCAGCGTAAGACAAACCAAGTCAAAAGCATTTGCCAAGAATGTTTTACGGAGGGCAAGTTTTTTTGCCCTTTTTCAATTTTTTGAAAATGATAGATGGTTGTATTTTTAAATTGTTTGAAAGTTTAGATGGTTGTATTTTTAAATTGTTTGAAAATTTAGATGGTTGTATTTTTAAATTGTTTGAAAATTTAGATGGTTGTATTTTTAAATTGTTTATAAGTGTATCCATTCTTCCTCCCCCCAGCCACGAACAATACCATGGGAACGTGGAGCAGCAGAAGCACCCTGTGATGGCTGCCGCGGTTGTTCTCCGTGGCTTGTCTTTTGAGGGATGCTGCTTTTCCTCAGGTGTTCTTGCCATAGCTGTTTGTGCCGTCTCTCCAGGTGCCTTCGTAAAGCACTTGTCCCTACGTGACAGTTGGCCTTTCCACGGCTCAATTTTTGCTGGCAGAGACAACAGATGGCTTTGCTCCGATCTGAGACACACACATGAAAAGATTTCCAAACCGCTGAACCCCCCTGGGGTGATGACGCTACGGTGGCATCAGCAGCTGACGTTGAAGGGCATGTTGGCTGGCTGGCCATAGCTGGTGATACATGGCGCCGGACACTGCCCCCAGCTGTTTCTGAAGACGAGCTCCCTCTGCTTCTATCATGGAGTCGTCTCCTCCTACTCCTCTCTGACTCCTCCTCTGAACTGTCCCCCTGGTCATCTCCTCTACCGGGAACATATGTGGTATCCGTATAATCGTCATCATAATCCTCCTGGCCAGCTGCGCTTTCCTCAGAAACCCCCTTAAGTGCACCAACTTCAGGTGGTCCACCATCATCCCCATCCACACACGTTACGTCCATACTATCGCCACCTAACTCAGACTTATGAGGTGGTGTACCTGCGCCTTCTTGTTGTTGTTGCAGTAGTGGCTGGGGATCAGTGATTTCACCACCACCACCAAATAACTCCTGCGAAGTGTCAAATGCAGCGGATGTGGTGCTTGTTGCAGCGCTGGTGGCTGCGGGAGATGAGGTGTTCTGTGTTAAATACTCAAGCACCTCCTCACGATTTTGGGAAGTGATGGCACGTGCCTTCTTCTGAGCACTGTATTTTGGGGCAGGTCCGCACGAAATCACAGCAACACCACCTCGCACAGCCACAGACCTGCCGGTGCCTGGTGGCCTTCCTCTGGGTCTGCCTCTACCTCTTCCTCTACCTGGTTTGTCCATTTTGTCCATCTCGGGGGTATGCTAGCTATATGCAGTGAGGTGGGTTCTCACTCAACACAACAGGTAGTTAGATGCAGTGAGCTGGGTTCACTGAACACAACAGGTAGTTAGATGCAGTGAGCTGGGTTCACTGAACAGTAAAGGTACTTAAGATGCAGTGAGGTGGGTTCTCACTCAACACAACAGGTAGTTAGATGCAGTGAGCTGGGTTCACTCAACACAACGCTAGGTATATGCAGTGATAAGGTGGGTTAAGTAAACACAACAGGTACTGGGTAGTTAGATGCAGTGAGCTGGGTTCACTGAACAGTAAAGGTACTTAAGATGCAGTGAGGTGGGTTCTCACTCAACACAACAGGTAGTTAGATGCAGTGCGGTGGCCAGGTGGGTTCTCACTCAACACAACAGGTAGTTAGATGCAGTGAGCTGGGTTCACTCAACACAACGCTAGGTATATGCAGTGATGAGGTGGGTTAGGTAAACACAACAGGTACTGGGTAGTTAGATGCAGTGAGCTGGGTTCACTGAACAGTAAAGGTACTTAAGATGCAGTGAGGTGGGTTCTCACTCAACACAACATGTAGTTAGATGCAGTGAGCTGGGTTCACTCAACACAACGCTAGGTATATGCAGTGATGAGGTGGGTTAAGTAAACACAACAGGTACTGGGGTATATGCAGTACTGGGTAGTACAATGTGCAGCTCCCTGTCACACACACAGGTAGTCACTGAATGTGCTGGGCTGCTGGCAGTGGCACACACAATATCAATTAGCAAGGCTGTGCATGCAACAAAAGTGTCAGTTTGACACACAGAAAAAAAAAATGTACAGGATGAGCTCTGAAAAGAGCTGTTGCTGAATGCTTTAAAAGCAATAATAACCAGTCAGGAGCAAGCAAAGCAGCCTAGAACCTAACTAATCTGTCCCTAGGAGAAAAAGTCTGCAGCAGCTGTCCCTTTCCTCTCTCTAACAGGCACACGAGTGAGGCTAATGGCCGCCGGACCCTGCCTTATATAAGGGGGGTGGGGCTCCAGGGCTTAGTGTAGCCTCAATGGCTACAATGTGCCTGCTGACTGTGATGCAGAGGGTCAAAGTTGACCCTCATAGTGCAATATGGGGTGAATCGAACTTCTGGAAAAGGTCGCTTGGCGCAGGTGAACGCGAACCCCCAATGTTCGCCTGGAACCGTTCTCCGGCGAACCGTTCGTTACATCTCTACACATGACACATGTTTGTTCCCAACACTTTTTTTAATGGTCTGTTTCCACTACACGCAGATTGGATGCAGAATGGATGCAGAAAAACTGACTCCAATGAATGCCTATGGAAAAATCTGCATCAGAAATATCACGTTTAGTTGAAACATTCTTTTTGCATCCAGTCTGCATGTAGTGGAAACAGGCCCTTAGTCTTTTTATTAGTTTTAAACAGAGAAAACAAAACCGTCAACAATCAACTGACAGCTCAGATAGCATAGTGTGAAAAACTGGGCATATGATACAATCCGATAAAGCAAAGGAATAGAATAACAGTATAAATCAGCAGCACAGTTCAAATCAGTATTTGAAAATTGAAAAGGAACAACATTAGTGCAGGAGAATTTATCACAATACTCACATTTACCCCACCCCATTCAAAAAGTCAAAAATAAAAATATCACACTCAGAGTGAGTCAATAATGTTAGGCGTTACATCCAAGTTATCAATAGCTGAGTCCGTATTTTCCAACCTGGGGCCCCAAACTTTAATAAATTTAGAGCTTGCACCTCTAGCCAACCAGGTCAACTGATAAAAAGGAAGAGCAGCATTAACCAGTTGTTTCCATAGAATCAGAGGAGGTTCAAAAGCCTTCTTCCATCCTATGGAGATAGTCTTTTTTAGCGTAAAAGAAAAGTAACCTAACAAAGAGTTTCTTACTATTCCCCGTAGGTAAATCTTCTATTAGTCCTAGTAAGCAAGATTTATAAGAGGAGATCACATGAAGACCTAAATCATCCCTCATCCCCCATGAATTTAAAGGATACCACAACCGCAAAAAATGATAGCTGCAGTGTGTGGGGGGTTAAAAGTACATACCATCTGCTCCTCCTGCCCCCCTCTGTCATGCTAATCATGTGACGCTTGGTGTAGTGGAGTGCACACGCAGCCCAGAGGAGACAGAGGGATCAGCGTGCTTCTGAGCCGCTCGTTATGCGCCGGCCAGAAGTGAAGAGGGAAGGACATACTGCACACACAGGGAGCAGTATGTCCAGGTGAGGGGTCAAGAAAGTCGCTGGACAACGGGATGTATATTAGACTAACGGCGGCAAATGGAGGGGGGCAGGAGGAGCAGATAGTATGTACTTTTAACCCCCCACACACTGCAGCTATGATTTTTTTCGGTTGTGGTATCCTTTAAGTATATTAGCCCAAAATGATTGAATAATGGAGCACTCCCAAGCCATATGTTTAAATGTGCCCATACCTCCAGAAAGCATTACTGACATTCTTAGTAAATTTAGAAATTTTAAGGGGCTTGATATAAATCTGGTGAAAGCAGCGTAATTGGATCAGTTTATTGTGTGAGCAGATTACAGTCTTTATGTAGGATTCCTCAAACTACACCCACTCAGTGGTTTGTATAGCATCACCTCAGCTCTCCCCTTCTGGCCTTAGCCAGCTTCTACCTATATTTGTATTCAAGCAAATTAGAGTAAAACCTGGAAATGAGGTTATCCGAGTCCTTGTTTAACAAGACATTTCTCGACCATTCACGGGCCAAGAGAGACAGAGAGACTACCAAACTGGGCCACCGCCACATGGCAGTGGATGTATAGGGATATGAAATTCAGTGACCATTTGGGACCAGGATTTAAAGAGACACTGAAGCGAAAAAAAAATATGATATAGTGAATTGGTTGTGTACTATGAATAATTACTAGAAGATTAGCAGCAATGAAAATATTCTCATACTTTTATTTTCAGGTATATAGTGTTTTTTCTAACATTGCATCATTCTATAATATGTGCAGATTACACAACACTCAGCATTCAAAATGAGTCTTTCAGAGCAGTCTGTGAAGTAATAACCTCTCCTCTAGCAGAGGAAAAGTAAATAGTCCAGGAACAGTTGAGATAATAAAAGTCAGATAACAGCCCTCTCCACGACTAACTTAGTCGGAGAGCTTAATGGCTTGTTTGCATAGAGATAACAACTGGAGTTTCTCAACTCTTCCTGTACTGGAAACAATTACACTTATGTATCTGATCTTCATGTTTTATTTCTTAGCTGTGCTACACATACAAATCATAATATCATCA
This sequence comes from Hyperolius riggenbachi, assembly GCF_040937935.1. Taxonomy (NCBI): domain Eukaryota; kingdom Metazoa; phylum Chordata; class Amphibia; order Anura; family Hyperoliidae; genus Hyperolius; species Hyperolius riggenbachi. Next base: position 257,694,790 of record NC_090648.1, read on the forward strand.
TTTTTTTTCGCTTCAGTGTCTCTTTAAACTGGTTATTGTGAAATAAGTGGTCAGCATATTTAGCCCCCTGCATTATCCAGAATCCAACATCAATCAGGGATGAAAACTCTGGGAACTTTGGATTGCTCCACTAAAGGGCGCTTGGTGAAAAATTAGTACCCTCTTTACCCACTAAAGACTGACACTTGCAATATATTTTCAGAGCATATTTCAGAATATCTTTCCCAACACATGTTGATGTAAAAAATAAAGAAGTGCTAAAGATTTGTGGTTAAATGAACAAGGAGGAAGAACAATCAGAACCTGGTTGGGACACCTTGAATATTTTATTTCAGAATTAATTAAATGTACACTTACCACTTATGGTCCCTCCATTGGGCACATCGGTTCAGCAGCGAGTCTGGGTCCATAGGTTGAGAAACCATGATCACATCGATGGCAGGGAGCATTTTATATTCAAATGAAAAATTAACACAGAAAACGGCAAACAGGTAGTGATAAAGTATTAGCCACAATTCCCATGAGCTTCACAAATTGTCCCTTCTAAATGTATTTCATTTGTAAACATTTACTGTAACTGATTCTGCCTCCTACCAAGTTACTTTGACTTTTTAATGCTTCAGTAAATTATCAAAAACATAAGATATTTCTGGGTGGGTGGGGCAATTAACAGGTGATCATGTTACTGCAAGATGTCTTCAGACATTAAATGTTCTTACTAATAAGGCAGGTAGAGCATGGTACTTTAAGGGCCCTTTTCCACCAGCGCGTTTGCGCTGGCTGAATCGCAAAAACGCAAACGCGCTAGCGATTTTACAATCGCTACGGTTTGCTTTTTAACATAGGAATCACGGTAGGTCATTTCCACTACCGCGATTCGTTTTTGCCGGGAACGCGAACGCGCGGCGGAGCGATATTTGCCGCGATTTTGCTATGCAGTGCATAGCATAGCAAAATCGCGGCCGCGAACGTCGGGGAATCGCCGGTAATTGCGATTCAGCAATCGCTAGCGTTCAGCGTGAACGCTAGCGATTGCTAGTGGAAAAGGGCCCTAACAGCTATATAGAGAGCTGAGCCTCAGTGCACAGATTTGCAGTCATCACTTGTCTCTCACTTGCTTTAATTTAACACACACTCGTGTGTGTTTTCTAATTTTCTAGCACTGACAAACAATCTAGTATTCAGCTCAAATAATGCACATTAATAACTAGCTGGCTTTGTTATAGCTTGTCCGAAGAACAGAGATACAATATTATTGAACTCAGCAGGCGGCTTAATTATTCTTATCCACTTTGTGATTATAGTTGTTTTGTCTTCTTTGGACATCTTGACTCAAATTCCAGACCAGTAAGCACGCTTTTCCTCTCTTCTTATTAAACTAATTTCTGAATTAGGATGTGCAAAGCAAGCCCCTTCCTTTCTGCTCAAACTAACTTTGAGACCTGATCTGAGTACACACCAATTTGTTTTACTGCTAGCAGTAAATTATCTGTATAATACAAAAGGAAGTAGAGTATGTGGATACTAGCTAGCAGTTGTTGGCTTTATCTGTACATAAAGATACATATATGACTACTTGAATAAAACATAAAAATATATAGAAAATACATTTTTAGGTACTCTCTGTTAATATTTTGCTTGCTCTTCTCTGTTGGGTCCATCCATAAGCCCTCTTCCCCCCACTGCATACCCCGATGTCTGTTCACTGTGATTAAAGGTACAAAGCATTGCAATCTACAGTACCTCAACTCTCTTTGTATTGTCAACATGACGTTGTTTCTCTGAGAGCAGCATGTGATTGTATGTACATGATCCAGTGTGACCAGTGAGTTTCCAGCCAGCATCTAGTGCCAGTCTTCTTATTTACTCGCCTCGGCTCATCCATGAGATCCACATCTGGCAATCATTTGGTGTTTCAGGTGGTGCTCCCAGTTTAAAATCCCATACAATTAGAGCCTCTGAGGTGTGTGTGTGTGTGTGTGTGTGTGTGTGTGTGTGTGTGTGTGTGTGTGTGTGTGTGTGTGTGTGTGTGTGTGTGTGTGTGTGTGTGTGTGTGTGTGTGTGTGTGTGTGTGTGTGTGTGTGTGTGTGTGTGTGTGTGTGTGTGTGTGTGTGTGTGTGTGTGTGTGTGTGTGTGTGTCCATGACTAACAGCGGACCACATGCAGCGGGCAAGAACAGGGTGAGAGAGAAATCCCCCCACACTCCATTTGCAAGCTCCGCCATGGTCAGCTCTGTCCTGGCAGTCTCTGTGTATTGCGCATATCAGAATTCTGTACATCTCTATAGTTCTGTCAGTAATTTATCATGTTATACACTCTGTAGTCAGGAGGAGCTCCACACCAGAAAGAAGATGAGTGTGCCTCGACCTTCACCTCTGCGTCCACTGAGGTGCTCAAAGCATTCAAGTAGTAAAGAGGTCGGCACCACTCCAAGCATCAGGAAAAGCTCTTTTATTGCATCACCATTGTGGCTTAACAATGACAAACGTTGTTTCGGGCATAGCCCTTTTTCAAATTGCAACAGCCATATACAAACACACATGTGCAGTGCCTTAAATACCCCACCTCCACTAAAATCACCAATCGGTGACTAACTGGGCGGAGACCAGTGGTGGACCTGATGGGGAACTGCAAAGGCTAATATGCAAATCACAATTAACCATTTACCTGCTGACAAAAAGAGTCAATGTAGAGAGTAAACGTGCCTCCATTGATCAAAATGGACAGATCATGTGACATCCACATCACTTCCTGGCCCTTTCTGGCCAATCAGGAAGAACCACATCATCCAACGGAACAACGCGTCTAAAAAATACGCATGCATGCATGATCATACGCGTAAAACGCCAACCAGCCGCGATGTAACCTCAAAAACGCGAGGAGAAGAAAAAAAAAGCGCGAAAAACGCGGGAAAACGCGAAAAACGCGAAAACGCGGGAAAACGCGAAAAAGACGCGAAAACGCGGGAAAAACGCGAAAAAACGACGGCAAAACCGCTTCAGAACAGTGCGTCATAAAATACGCATCCCAACATGGCGGTATGCATGGAACACCCCAAACGCGGAGTGCGCTCCCAAAAGCGTACGACTGATCCACAACGCGTCAAAAAAACGCGAAACATATGGTTATACGCGTAAAAACCGACAACAGAACACTTCAAAACAATGCGTCACAAAGTACGCATCCCAACATGGCGGTACGCATGGAGCGCGCCCCAAGTGCGGAGTGCGCTCACAAACGCGTACAGCTGATCCTCAACGCGTCACAAAATACGCAAAACTTATGGCTATACGCATAAGAGCAGAATGCATGCATACCAGAACACTAAAGTTTGACCAACCAAACAAATATAGTGTTCATAGAACCAAAATACCAACTAGACACTCATGTTTGGTATGGGAACATGAGTGTCTAGTTGGTATTTTGGTTCTATGAACACTATATTTGTTTGGTTGGTCAAACTTTAGTGTTCTGGTATGCATGCATTCTGCTCTTATGCGTATAGCCATAAGTTTTGCGTATTTTGTGACGCGTTGAGGATCAGCTGTACGCGTTTGTGAGCGCACTCCGCACTTGGGGCGCGCTCCATGCGTACCGCCATGTTGGGATGCGTACTTTGTGACGCATTGTTTTGAAGTGTTCTGTTGTCGGTTTTTACGCGTATAACCATATGTTTCGCGTTTTTTGACGCGTTGTGGATCAGTCGTACGCTTTTGGGAGCGCACTCCGCGTTTGGGGTGTTCCATGCGTACCGCCATGTTGGGATGCGTATTTTATGACGCACTGTTCTGAAGCGGTTTTGCCGTCGTTTTTTCGTGTTTTTTCGCGTTTTTCCCGCGTTTTTCGCGTCTTTTTCGCGTTTTTCCCGCGTTTTCGCATTTTCCCGCGTTTTCGCGTTTTTCTCGCTTTTTTTTTTTCTCCTCGCGTTTTTGAGGTTACATCGCAGCTGGTTGGCGTTTTACGCGTATGATCATGCATGCATGCGTATTTTTTAGACGCGTTGTTCCGTTGGATGATGTGGTTCTTCCTGATTGGCCAGAAAGGGCCAGGAAGTGATGTGGATGTCACATGATCTGTCCATTTTGATCAATGGAGGCACGTTTACTCTCTACATTGACTCTTTTTGTCAGCAGGTAAATGGTTAATTGTGATTTGCATATTAGCCTTTGCAGTTCCCCATCAGGTCCACCACTGGTCTCCGCCCAGTTAGTCACCGATTAATGATTTTAGTGGAGGTGGGGTATTTAAGGCACTGCACATGTGTGTTTGTATATGGCTGTTGCAATTTGAAAAAGGGCTATGCCCGAAACAACGTGTGTCATTGTTAAGCCACAATGGTGATGCAATAAAAGAGCTTTTCCTGATGCTTGGAGTGGTGCCGACCTCTTTACTACTTGAGTAATTTATCATGTGGCAGTACCCTGAGTCACAAAAATATGAAAAGAAAAGTATGGGTCACTGTAACTTGTGGAGACAGCAGGAGAGACAAAGTGCATTTAGACCATTGCTAGATGTACAGCTTGCAGAAGTAACACTCACAGATTATACTGTATGTAAGCAATAAAACACAGCTGCAAATACCTATATAATGAGAAGTATGTGTTGTGAGCTAGGTCACATTAGTTGTGTTTCATGCAAAGCAGGATCTGTAACAAGGCCCATAAAAATGTAAGATAATGCTTGACAGTGAGAAGAGTTCATATGATATTGGATCCACAGCTACTCTTTAAAACCATTATTTATCTCTGCTATATATGCTTCATTCATGCAGATCCCAGTGGTGGGCTCAGTATTCTCTATAGCTGCTAAAAACCAGTCCATGTATTGATCAGATCACTGAATCAGTGCCCCCAATCCAGCCCCGGGCCATGAGACGGGGTGAGGCAGGTTCCTCAGGCGGTGGAAGTAGGAGGGTGGTGCCCGCCAGTTCATGGGTAGGGGCCGCCGAACTGAAGGGGGTAGCAGCCAGGAAGGGGGGGCAGCGGGCACAGCGGCAGGGAGTAGGCGGCATTACAGGAAGTGATGAGTGGTGGTATGCATTGCTTGGAACACGGAGGAAGAGGTGTGTAATAACCTCCCCTGCTTACTGCTGACACATCACTCGCTGCACAAATACCTGGAGGGGGAGAGTAGATGGGGGACCCAGGTGAGGAAGGGGGGTCCAACCACCCTCCCCGCCACTGTGCCCGCTGCCCCCCCCCCCCCTTCCTGGCTGCTACCCCCTCCAGGTTACCTATACTGGGGGGAATCATACTACCTATGGGGGTGGCGGGCAGTGGCATCCTCACAAATTTGCCTCAGCCAGCAAAAAGCCTGGAACTGGCCCTGCCCCATTCGCATGCACTGTGAAGGTTACTTTAGCATAGCTCAGGCCAGCAAAATACACAGTCAGTGGCTCTCTGGCAGGTTCCTGCTCTTTACGAATCCACTTCACCACCCTGCCTGTTTAAATGTTTAATCTTTACAGGTCACAGGTCAGTAAAGATGCTGCTAGGTCTTACAGCTCACAATAGGACTGCTCCATATTAGTTTTATGCATGGGTGCATGCTCTTTATCAGGGAAAAATAGTCAATTGTCTGGTTGGGAAACTGATGCTCAGCAGCATTGTTGTCTCATCCTGCATCTTTTTTTTTTAGTTGGAGATTACAGCAGGTTGTTAACTTGATAAGCTGGACAAAACTATAGTTGTAGAAAATAAAAGGTCCAAGGACTCTCTTAATAGAGAGAGGATGAGTGGTGAAAATGGTTTCAGACTAGGCAACACTAAAATCCATTCCACTGATAAGAAGAAAGAACAGCCCTGAATTCTTAGAAAGCAGAGGATCTAATGTAATAAAAGAAGGTTGATTAAAGAATGGTTGTGAAGAATGAAAATTGTTGCCTAAAATGTAACAAATAGTAAGTAAGGGCAGTGTTAGCAGTATGATTAGGATGGACACCAGAATGAACCTGATTAAAGAAGGAGCTAGCAGAGAAATAGTTAACCAGATCTAAGTAAACTTTGATTGAGAAGAGAAGAGAGACAGGCTGGTAGCTGGAGAGAACCGAAAGTTCAAGAGATGGCTTCATAAAGATTGTGTTTCAACAACATGTTTGAACAATGGGAAAGTGAAGCTAGATCTATTGAAAAAAGAAGGCAGGTATAAAGAGGCCCATACTGCTAACGATTTTCCCGCCGATATACAGCAGATTTGATCACTGTGATCGAATCTGCTGTGAAATCGTTGCGCAAACGCTGACAGAACAATCCATTTCCGTTCCGAAATCAATCGTTCCCGTCGATTCCCGTCAAGCCGTCCGTGCGGAAGATTTTGCTCGATCGCCAGCGGGTCGGGAGTGCGTCGATAGCGGCGTTCGAATGCCCGACGCCCGACGCTAGCGGCAATATATTACCTGCTCCGGCCAGCGCGTGTCCCCTGGTCTCCGCTGTCCCTTCTCCGTGCTTGGCTCCTCCAGCTTCACTGAACTTCCTGTCCCGGCAGGAAGTTTAAACAGTAGAGCGCCCTCTACTGTTTAAACTTCCCCGGCAGGAAGTTCAGTGAATCTGGAGGAGCCGAGCACGGAGAAGACAGCGGAGACCAGAGGACACACGCCGGCCGGAGCAGGTAATGTATGCGGGGGAAGGGGGCAGCGGCAGCTTCACAGATTGTGATCGGTTTCATGCTGAAATCGATTCACAATCTGTTTGCAGTAAAGGCAGCCATACGATCCCTCTCTGATCAGATTTGATCAGAGAGGGATCTATCTGTTGGTCGGATCTGATGGCAAATCGACCAGTGTATGGCTACCTTAAGAGAGGAGGAGGATGTGGAATTAGGCAAGGGGGAATGAGATCTGAGGAGTAGGTAGTAAGTTTAGCCTTAGATTAGAACAGATAATTTTTGATTAGACAATGAAAACTAATGTGAGGAGGTGGCGCAAGGGAGTTGAGAAAGAAAAGTAGGTTGTACGGGGAAGTAATGTTGTGACTTTTATCTTAAATGTACATGGTGAAGAAGTTACAGATTGAAAGATCTTGTATCAGTACAAGCTGGTTGACGCCTGAGCACAACAATTTCTACCCTCAGATGTTACGAGCATATATGCCAAAGTATGCAAGATCTACTTTTTTATTTTTGTAATAAAGGTAAAAAGTGTCTAATTCTTCTCAAGAGTTCAGGTTTCCTACAATAATAATACCCTGCAGAGGGGCTCAATTACAAATGCGAAAGTTTGGATGTTTGTTTCTCAATCACGCAACAATGGCTGAACGGATTTGAGTGACATTTGCCACACACATAGTACATTACCTGGAATAACATATGGGATACTTTTTATCCCCATAACCAAAAAGTGGGCAGAGACAAATACAAATGTCACTGGGAAAATGTAAATTGCAGCCATTCTTACACTGTTAATGAAAGGGTTCTCTGGTTATTGGGTGACTGGGGTTCAAATTCAGAAAAGGGGGTGGGGCCACAAACAGCCAATGAGATTTTGTTTCATTTCAATGCAAATTATTGATGCCGAAGACAGCAAAGCTCACAAACTTGGTCATTAAGTAATTGCGTGTTAGGGTTAGAAAAAGTGGGCGCAGCAAACACCAGCCAAATACATACTCGAGCAATGGCGGATCATCAGTGGAAGGAGACAAATACAAATTTCACTGGGAAAATGTAAACTGCAGCCATTTTTACACTGTTTATGGTAGGGTTCTCAAACTTTGGAATGCGAGGGTTGGTCAATGGTAGCTGCTCAGTGAGGAGGGGGTGGGCACAGTGTATCGTATGATTGATAATAATAATAATCCAAACATTTGTATAGTGCTTTTCTCCTGTTGGACTCAAAGCGCTCAAAAGCTGCAGCCACTGGGAGGCGCTCAAAAGGCCACCCAGCATGAGGTTTGAGTCTTATTCCCTACACATAAAAAAGGCAATATCAGATTAAAGACAAATTCAGACATGCAGCAATCATTACATTAAAACCTGTTTGGTTTACTTAGGATTTGGTCACTTAAAACATGTTTTTTGGCTGGGGAAAGGGAACTGATATTAGTGCTTACATTCACAAAATACAATGTTTCCAGAATTTTTTTTGCTATTGCTTATCTAGGCAGCACAGAGGTGTAATGGATAGCACTCTCGCCTTGCAGCACTGGGTCTCTGGTTCCGCTCCTACCTAGGGCACTATCTGCACAGAGTTTGTATGTTCTTCCCATGTCTGCATGGGTTTCCACCAGGCATTCCAATTTCCTCCCACATCCCCAAAAAACATAGAGATAAGTTAATTGGTTTCCTCATAAAATTGTCAATAGACTACAATGGATTTATGACTATGGTAGGGAGTAGATTGTGAGCCCCCTTTAAGGGACAGTTAGTGACAGGACTGTATAGCCTGTAAAGCATGGAGGAAGACGTCAGAGCTACATAAATACGAACTAATAATAATATTAAAAAAAATAATAAGGAAAGGCTATTGTAAAGCAGCCCATACACTCAGCCGATTTTCTGGCCGACCGATCGATCGCGATCGATCGATCGATCGATCGATCGCAAATCGGTTGGTCAATCGACCGATCGACGGCCGATTTCGATCGATTTCGATGGATTTCCATCGAACTAGCAGGGTGGAAAATTTAGGTCGATCTGATGAGATTGCTTATCAGTTTGCATTGGCCTTAATGGAAATCTGATGGCAAAAAAATGCCATCAGATCGAATTTCAACAGATTTCAAACTGAAATCTATTGGAATTCTATCCTGGTAAAAAATGTTCTAAAAACGCATCAGATAGATCATCAGATGCATTTCTTATCTGTCTGCTGCCAATCTGACGAGTGTATGGGCACCTTAACTCATAGAATAGTTCCTACAACTATAATATATGTTTAAAAAGGTTTACAATATACATGTACAAAAATGATTTGATTTTACCTGCTAGTCAAATTGTATTTCAGTTGTAAATAATCTTCCAACTTCTTTTCCATATGTTTGTAAAATATGTTGTACAATCTATAAAATACTTTTTGGGCAAATTGCTTTTCTACATTTTACATCTTACAAGTAAATTATTACTTTTGCTGAAATTGTCCTGGTTTTATAAAGGGCACAAAAGAATTAATAGTGCTTTAGTTAAAAAAAAAAAACAATGTTTGGAGTGATGATGAATTTTAGCTTTCAGCTGACCAATAACAATGACAGCCTTGTTTAATTTTGACAAATATACATTTTTTCCATCTTCATGGGCCTTTGATTTACAAAGCGATAAAATTAAATTCATTAACTGTCAAACCTCAAAGATATATGATGTATAATTTTTAGTCATCTTAAGTACTGTAAGTCTGCAGTTTTTCCTGAGATAAAGAAATGTATGTTTTATGGATACTAAAATAGAATTTAATCCTTTGATTTGTTCTTTGGAAATCTTTTTTTTTTTTTTTTTTTGTATTTATATAGAAACCATCCCTGGGGTTGAATAGGTTAATAATGTGTTTTACAAAAAAGAGAGTCGGCGCTGCAGTTCACAAAGATAGCGGAATGTAGCTACTAATTAGATCCCATTGCTTGCAGGAAAAAGGACAGTTCATACAAATGAAATCCACTATTTCATACAGTACAAATCCAGTATTTGGTTAAGGGCTCTGCTGCACCCCATGTTGTCATGGAGGAACTAGTGCTATCCCTAGCAGTAGGCATAGTATACAACATTTTGACCCATTTTTGAAGTGTTGCCAAACCCAAATCAGGAAAGAATAGCAGCCAGAAATGGCCAGTCAACTCTCTCAAGTGCTTTTTCCATATCTAAGGACACTAGTATTCTTTACCTATTATTCTCATGCTCACACTGGATATTAGCAAAAAGTTTCCTAATGTTAATAGCGTGTTCTTACTAGACATAACTCCAGTCTGATCATGATGGATCAATGACAGGATAACAGTATTCAGTATTCATTGCTAAGGTTTTGTCCAGTATCTTAACATCCACTCACAGGAGGGAGATGGGGCGGTACCAATCAACCACCAAGGAAGCCTACCCCGGGTTGGGCAGGACAACAATTAGGGCCTCTCTCATTGAGTTTGGGAGAATACTGTTTTAAAAAGCTTCTTCATATGCTTGCAAAAGCTTTGGTGCTAGTGTGTCTGAGTGTCTATTTTTTAAACACCTCAATTGGGAGCCCATTAGGCCCCGATGACTTGCGGTTAGGGAATGATGCAATTGCTGTTTGCACCTCTTCTAGCATCAGTGATACCTCCAGGCCATGCCTCTGATCTTCAGATAGCCTAAGCATGTTAATCTCTGAGAGGTATATTTCAGATTCAAGGGGAAAGATGGAGGTGCCTAAAACTTAAAAAAAATCTAATTAAGGTATCTTACCTCTCCAGATGACGAATACCCCAAAACGTTTTTGGGGGATAGGACTTATTCAAGCACGATAATATAAAAAGACAACGTGTTTCATGGATCTCTGCCCACTTCCTCAAATTAGTCAAGCAACAAGTGCCTTTAACTGTGTATGAAGTGTGGACGCCTCCATAGAGACCCATGAAACGCATTGTCTTTTATGTTATCAAGCTTGAGTGCGGCTATAAATGGTGGGCGTTTCGCGCCTGTTATTTACAGCCGCAATTTCAGGGCACCCAAAATTCAATCTATTGATGCTAATCACCACTTCACTAAACCACTGCCGCAAAAATGCATTTAGCAGAAAGAAGGGTAGTACCATAGGCTGCAATGATAAAAGCGGCAATTGAGGGACATTTGGGCTCATGGAGGCACCTGATAAAATGCGGCAATAGATGGAATTTTGGGCACCTGGTGTAACGATTGGTGTCAGCAAGAACAGATTTTCTGATTATTGGTGATCTGCAGTATCACCAATCATACAGATGTTATACCTGATTATGTGATGATCTGCAGAATCACCGATAATGCAAGTATAGCAAGACACAGGACACCCAGGTGTAAGATAAGTGTTTGGTGCAACAGTAAATATAGATAGAGATACCCACTATCCCAGAGGAGCTGGTAGAGGGAGGTATCTCTAAAGAACACTGTAATCAGTATTCCAGCAGGCTGGAGAGACAGATGAGTTAGTGATAGGTTCACCCGAGGGGCGGGTGATGCACAGTAAGACAATGTATACTGATCACTCGTGGAGCGAGTGATTCAGACTGTACTGCAACAGGTGATCACCTGAGGGGCAGGAGATCCAGACAGTACCGTAGTAGTCAGTCACCTGAGGAGCAGGTGATTAAGACTGTATTGGAGCTATCTACCTGAGGAGCAGGTGATAAAGACTGCACTGCAGCTATCTATCTGAGGAGCAGGTAATTGAGACTGTACTGCAGCTATCAACCTGAGGAGCAGGTGATTCAGACTATACTGCAGCTATCAACCTGAGGAGCAGGTGATTAAGATTATACAGCAGCTATCAACCTGAGGAGCAGGTGATACTAAACTGAGAATCCCTCACCAGAACTAAGCTCACTGGTGAGGGCAGAAGAGTCAGACAAGCAGGTTCGGCAACACACGGACAGATACAGTACAAAGGCAGAAGACTGAATCAGAGTGAGGTATAAGCTAAGTCGGCAACTAGATCAGATAGGCAAAGGCACAGAATCAAAAGACAGAAGAGTAGTCAAGGCTAGCAGAGGGTCATAACAAATAATACAATTCAATTAGTACTTTAGGCGATCAACAGAATCTGGCTAAGTGTGGATCCCCAGCTCCTGCTGGTTCTAGCACACTTTCGGATCTGACTAAGGGTCTGAGTGCTAACACGTAGCATATGCAACAGCAGACAAGGAACAACTGACAGGCATGTCCTATATATACTGGGAGCGCTCCTTAGCGCCGCCCCAGTCACTCAGCCAATCAGGATCAGTGTTGGAGTCAGCTGACCGGCTGATCAGCTGACTCCCCTTCTGCTTGTATAAAGGTCCTGTCTGTGTGCGCGCGTGCGTAGACCTTGGTCTATGTGCGACTGAGGGACCAGGCAAAGTTCCATCATGTAACAGCGTGGCGGAGGCCGCTGGCTGAGACGCGGGGAAAGCCGCCATGTCACTCAGCGCTGTGGCAGCCTCCCCCGCATTCACCATAGTCCCAGGCACAACTCCATCATGTACCCACGCGGTGGAAACCGCCGGCTGAGACGCAGAGATAGGCACCATGCCGCTGCTTGTCGCGGCGGCATCTCCGCTATGCTTTACAGTACCCCCCCCCCCTGAGAAGTGGACCACTCCTACACTTCTTACACGGTTTTTCAGAGTATTGCCCATGAACCTCGGCATGCATGCGGTAATCTGGAACCCAAGTTCTCTCCTCTAGAGCATACCCCTTTCAATGGACCAGGTACTGTACAGAACTCTGCACTAATCGAGAATCCAAAATCTTCTCGATCTCATACTCAGGTTGATCGTCAATCATCACAGGGAGGGGGGGAGAGGAATCCACCTGCACAGCAGGCTTTAACAAGGAAACATGAAATGATCTCACACCTCTCATGCTGGCTGGGAGATCAATCATATATGTCACATCATTAATTCTTTTGGACACCGGGTATGGGCCTACAAATCAGGGTTCCAACTTGGGTGATGCTTGTTTTAGCGCTAGATGCCGAGTAGACACCCACACCATGTCTCCTGGAGAAAACTTCCAATCAACAGACCACCTTTTATCTGCCTGTTTTTTCTGCGTCTGAAAGGCTTTTCCCAGATTCCTTTTTAAAAGCACCCAGACTTCCTTCAATGCCCTTTGCCAGTCCTCTAGAGACGGGAAAGGGGAGGATGCCACTGGTAAAGGAGATCATTTGGGAGATCTCCCTGAGACTACCTGAAAAGGAGAAAAACCTGAAGAAGAACTCTTCAGGTTATTATGCGCAAATTCCGCAAAAGGCAAGAACTTTAACCAGTCTGACTGGGCATCTGCTACATAACACCTGAGAAATTGCCACAGAGACTGGTTAGCTCTCTCAGTCTGTCCATTGGTCTGTGGGTGGTAGCCTGAGGAAAATGACAAGTTCATACCGAGCTGTTGGCAAAAGGCTCTTCAGAATTTAGACACAAACTGGACTCCCCTATCTGACACCACATTCTCCGGAATGCCATGTAGCCGGAGAATGTGCTGGATGAAGAGATCAGACAATTCCTGGGCCGACGGGAGTCCTTTCAATGGGACAAAATGAGCCATTTTACTGAACCTATCAACTACCACCCAGATGACCGTCTTGCCTTCAGACCTGGGGAGTTCTCCTACAAAGTCCATAGACCAATGAGTCCATGGTTCACTTGGCACTGGCAACGGTTGTAGCGTACCTACTGGTGCTTGACGAGAGGGCTTATCTCTGGCACACACAGAGCACTCTCTCACAAACTCCTTGCAATCAAGTGCCAAAGAAGGCCACCATACACATCTGGCCAGTAGATCCTGAGTTCGAGCAGCCCCGGGATGCCCTGCATTCTTATGGGTGTGAAACAACTGTAGGAGTTGTAAGCGAAAGGGAAGTGGCACAAACAGTACCCCCTCGGGCTTCCCTTTTGGGATATCCTGCTGGTATGGCCCTAAGGTAAGTGCCCAATCCTGCCAGGTTTCCATGGCAGCCACCACCAATCTTTAAGGTAAAATGGTCTCAGGGGTTGCTGGCTGAACTGTCTCGGCCTCAACGCACCTAGATAAGGCATCTGCTTTGACATTCTTACTGCCTGGAGTATACGTTATAATGAATCTGAACCTTGAAAAGAACAAGGACCAGCGAGCCTGTTGGGGGCTAAGCCTTTTGGCCCCCTCAATGTACTCCAAATTTTTGTGATCAGTATAAACAGTAATCGTATGTTCTGCCCCTTCAAGCCAATGACGGCATTCCTCAAAGGCTAACTTAATGGCCAAGAGCTCCTGATTGCCGATATCGTAGTTCCTCTCGGCTGGAGAGAACCTACGAGAAAAGAAGGCACAGGGATGCAGTTTGCCTTGAAGGCCAGAGTGCTGAGACAGCACAGCCCCAACCCCAATCTCTGATGCATCCACCTCAACGATGAACGGGAAGGTGACATCTATGTGTCTCAAAATAGGAGCAGAACAAAATAACCTTTTCAATGTAGCCAAGGCAGACTGTGCCTCTGCTGACCAATGGTAAGTGTCAGCCCCTTTTTTGGTGAGGTTAGTGAGGGGTGACACTACAGAAGAAAATCCTTTGATGAACTTCCTGTAGTAATTGGCAAAGCCCAGAAACCTTTGGAGTGCCTTCAATCCTACGGGTTGAGGCCACTCCAATACAGCAGGGACTTTTTCAGGGTCCATGGAGAGACCTGAAGTGGAAATAATATATCCCAAAAAAGGGACCTTAGTGACTTTGAACAGGCACTTCTCTAATTTTGCATACAAGGAGTTCTGTCTCAAGTTTCTCAACACAAACTTCACGTGTTTCCGATGTTCTGTCAGATTGGGTGAAAAAATCAGTATATCGTCCAAATACACTAATACAAATTTCCCTAGAACTTCTCTAAAAACTTCGTTAATCAACTCTTGGAAAACGGCAGGGGCATTACACAACCTGAAGGGCATGACCAGATACTCGTAATGCCCGTCGGGCGTGTTGAATGCCGTCTTCCATTCATCACCGTCCCTAATGCGAACAAGGTTGTATGCCCCTCGTAAGTCCAACTTAGAGAAAATACTGGCATTGGTAACTTGGGCAAACAAATCGTCAATCAACGGCAGTGGATAACGATTCTTTACTGTGGTCTTATTTAACCCCCGGTAGTCAATACAGGGTCGAAGCCCACCGTCCTTTTTCTGTACAAAAAAGAACCCAACCCCAGCAGGTGACCGGGAAGGACGGATAAAGCCCTTGGCCAAGTTTTCCTTAATGTATTCCTGCATTGCCAGCTTCTCTGGACCCGACAGAATATAAAGATGACCTCTAGGAGGCATACAACCTGATCTCAGCTCTATGGGACAGTCAAAACTCCGGTGTGGCGGGAGTTTATCTGCTGATTTGTGACAAAACACGTCAGAAAATTATGCATACTGCACTGGCACTCCTTTCACCTGAACCTTGGTGGCACAAACAGCAGCTTTCTCTAAACAATGATGATGACAATAGGCTGACCAGCTCTGTAGCTGACCTGAGGCCTAGTCGATCCGATGGGAATGTAGTTGCAACCAACGCATACCGAGGATGATGGTAGAAGTTGCCATTTGCAGGACAAAGAACTGTAGTTTCTCCTTATGTAGAACCCCTATTTCACACAATAACAAGGGAGTCTGGGAAAGAGGCTGTCTACATTGTAACGGAGAGTCATCTACTGCCGTGATCTGAATCTGACGGTCTAACGGAAGTAAGGGAATCCCCAATTTTTTGACAAAGTCATAATCAATAAAATTGGCTGCAGAACCTGAGTCTACAAACGCTTCTGTGGGCGTGGCCCGACCCTCCCAGGTAATGGAGCAGGGAAGAAGCAAACAATTATTATTTAGAGGTACCAATGGCTCGCCTAGGGCATTACCTCTGACTACAGGCGGCAGCGTTTCCCGACTTTTTCAGACAATTCTGGACAATGTGACCCTTCTCAGCACAATATAGACAGTCTCTCTGACCTTCTGCAATTCTTTTCCACTTGAGTTAACCTAGAGTGACCGATTTGCATTGGCTCATCTTGTGGTGACAGAGGTGGAGAAGAGGCGTAGGAAATAGACCTTAAAGCGATACTCCCACGGGTTAGTTTTTGATAGCAAATGCGGCGATCAATCCGCAAGGCCAATGAAAATGCCTCGTATAGGGATTTAGGCTCAGGATGCCCTAGCATCAAATCAGAAACTGCATCGGACAACCCTGACAGGAAACAATCTAATACGGCATACGTTCCCCATCTAGCTGACACAGCCCACCTCCTAAACTCTGCGGCATAACTCTCCACCGGATTACGACCCTGCCTGAGAGTCTTTAGCTTCCTCTCAGCCGTAATAGCCACATCCGGATCATCGTAAATAACGGCCATGGCCTTAAACTCCTGAACTGAGGATAAAGCCTCATGCTCTGCATGCAGACCATGTACCCTCTGGCTCTCAGATCCTGACAGATTAGGCCTTAACTCAAAATAAGATAGCACACGATTTCTAAAATTCTGAAAGTCAGATCTATGTCCAGAAAACTTCTCTGGTACGGGCATGCGAAGGTCCGTTACTGGAGGGGATCGCACTGCATCAATAGTAGTTTGAAGTACCTGAACCGTCCCAGACAGTTGGGTGATCTGAGTCTGTTGGGTATTGATAACTCCGGTAAGATCGTTTGCTGCAGTGGTCAGGACTTCAACTTGACTACGTAGTGCGTCCATATTGTTTGGTCTGCTGTTCTGTAACGATCGGTGTCAGCAAGAACAGATTTTCTGATTATTGGTGATCTGCAGTATCACCAATAATACAGATGTTATACCTGATTATGTGGTGATCTGCAGAATCACCAATAATGCAAGTATAGCAAGACACAGGACACCCAGGTGTAAGATAAGTGTTTGGTGCAACAGTAAATATAGATAGAGATACCCACTATCCCAGAGGAGCTGGTAGAAGGAGGTGCCTCTAAAGAACACTGTAATCAGTACTCCAGCAGGCTGGAGAGACAGATGAGTTAGTGATAGGTTCACCTGAGGGGCGGGTGATGCACAGTAAGACAATGTATACTGATCACTCGTGGAGCGAGTGATTCAGACTGTACTGCAGCAGGTGATCACCTGAGGGGCAGGAGATCCAGACAGTACCGTAGTAGTTAGTCACCTGAGGAGCAGGTGATTAAGACTGTATTGAAGCTATCTACCTGAGGAGCAGGTAATTCAGACTGTACTGCAGCTATCAACCTGAGGAGCAGGTGATTCAGACTATACTGCAGCTATCAACCTGAGGAGCAGGTGATTAAGATTATACAGCAGCTATCAACCTGAGGAGCAGGTGATACTAAACTGAGAATCCCTCACTAGAACTAAGCTCACTGGTGAGGACAGAAGAGTCAGACAAGCAGGTTCGGCAACACACGGACAGATACAGTACAAAGGCAGAAGACTGAATCAGAGTGAGGTATAAGCTAAGTCGGCAACTAGATCAGATAGGCAAAGGCACAGAATCAAAAGACAGAAGAGTAGTCAAGGCTAGCAGAGGGTCATAACAAATAATACAATTATGGAAGTGTGGATCCCCAGCTCCTGCTGGTTCTAGCACACTTTCAGATCTGACTAAGGGTATGAGTGCTAACATGTAGCATATGCAACAGCAGACAAGGAACAACTGACAAGCATGTCCTATATATACTGGGAGTGCTCCTTAGCGCCGCCCCAGTCACTCAGCCAATCAGGATCAGTGTTGGAGTCAGCTGACTGGCTGATCAGCTGACTCCCCTTCTGCTTGCATAAAGGTCCTGTAGACCTCAGTCTATGTGCGACTGAGGGACCAGGCAAAGTTCCATCATGTAACAGCGTGGCGGAGGCCGCTGGCTGAGACACGGGGACAGCCGCCATGTCGCTCAGCCCTGTGGCGGCCTCCCCCGCATTCACCATAATCCCAGGCACAACTCCATCATGTACCCGCGCGGTGGAAACCGCCGGCGGAGGCGCGGAGATAGCCGCCATGCCGCTCCCTGTTGCGGCGGCATCTCCGCTATGCTTTACACCTGGAAATTGTAGCTATAAATAGTAGGCGCGGAGCGATATAGCCGCTATTTCCAGGCGCCCAAAATTCCATCTATTGCCGCAATATATCGGGTGCCTCCTTGCACCCACATTTTGATGTATTGCTGCTAATCGCAGCTTTTATCATTAAGCCTATGGCAGCACCCTTTTTTCCACTTTGCTATGTGCTCCCTTTTTTCCTAATTCGCTCTCTTAGGGAGGGGGAATGTGCTTAAATTTTACCTGAGAAGGTGAAATACAAATATTTTATACTCACCTGGGGCTTCCTCCAGCCCCATGAGCATCCAGGGATGCATCTTCCCTCGCTATCGTCCCGAATGCCTCCGTTCAGCCGCAATCAGCCCCAGTAATCTGGCTCAGTCGCGCCAGTTGGCTCTTCTGCGCATGTGCAGGCATGCGCAGAAGAGCCAACTGGCGTGACTGAACCTGATAACGGAGGCACTCGGGAGGACGCCGAGGGACGTATTGGTGCTCATGGGGCTGGAGGAAGCCACGAGTGAGTATAAAAACTTTGTATTTTGCCATCTCAGGTTTACTTTAACTTTTTCTACTTTACACAAAGCTGGACATATTCAGCAACCATCACTGAGCACTTTAGCTCAGCCAGTTGCAGTACACAGGGAATGGTGTTTGTTTATAGTAAATTGTACACTGTGTTTTGCAGAAAGCTGGAATAATATGTATCTTCTTGTCACTACTATTACATTACTACATATTTGCTGCAGTTACACATTCGGTGACATGATAAAACATGTATGTAAGTCTAACTGTTTTTTAGGCTGCTGGAAACAATTCAGTGATCGTATTTCAATGGGTTTACAATTTTTCTTTTTCTTTTTTTTTTTTTTATTTATAAAATCTACTAGATTTTTTTTCCAGCACAAACAATGCAAAATGTGCTGTTAAATTGCTGCTGGGTGAATTTGTTTTTCTGTTGAAGCATCTGTTCCTTTGCTTTGTAAAGAAATTAAGGCAATTTCCGATAGTGTATATATTTCATCTTGAGAAAAATACATGTAAATTGAAATAATGTTTTTATTTTTTGTACAGGAATACTTGTATTGTTCTTTCAAAGTACAAACAGTGCTTACACTGTAGGAGCTGTATACCTACCCTGGGGAAATACTATAAATGTCTTCTTTAATATTTCATGAACACTAGCTAATCTAGCCCAAGAAGGATGCAAGGCAGTAAAACATTGGTATGTTCATCAATGCACAGCTCACCTTCCCAGTCTATGTTCCTGCACACCTTTCTGTGTTGCAGCTGCACAATTACTGTGTCACTTCTTACTGTCCCATTGCTTCTGGTGACACTGAGTGTTGTACAACCTGTGTCTAAATGCTTCTTGGGACACTAAACCTCATATCCCCTGGCTCCCTCTGCTGCTGCTAGTGACACTATTCCTTGTACCACCTGGCTCACACTGCTGCTGCTAGTGACTCTGTTCCTTGTACCACCTGGCTCCCACTGCTGCTGCTAGTGACATTATTTCTTGTGCCCCCTGGCCCCCACTGCTGCTGCTTGTGACTCTAAACCTTGTACCCCTGGCTCCCACTGCTGCTGAGCTGCTGGTTGTTACACTATATTCCTCATACCCTCTGACTACCCATCCTGGTGCTTGTGATACTAAACCTTATACCCCCTGGCACCCTCTGCGGCTACTTTTGACATTAATCCTTACACCCCCTGGCTCCCACTGCTGCTGCTTGTGACACTATTCCTCATACCCCCTGGCTCCTACTGCTGCTCCTTGTGACACTATTCCTCATACCCCCTGGCTCACACTGCTGCTCCTTGTGACACTATTCCTCATACTTCCTGGCTCCCACTGCTGCTCCTTGTGACACTATTCCTCATACCTCCTGGCTCTCACTGCTGCTCCTTGTGACACTATTCCTCATACCCCCTTGCTCCCACTGCTGCTCCTTGTGACACTATTCCTCATACCCCCTGGCTCCTACTGCTGCTCCTTGTGACACTATTCCTCATACTTCCTGGCTCCCACTGCTGCTCCTTGTGACACTATTCCTCATACCTCCTGGCTCTCACTGCTGCTCCTTGTGACACTATTCCTCATACCCCCTTGCTCCCACTGCTGCTCCTTGTGACACTATTCCTCATACCCCCTGGCTCCCACTGCTGCTCCTTGTGACACTATTCCTCATACCCCCTGGCTCACACTGCTGCTCCTTGTGACACTATTCCTCATACTTCCTGGCTCCCACTGCTGCTCCTTGTGACACTATTCCTCATACCTCCTGGCTCTCACTGCTGCTCCTTGTGACACTATTCCTCATACCCCCTTGCTCCCACTGCTGCTCCTTGTGACACTATTCCTCATACCCCCTGGCTCCCACTGCTGCTCCTTGTGACACTATTCCTCATACCCCCTGGCTCACACTGCTGCTCCTTGTGACACTATTCCTCATACTTCCTGGCTCCCACTGCTGCTCCTTGTGACACTATTCCTCATACCTCCTGGCTCTCACTGCTGCTCCTTGTGACACTATTCCTCATACCCCCTTGCTCCCACTGCTGCTCCTTGTGACACTATTCCTCATACCCCCTTGCTCCCACTGCTGCCCATACCCCCTTGCTCACACTGCTGCTCCTTGTGACACTATTCCTCATACCCCCTGGCTCCCACTGCTGTTGCGTTGGGCACTATTCCTCATACCCCCTGGCTCCCACTGCTGCTCCTTGTGACACTATTCCTCATACCCCTGGCTCCCACTGCGGCTGCTTGTGACACTATTCCTCATACCTTCTGGCTCCCACTGCTGCTGCTTGTGACACTATTCCTCATACCTCCTGGCTCCCACTGCTGCTCCTTGTGACAATATTCCTCATACCCCCTGGCTCCCACTGCTGCTCCTTGTGACACTATTCCTCATACCCCCTGGCTCCCACTGCTGCTGCTTGTGACACTATTCCTCATACCCCCTGGCTCCCACTGCTGTTGCGTTGGGCACTATTCCTCATACCCTCTGGCTCCCACTGCTGCTCCTTGTGACACTATTCCTCATACCTCCTGGCTCCCACTGCTGCTCCTTGTGACACTATTCCTCATACCTTCTGGCTCCCACTGCTGCTGCTTGTGACACTATTCCTCATACCTCCTGGCTCCCACTGCTGCTCCTTGTGACACTATTCCTCATACCCCCTGGCTCCCACTGCTGCTCCTTGTGACACTATTCCTCATACCCCCTGGCTCCCACTGCTGCTGCTTGTGACACTATTCCTCATACCTCCTGGCTCCCACTGCTGCTCCTTGTGACACTATTCCTCATACTTCCTGGCTCCCACTGCTGCTGCTTGTGACACTATTCCTCATACCTCCTGGCTCCCACTGCTGCTCCTTGCGACACTATTCCTCATACCCCCTGGCTCCCACTGCTGCTGCTTGTGACACTATTCCTCATACCCCCTGGCTCCCACTGCTGCTCCTTGTGACACTATTCCTCATACCCCCTGGCTCCTACTGCTGCTGCTTGTGACACTATTCCTCATACCTCCTAGCTCCCACTGCTGCTCCTTGTGACACTTTTCCTCATATCTCCTGGCTCCCACTGCTGCTCCTTGTGACACTATTCCTCATACCTCCTGGCTCCCACTGCTGCTCCTTGTGACACTATTCCTCATACCCCCTGGCTCATACTGCTGCTCCTTGTGACACTATTCCTCATACCCCCTGGCTCCCACTGCTGCTGCTTGTGACACTATTCCTGATACCTCCTAGCTCCCACTGCTGCTCCTTGTGACACTTTTCCTCATACCTCCTGGCTCCCACTGCTGCTCCTTGTGACACTATTCCTCATACCTCCTGGCTCCCACTGCTGCTCCTTGTGACACTATTCCTCATACCCCCTGGCTCCAACTGCTGCTGCTTGTGACACTATTCCTCATACCTTCTGGCTCCCACTGCTGCTGCTTGTGACACTATTCCTCATACCTCCTGGCTCCCACTGCTGCTCCTTGTGACACTATTCCTCATACCCCCTGGCTCCCACTGCTGCTCCTTGTGACACTATTCCTCATACCCCCTGGCTCCCACTGCTGCTGCTTGTGACACTATTCCTCATACCTTCTGGCTCCCACTGCTGCTGCTTGTGACACTATTCCTCATACCTCCTGGCTCCCACTGCTGCTCCTTGTGACACTATTCCTCATACCCCCTGGCTCCCACTGCTGCTCCTTGTGACACTATTCCTCATACCCCCTTGCTCCCACTGCTGCCCATACCCCCTTGCTCACACTGCTGCTCCTTGTGACACTATTCCTCATACCCCCTGGCTCCCACTGCTGTTGCGTTGGGCACTATTCCTCATACCCTCTGGCTCCCACTGCTGCTCCTTGTGACACTATTCCTCATACCTCCTGGCTCCCACTGCTGCTCCTTGTGACACTATTCCTCATACCTTCTGGCTCCCACTGCTGCTGCTTGTGACACTATTCCTCATACCTCCTGGCTCCCACTGCTGCTCCTTGTGACACTATTCCTCATACCCCCTGACTCCCACTGCTGCGGCTTGTGACACTATTCCTCATACCTCCTGGCTCCCACTGCTGCTCCTTGTGACACTATTCCTCATACTTCCTGGCTCCCACTGCTGCTGCTTGTGACACTATTCCTCATACCCCCTGGCTCCCACTGCTGCTGCTTGTGACACTATTCCTCATACCCCCTGGCTCCCACTGCTGCTCCTTGTGACACTATTCCTCATACCCCCTGGCTCCCACTGCTGCTGCTTGTGACACTATTCCTCATACCTCCTTGCTCCCACTGCTGCTCCTTGTGACACTATTCCTCATACCCCCTGGCTCCCACTGCTGCTGCTTGTGACACTATTCCTCATACCTTCTGGCTCCCACTGCTGCTGCTTGTGACACTATTCCTCATACCTCCTGGCTCCCACTGCTGCTCCTTGTGACACTATTCCTCATACCCCCTGGCTCCCACTGCTGCTCCTTGTGACACTATTCCTCATACCCCCTGGCTCCCACTGCTGCTGCTTGTGACACTATTCCTCATACCTCCTGGCTCCCACTGCTGCTCCTTGTGACACTATTCCTCATACTTCCTGGCTCCTACTGCTGCTGCTTGTGACACTATTCCTCATACCTTCTGGCTCCCACTGCTGCTCCTTGTGACACTATTCCTCATACCCCCTGGCTCCCACTGCTGCTGCTTGTGACACTATTCCTCATACCTTCTGGCTCCCACTGCTGCTGCTTGTGACACTACTCCTCATACCTCCTGGCTCCCACTGCTGCTCCTTGTGACACTATTCCTCATACCCCCTGGCTCCCACTGCTGCTCCTTGTGACACTATTCCTCATACCCCCTGGCTCCCACTGCTGCTGCTTGTGACACTATTCCTCATACCTTCTGGCTCCCACTGCTGCTGCTTGTGACACTATTCCTCATACCTCCTGGCTCCCACTGCTGCTCCTTGTGACACTATTCCTCATACTTTCTGGCTCCCACTGCTGCTGCTTGCGACACTATTCCTCATACTTTCTGGCTCCCACTGCTGCTGCTTGTGACACTATTCCTCATACCTCCTGGCTCACACTTATCTCACTGTTACTCATCTACTGCAATTAAACCTCATTAGAAGCCTTATCTCACTGTTTCTCAGCTGTTTTAGCTTCTATTTACTTTTCAGGAAAACAAACTGAATTCTACTCACAAGCTGTGGACAAGCACTTTTGCATAGATAACTCAAGTTTCTTAAATCTTGATGTAATAGAAAACAGAAAGGGAATTCAGAGAATTACTTACTAGGGCTAGTAGTATACGCACCGATGTTTATCTCATCATGTCACATGTCATGTCAGGTACACTTTAAAAATGCAAATTTGTCTTTAATATGATTTAGGACTGTCTGATGGATTATTTTGTTAAGTAAACATACATAATTAACATTATTATATCATTTGCAGTAATACTTAATAAACACAGTTATTATGAAACAAATATCTTTTCAGGGTCTGAGCACATCACCTAGGGATGAATTTATTTATACGAAACAGCTTTTACTGTGAATAATTTGCTTTGCTAAGGGATGTCTTTTTATAATAAATTCTTTTAAAAGCAATATAAGAACCTACATACAGCCATACTAGGTAGGCATCAATCAATTTAGAGTCAATGCTTCGTGCTTTCTTAACTAAATTTATTAAAGCAATGAGACCATTGTATATATCCATTAAAACAGCCACTTCTAACCTCGACTCTTATTTATTGCATTAAGGAAGAAAGTGATGACAGGGGCTGATAAACCTAGAATGCATTGCATAAATATAGTTAAGCAAATGGAAAAGCTTTCAAACGCTGTTACAAAGACAATGTTAAATTAGTATATTTAGCTTATGCTAAATTTAGCGTTTACCTCAATGTGATTTTACAAAAATGGAAGATTGAAGAACACCACTAAGTAACACGTGAAGTGATGCCATTCATTGATCTGGTGATCTGTATGGATCTCCATGTTCTGCTGCTTTACAAGGATTGTTGTGTACCAGGCATGAAGCAGGCAGAGATAAAACACTGAGGACATTTTCACTGACTCATTTAAAAATAGTGTGAGCTGAAAGGACATATTTGTTAAATGCAATTTTTGCGGCTATACTTTTTTGTGGCGTAAGATGGGTACTAAGGGAGCAGCACTCATTAAAAAACGACGTTCTCTGATGGTAGTGCATTGGGGGGGGGGGGCAGGTTTAGGCATGGGTGGTTGGTCAAGGTTGGGCATTGGTTAATGGTAATGGGTTAGGGTTAGGCATCAGTTAAGGGGGTTCAGTTAGGGTTAGGCATCGGTTGTGGGATCAGATAGCACTCTCACCTTGCAGTGCTAGGTCCTCAGTTTGAATATAGGCCAGGACATTGACCTCAATTCTGATATGCTTTCCATCCGTTTTACCGCATAAGTGGTATTTTACCTCATGCTGTAAAAGCAGTTTGCTATTCTAGTAGATTTTAGTCATGCTGTAAATCAGGTCATAAATTGTGTATTTTACCAAAAATTGGATTCGCATGAAAAATAGGGGACATGTTGGCACACCATTTACTGATCAGTTTTTTAATTGTTGTGGAGTTCCTATTAAATCCCTATTCCTGTTTTAGTGGAATTCCTATTCAGGCTGTGTGATAGAGAAAAATAGTAGAAATAAAACTCCGAATATTTACTGGATTTTTTTTGTATAGGGGATGCCTATAAATATACTTTACATAGTTGCTACATAATCAAATACACTCCCCCCACCACCCACAGACAAAAGACCATTAATACAATTTACTGCATGCTAGCTGCTGAAATACAGCACATTTTACTGCACGTTCTGCATGTACTGCATGTTGTTCGGAAGTGTGGAAACCTCTTTCAAAATTGCCCAAAAAAAGCGAAATACTGCACTTAGCTACCGGAATTGAGGCCAATGTCTTCACTGAGTTTGCATGTTCTCCCTGTTTTTGCATGGGTTTTCTCTGGGCACTCTGGTTTCCTCCCATGTCCCAAAAACATGCAGATATGTTAATTGGCTTCCTTTAACATTGAAAATATGAAAATATGTAAATAAGATTATTTACTTAGTTTGTACCTTAATTCTTATGCAACTTCAGTTAATATGTATTTCCTGTTGTTGTGTTGCGTAAATGCTGGAGGAGTAGTAAGAAATAAAATACAGAAGGAAGGTTATGGTTTATATAAGTATTGACCTATACTGTTTTATAGGCAATTTCTAGTGGTTATATAAAAGCACACGGCGCTGTGATAAGCCACTTGAGCATGAAGAACATTCCTAACCACTTTTCAGTAAGTGACTGCCACATTCTAGGGTTCTCAATGGTCTGTCTAATTAAAAATATACTCAACATTCATTTTTTTCTCTCATCTTTCTCTTCTAGAAGTAATAACAGTATTGCTACTTTGAGTGAATAAATTGAATCTGATTTTTTTTTCCTTTCTGCCAAAAGGTTCTGGAACATAAGGGACCTGGCTGTCGTTCCAAAATGTATAGTAATTTGTGGCCTTATGTGTGCTGACTTTGCCTGCTTATATACATATGTAGTGTAGGAAAATCATATTCTCATTTTGTATTAGTCCACATATTGTTGCTGGAATGCAAAAAAAAAAAAAAAAAAAACAGCACCAGCATTTTGTTTTTTTCAACAAAAACACGCAAATGTACCTACGTGATAACATTGCAAACGTGAAGTACACTTTGTGGAACAGCAAGAAAAGATAACCCAAGTAGTAGGGAGTCAACAGGAATATAATGTGTTAGATTATAGTACATAACATGTCAAGTGATCCTTAGGTATCCCAGTGGCCATTTTGATTAGGTCAATGGCCAGATATGGGCTGTCTGTTTTTGGGAAGCTCTTCAATCAAGGAATGATATTGCCATGGAAATCTATAATAGAGCTATGTTTATTTAGAATGTAGGATGTTCACTGTTAAAAAGGAATGTTATTAAACCTTTTTTCACTGGGCGAGAGTTTTTCTTTTTTTAATTCTAGGTAATTTGTAAGTGATATTAATGAACCCCAATACTCATTCCACCTAGGGGGGAGGGAGGAGGCATTTGCGAGCGTCCTTATTAGAGGGCAGCACGGTGGCGTAGTGGTTAGCGCTCTCGCCTTGCAACGCTGGGTCCTCAGTTTGTATCCCAGCCAGGTCAACATCTGCAAGGAGTTTGTATGTGTCTGCGTGTGTTTCCTCTGGGCACTCCGGTTTCCTCCAACATACAGATAAGTTAATTGGCTTCCCACTAAATTGGCCCTGGACTATAATACATACACTACACGGTACATACATAGACATATGAGTATGGTAGGAATTAGATTGTGAGCTCCTCTGAGGGACTGGTAGTTAAAAGACTATATCCTTTGTACAGCGCTGCATAAGATATCTGCGCTATATAAATACTAAATAATAATAATAATTACAGAGGGCTTCCATATTACATCATAAGTCGCCCAGATGGCTTACCGCCACATGTGTCACTGAATGTACCCCCACCTTCCAGGGCATGAGGTGGCTATGAAGCACTTGTAATTTGTCATCCCTTTTTGCATAGTACCCTCCCAAATGCTATGGACCATATAAGCTGGTATTGGTCAGGAAAGGAGGCGTAATGTTTAGAGACTACACATTCCCTTAAAGAGAATCTGTATTGTTAAAATTGCACAAAAGTAAACATACCAGTGTGTTAGGGGACATCTCCCATTACCCGCTGTCACAATTTCGCCGCTCCTCGCCGCATTAAAAGTGGTTAAAAACAGTTTTAAAAAGTTTGTTTGTAAACAAACAAAATGGCCACCAAAACAGGAAGTAGGTTGATGTACAGTATGTCCACACATAGAAAATAGATCCATACACAAGCAGGCTGTATACACCCTTCCTTTTGAAGTTTACTATAGCGGGAGTCTACTGTACTAGGCGGGCCTAATCTTTGTGGGTTCTTTGGTGTCTGAATCACAGCGAATACAAAGTTACATAGTTATTTGGGTTGAAAAAAAGACATCCACCATCGGGTATATCTCCTCTAATGCTACGTACACACATGCGACAACGATCGTTCGTTGAGAACGACGAACGAACTTTTAATTGATGAAAGAACGACCTAAGTAAAGTTAGTTTTAAATTGTGTGTAACGATCTGATCGTTAGAACGAACATTACATCACGTAAAGCAACTATTGCGCTTGGGCATAAAAATGAGAAATTTCATGGAGAAATAGCGAAATGCGCATGTCAAGCCTAGTACGAACGACCGTTTCCAACGATGTACTACTTTTGCAAACGATCGTCGTTAGTAAAAATCCGCCAAGCTAGATCGTTCGTTTCTAACGATCTAGCTCGTCCGTCGTTAGACTTCATGATCGTTGGTTGCTTTTTTTTAAACGATCGTCGTTTGAAACGATCGGGGAACGATCGTTTCAAACGACTATAGTCGCATGTGTGTACGCACCTTAAAGAGAATCTGTATTGTTAAAATCGCACAAAAGTAAACATACCAGTGCGTTAGGGGACATCTCCTATTACCCTCTGTCACAATTTAGCCGCTCCTCGCCGCATTAAAAGTGGTTAAAAACAGTTTTAAAAAGTTTGTTTATAAACAAACAAAATGGCCACCAAAACAGGAAGTAGGTTGATGTACAGTATGTCCACACATAGAAAATACATCCATACACAAGCAGGCTGTATACACCCTTCCTTTTGAATCTCAAGAGATCATTTGTGTGTTTCTTTCCCCCTGCAGTTCTCATGCACTGAAGTTTCAGGCTGCTCGTTTCTTCCTGCAAACAGCTTTGCCTTTGTCTGTAATTCCTAAGTATGTGAAAGCCCAGCCAGCTCAGAGGATGATTTATCCAGCTTGTAAAAGATAAGAGAGAAGAGAGAAGCTGCCCTAATCTAAATAATACACAGGCAGTGTGCATAGAGGGGCCTGGAAGGGGGAGTTCATAGCAGAACCACAACACTGAAGAACTTGGCAGCCTTCCAGACACAGGCTGACAAGTCTGACAGGGGAAAGATACATTGATTTATTACAGAGACATTGATAGTAGAAAGTGCTGCAGTAAGTCAGAACACATTAGAATAGCTTTTGGAACTTGTAGGATGATAAAAAACAGGATGCAATTTTTGTTACGGAGTCTCTTTAAGAAGAATAGCAGCCTACATAGGGTCCAGGGGATTAAATGTACTTATGAGAGAGTACGCTACACAATGATTTTTTTAAATTATGTACTGTGAGTTAAGATACCAATTGTAAATTGAATCATGGGGACAGTACCGAACTGGAAAAAGGGAACACACTAGTTATTGCTCAATTAGAAATGAGTGCTGAGCAGGTAAAAGATTTTATCAGCTCTGTGTGGATAAAAAGGTTTTTTGCTAATCTAACAATGGAGACTTTTGTTAAAGTGGTTCACTTTAACAAAAGTCTCCATTGTTAGATTAGCAAAACACCTTTTTTTTGGTTGACTTAAGGTTCTTAAGTCAACCAAAAGTCAACCCAAAAAAATGACTTTTACTCACCTGGGGCTTCCAATAGCCCCCTGCAGCTATCCGGTGCCTTCGCCGTGTCCCTCCGATCCTCCTGTCCCCGCCGGCAGCCACTTCCGGTTTTGCCGCCAGGAGCCGACAGGCTGGGAACGCGAGTGATTCTTCACGTTCCCAGCCACAATAGCGCCCTCTATGCTGCTATATGCTTGCTACAGAATCACTCGCGTTCCCAGCCTGTTGGCTCCTGACGGCGAAACCAAAAGTGGCTGCCGGCGGGGACAGGAGGATCGGAGGGACACGACGAGGGCACCGGACAGCTGCAGGGGGCTATTGGAAACCCCAGGTGAGAAAAAGTGATTTTTTTTTTTTACTTTAGGATAACTTTAATAATTAACTCCAACCTGAATAATCACTCCAACCTGAATTATCGCAAATTCTTTCTGTTTTAAGAAAGCAAACTTTTGTTTTTCTTAACATCTTAGTAAGGGGGCTTTTAGGACCATTGTAGTCCCTTACACACTCCAATGAGTTCTGGGTCACCATGAGCTTGCTGGTTAGTCTGTCCCTCTCGGTGTTACAAGCTCTACTGCATAGAGCCAAATTAATCCATGCCGTGCACTGATGAGGACAGGGCCGGGCCGAGGCATAGGCTGGAGAGGCTCCAGCCTCAGGGCGCAGTGTAGGAGGGGGTGCAGAATTCATTCAGCTGTCATTCCTAATTGTGTTTGAAACAGAAAGAAATAAGAAAAGGGGATACGTAGCAGTGACTGCAAGCCAGATAACTAGATATTAAGGTGTTGGGGAGGTTGTGGGCCCTGTGGCACCTCTTAGTCTAATAGCAATTAATGTGTGATGGCTGGGGTGGCAGGAATGGAGGGGCGCATTTTGGTGTCTCAGCCTTGGGTGCTGGAGGACCTTGTCCCGGCTCTGGATGAGGATCAAACAATCCGAAACAGTCTGTATGGATGTTGGATTATTATGGCTCTGTACAAGTTAACAAGCTGACACATCATTGCATTCCAGCGGTTCTGGAGGTGTGTTTAGCTTCTAAGGGTAACAATGGTTAATTTGCATATATTCAGCAGTGATGCCCTGGGAGACATCTCAAGCTCACTCCAACCTGAATTATTGCTTCTTTCTGCTCTTTCTGTTCTTTCTGTTTTAAGAAAGCAAACTTTTGTTTGTAATAATTAAGTACTGTCTTTATTTATATTTCAATAAATATATATATATATATATATATATATATATATATATATATATATATATTTTTTTTTTTATTTATAAAACATTCCAAAAAGGTACATTTTTTTTCCAACAAAAAAAGGAGAAAAAGGATCTTCTCTCGTTAGCCTTATTAACCCCTTGTAGGCTGGCATTTCCCAGAGAATTCAGAACCCACCAGTATGAGGCTCTTCCCTGAGCAGTCTTTTTGAAAAGAAGTAGCTATGTGCACCTTCCGTCATTCAGCTTCATTTATTGTGTATAGTGAATATCATGTATAAAATCGGCCGACCCCCTTGCAGCCCTGAGCACCCACTTCCACCCTCGCACCAGCAACCGCAACACTATCAGGTGATGTCTGTTTCATGTATTCCGATTTTATACATGATATTCACTATACACAATAAATGAAGCTGAATGATGGAAGGTGCACGTAGCTACTTCTTTTAAATAAGAATCTTATGACGCTCTTCATTCCCAATAAAAATACGGAGCACATGTCAGTGGCTATTGTGACTACATGTGTACAAGAGTACGTACTGCAGGGGAAGCTAGGCCAGATAGAGTATCTACCCACAGAGAATCCTCCATCATTTCTATTGTGGGTGCCACACTTGACTGTTCTTCTTGACAAAGTCTTCCCTGAGCAGTACCAGCCCACATGGTCCAAAACAATAGAGGACAGTCTCCATTACAGATCACCGTTCTCTGATTTTTTGAACAAGGGGTTGATTCCCACTTCAGTTCTCTGGTAGTGGGGTAACTTATCCCACACATGTGGTGGTAGGAGGGCCTTGAAGGACTTATGGTGGAATCTTAGAGCCGCCTTTAATAATAAAGGATCCTCCAGATGTCTGACCCTTCAAGGTAGGTAGGTAAAAGGGGTACATTTTGGTCCCTAACCTCTTTATAAGAAAGGATTAATAGTAACATTTTATTTTAAATAAATACCCCAAAAAATATTTTATAACAAAAATAGATGACTATATTTTTTTCATCTGATCTGATTTTATTTTCAGATCTGTACTAAATGACTTGCATCAGCTCTGTATACTTCTTTTGTCTATCTTATGGCATCATCTTTCTACTATATACTTATTTCTTCTAGCTTCACTATGCATCAATCTTATGCCTTTTTTTCTATATTCTTCTTTCTTGCTATTTCTTCTGATCATTTTTTTTTATTTCTGTATTACTATAATTCTGTTTTTCTACCTTGGCCCATCAAGCCTCACACTAAACATGCTCCCTATCGCACATTAATTTATAGTACTATGGCTTATGATTAACCAATATGGT
Source organism: Hyperolius riggenbachi (assembly GCF_040937935.1). Classification (NCBI taxonomy): domain Eukaryota; kingdom Metazoa; phylum Chordata; class Amphibia; order Anura; family Hyperoliidae; genus Hyperolius; species Hyperolius riggenbachi. Next base: position 257,725,984 of record NC_090648.1, read on the forward strand.
CATACCTTATGTTCTTCTGTCACCTTGATTGCAGCTGCAGCACACCAGGCATTCTCCCTACATTGTTGCACTGGTCAGGAGTCCAAACAATTGCACATTTAATGTTTCCACTGAGGTTTATTTGTGGGGTCTACAAAAATAAAATTCCAGTAACCCCACCAGCAGGAGATTCAGTTATTGAATTTAGTGCTGAGCATTCCTATTGGTCTATTGAATCCACTAAAGGATACTGAACAAGATAAGATCATTTGGCAGAGAGAGTGCACAGAATGCCACCAAGCTGCTCTGCATAGTGCTGATATCAAAATAACAATGCAAGTGTCAGTATATGCAAAAGAAAAAGAAAACATTACAAATGCACCCAATGGGAAATACGTACTTGTGGAAGCATACTGTGGTAGCCGACGTGTTACTACACATTAAAAAAAATGTGTTGAGGGCAGGTTTGTTTTAAATAACAGGAATTATCACAAATAAATTCATATGTAACCTTTGTAAAGTGGGAAACAGTGGAATTAAGGAGAAATTACATTTTTTAGAATGGTCCAAAATTGTGTTCCATGTTCTAGAACAAAAGAAGTGTAACTGACACTGAGGAAAATAAATGCTGCATAGTTGTGAATTCACGCAGACTATTAAAATTACACACATCACATTCCGTTTCCATAAGGCAAGTTACTCTGGCTTATGCTAGTAGGCAGACCACATCTGTTGTTCTGTGGTTGGCATTTTCCTGGGCTGCCACAATGAATCTACATCACTGTGCACGCTCCACATTATGCAGAACAAGGGAAGTATAGAAGTATGCACAGCACAGTAAGCAAGGAACAACATAATAAAACACTGTGTGGTGGAAAATGAATACATCCCCAGGCTGGTTTACATGACAGAACTGAGTCCCTATAGAGCAAATAAATATTCTGTCTTAAAGAGACTCTGTAACAAATTGTTTATCTTTATTTCTTCTATGCTATAAGTTCCTATGCCTTTTCTAATGTGGTCTGGCTTACTGCAGCTTTTCCTAATTGCACAGTAGCTGTGTTATCTCTGTTATATGATCTAATCTTCTCTCTATAGTCGGCACAGTCAGGCTGAGGCAGTCAGACTGGAATGTGCAGGGCTGCTTGTGATTAGCTAGAAGCTGTACACACCCCCTGCAGGCTCTGTGTGACTAACACACTCTGCTTAGCTGAGCCTATTAGAAGCTGGTTAGTTTGTTTGTAAACACTGCCTAAAACTGGCAATTACAAGCCAGGTTTGCAGCAGAGAATGGCAGAAACAGCACAGAGGGGACCAGGAGCACATAATGAATAGAATGGTATGCTTTTTATTGTAAGAATTTCAGAGTACAGATTCTCTTTAAAACTACAATTGTGTCTAGGGTGCAGAGTTATAAAGCTGTGACCTCCATTTTAGATCGGTATCTCACATTTAGATTGTGTTCTGTGGTTGTTATCCTTTCATTGGCATTTTTGATGATAGCATCATGTTTTTAAATTCTAAGTTTGCAGCTGCTTGCTCATGCCGTTGAATCTTTCTCTTAATGATCTGATAGATGGAATAAATTCTGATGTTGCTGTTTCTGTTGATGATGCAGTAATATGCAGAGATAATAAAATGCAGCAAGATACTGATCATTTCTAGAAAAAGGTTGTAACAAAATCTCAACATGTGTAAACCGGCAGGTGAAATCTAAAGCCCTTTCCCAGCATGCCATTTTTTTAACTGCATGATGGCAAAATTACATTAACTAGCAACTCAAAAGTATTATGTTTTGCATGTCTGTACTCTTTCAATATACTGTATTTAAACTACTTGGCTGGCTGGATCCTGATGTGCCTTTTTCTGTTGAGACTACAGTGAAATGATATTGGTCAGATCATGTCTCTGGTTGCTGACTAAACGTTTCCTTCTATGCCATCATCACCCACATGAGGGGGCAGTAGTGAGCCACACTCTGTGAGTACAGATCACCTAACCTTGCTCTCCTCCTAACGCTGCTAAGGAGAAATGAATTGCTTGTGGCCTGTACTGTAGCACTACAGCTCACCAATTTTATAGTCTTATCACTGTTCAATATTTTTAAAACATTTAAGTCATGTTGCTTATCTGTGCAATAAAACCTTTTTAAACTAAGCATTCTTGTTTCAAGCAGGGCAGGGTGATGGAGGTAAGCATTTCTTTATATATTCACTGGGGAGAGTGTGGGAGAGTTAAATGCTTTATTACACTCTTAGGGCTTGATTCACAAAAGAGTGCTAACTGTTAGCACGGCCATTTTCCGCGCGAATTTTCGCATTGCACGCGATCGCAAATTTTTGCCCAAAACGATAATGTTTTTGCGCAAATTCACGTTTGCGCGCGAAAACGTTATCGTTTTGCGCGAAAATTCGTGATCTCGCGCAATGCGAAAATTCACGCAAAAACGGCCATGCTAACAGTTAGCACTCTTTTGTGAATCAAGCCCTTAGTAGGGAGGGAATGGGCAAGAAGATGATGACACTGATGATCTGTAGCTGCAGTGCTGACTACAGAGAGTCGTGCTCTCACCAGCGGAGGGGGGGACCACTGCTCTACACTGTGCTAAGGAATGAGAACTGTTTACCAGCTGAGGAATGCTCAGTCTCATTAGTGTCTCCTAGAGCAAAATGTAAATATCCCAAGCCTATAGGCACAGAAATCCCAGTAACTTGAACTTCATTTCTCCAAAAATGCCACATCTTTTATCCTACCTGTTTCATATGATTGTACCATTAGCACAGACATAGCTAAGACTGCGACTGCGACTGTAGTTACAGAATAAAAGCATCAAGCCAGAAGCAGATGAATAGATAGAGCCATGGCAGTTCTCAGGAGTGCTAAATAGGGATGGTCAATGAGATGCAATTAATTTCGATTGACTGAGTTTCAAGCTGCATAAAATTTACATTCAAGAATGGATCATATGCATTTCATTGATCCTCTTTTATGCTGAGGAATAGTGTGGTTATTGCTGTGAACCAGCCACACCTGCAAGACAGGTGCCTCTAGTCATATGGCTTGTGTGCTTTGTAGAAACTCAAACCTTCCTGTTTTCTCAGCAGATTCTTGGTGCAATGGCTGATTTCTTTACAGTCTCTTATTTACAGTCTTTTCTCTAGTCTCCAGTTTTGTTTTGTTTTTTTTTGTTGTTTTTTACTAACAATGAACATGTAGCAGGGTGAACTAAGGCCTTAACGTTGATGAATGTAAGGTTGTGCACTTAGGTCACAGTAACGGCATTGCACTATATATATTGCATGAATAATTAGCTTAGCAGCAGTAATTAATAAATATCAGACAGATCTGTCAAACAGTCATTTTGTTTCAAGGAATTTACATAGGACAGGAGAGATAAGCTGGGTATACAGAAAAGATGTTTTCACTGTGATATTGGGAAAGGATTCTTTGTAGTAGGGATAGTCAAGTTGTGGAACATTATAAACAAAAAGATCTTAGCTCAAAAACAGAGATTTGTCCAAACAGATATAGGTGTTGCCCTGAACCTGTGTCAAGGACAATCTCATTTACGCAACAGACATGTGGCCCTTGAGCTCTGACATATTCTCTAATATAAATAAATTCCTATTTATTAATTCTGATTTTTTTTTTTATATATGTCCTTTGACCTTTTTTTCTTTTGTTTATGAATATTATTGCTATAAGTGGACTTAGACAGTTTGATAGTCAACCCAGCTGATATCATATGTCATATTATAACTGTAATATTCAATATGTTCCTGATCAAAATTTATTTTAATATTATTTTGTAATAAAATATGTGGATGGTAGCAGTTAGTAAAGCAAATTAGGCATATCTGAAGACCAAAGTTCAGTATTAGGCATGGTTTGGGAGCCAGGGTTTGGTAGATCAGTTGTGGTACTAGTTTAGGGAATCGGGGTCCATTTGTGTTATCAGAATTGTGTATGTCTAACATGGTTGTGTTAAAAAACAACAACAATGCACAATGGGTCATCCAAAACGTCTTTAGGAATGTTTGCGTTTATTAATCGTATGTCTTCAATAAAAGAAGCCTGCATATTTTTATAAGATATTTTTTACATTGGGTAATATTATATGCAGAAGATTAGTATCTCTGATACAGAATTATGTGATGTATTTACTATAAGGGAAACAGAAACACATTTAACTTAATGTTCTGGCAGGAAAACCACAAATTAAAAATGAGTGGCTCTCATACTTAAACGTATTTATCATGCAGGCAGTTACATAGTTACATAGTTACATAGTTACATAGTTATTTTGGTTGAAAAAAGACATACGTCCATCGAGTTCAACCAGTACAAAGTACAACACCAGCCTGCTCCCTCACATATCCCTGTTGATCCAGAGGAAGGCGAAAAAACCCTTACAAGGCATGGTCCAATTAGCCCCTAAAGGGAAAAATTCCTTCCCGACTCCAGATGGCAATCAGATAAAATCCCTGGATCAACATCATTAGGCATTACCTAGTAATTGTAGCCATGGATGTCTTTCAACGCAAGGAAAGCATCTAAGCCCCCTTTAAATGCAGGTATAGAGTTTGCCATAACGACTTCCTGTGGCAATGCATTCCACATCTTAATCACTCTTACTGTAAAGAACCCTTTCCTAAATAAATGGCTAAACCGTTTTTCCTCCATGCGCAGATCATGTCCTCTAGTCCTTTGAGAAGGCCTAGGGACAAAAAGCTCATCCGCCAAGGTATTATATTGCCCTCTGATGTATTTATACATGTTAATTAGATCCCCTCTAAGGCGTCTTTTCTCTAGACTAAATAAACCCAGTTTATCTAACCTTTCTTGATAAGTGAGACCTTCCATCCCACGCATCAATTTTGTTGCTCGTCTCTGCACCTGCTCTAAAACTGCAATATCTTTTTTGTAATGTGGTGCCCAGAACTGAATTCCATATTCCAGATGTGGCCTTACTAGAGAGTTAAACAGGGGCAATATTATGCTAGCATCTCGAGTTTTTATTTCCCTTTTAATGCATCCCAAAATTTTGTTAGCTTTAGCTGCAGCTGCTTGGCATTGAGTACGATTATTTAACTTGTTGTCAATGAGTACTCCTAAGTCCTTCTCCAAGTTTGATGTCCCCAACTGTATCCCATTTATTTTGTATGGTGCTAGACCATTCGTACGTCCAAAATGCATGACCTTACATTTGTCAACATTGAATTTCATCTGCCATGTATGTGCCCATATAGCCATCCTATCCAGATCCTGTTGCAATATGACACTATCTTCCTGAGAGTTAATGATTCTGCACAATTTTGTATCATCTGCAAAAATAGCAACATTGCTCACTACTGCATCTACTAGGTCATTAATAAATAAATTGAAGAGCACTGGACCCAGAACAGACCCCTGTGGGACCCCACTGCTAACAGTCTCCCATTTTGAGTATGATCCATTGACCACAACTCTTTGTTTTCTGTCCATTAGCCAGTTCCCTATCCATGAACACAGACTCTTCCCCAGTCCTTGCATTCTCAACTTTTGCACCAGACTTTTGTGGGGAACAGTGTCGAAGGCCTTTGCAAAGTCCAAGTATATCACATCTACAGCATTCCCAATATCCATATTAGCATTCACTACCTCATAAAAGCTGAGCATGTTAGTCAAACAGGACCTGTCTTTAGTAAACCCATGTTGATGCTGAGAAATAAGATTATTTTCTACTATGAAGTCATGTATAGTATCTCTTAGTAACCCCTCAAATAGTTTGCATACAACTGATGTTAAACTTACAGGTCTATAATTTCCTGGATCAGATTTTTTGCCCTTCTTAAATAATGGGAAAACGTGGGCTGTACGCCAATCCACTGGGACTCTGCCAGTTGCAAGAGAGTCACAAAAGATAAGATAAAGGGGTTTATCTATAACTGAACTTAATTCCCTTAGGACCCGAGGATGCATGCCATCCGGGCCAGGTGCCTTGTCTATTTTTAATTTATTTAGTCTTGCCTTCACTTCTTCCTGCGTTAAGTATTTAATATTACAGTTAGAAGATTGAGACTCTTCCGCCTCTGTAGTTTGCAACAGTGCTGTTTCTTTTGTGAAGACAGAAGCAAAGAAAGCATTTAATAACTCTGCCTTACCTTGGTCATCCACCATTGAGTTCCCATCCTCATCCTTTAGGAGTCCTATACAGTCAACCTTTCTTTTTTTAGAGTTAATGTACTTGTAAAACTTTTTTGGGTTAGATTTGATATCCTTAGCGATTTGTTTTTCAGCTTCAATCTTTGCCTGCCTAATTTCTTTTTTACAATTTTTATTGCACTCCTTATAATTGCTTAGTGCAGCCTCGGTCCCCTCCTGTTTTAAGACCTTATAGGCATTCTTTTTCCTCTTCATTTTATCTTTAACCTTTGTATTCATCCATAGAGGCCTTTTTTTATTCCTAGACATTTTGTTTCCATATGGGATATACATACTACAGTATTGATTGAGTATACGTTTAAAAGCTTGCCATTTCCCTTCAGTGTCTTCCCCTTGTAGTACATTATCCCAGTTCACCAAACTTAGTGCCTGCCTAATTTGAGTGAACTTTGCTTTTCTAAAGTTCATAGTTTTAGTGGTCCCGCTGCCCCTTGGCCTATCAGTCACCAGCTCAAACGTTATCATGTTGTGATCACTATTTCCCAAATTTTCTTGAACCTGCACATTTGATACATTATCTGGTCTATTAGAAATGATCAGATCCAGTAACGCATTCCCCCTAGTTGGTTCAGTTACCATTTGAGTCAAGTAATTGTCCTGTAGTGCTGCCAGAAATCTGCTGCTTTTACCAGAATGGGTAGCCTCAATACTCCAGTCAATGTCTGGAAAGTTGAAGTCGCCCATAATTATGACCTCATTTTTACCTGCAGCTTTTTCAATCTGCTGTAGTAATCGCAGTTCTGCAGCTTCATTAATAAGAGGTGGCCTGTAGCATACCCCAATAAGCAATTGGCAACTTTTATTTCCACCATGAATATTTACCCAAACGGACTCCACATCTTCGCAATCTTCCTCCATCTCATCGTTGAGGACAGCTGTAAGAGAATTCTTAACAAAGAGACAAACCCCTCCACCTTTTTTCCCTGTTCTATCCCTCCTAAACACATTGTATCCTTTTAAATTAGCTATCCAGTCATGGCTTTCATCCATCCATGTCTCGGTTATTCCCACAATGTCATAGCCTTTGTCATTCAGAATGAACTCTAGTTTGTCTATTTTATTTGCAAGGCTCCGAGCATTGGTTACCATGCACTTTATATTTTTACCACCACATTTACCAATTTTGTTTACATGAAATGGGCTACTTGAATTTTTACCAACCTCCTTAATCTTTACACTGTCCCCACCCCCCTCTCCACCCTCCATAATGATAGGTTCCCACTGTCTTTTTACCTCATCTTGTCTATGTATTGAGACTTTATCCTCCCGCCTCCCCCCAGATCCTAGTTTAAAATCTCCTCCAACCGTTTAGCCATCTTCTCCCCCAATGCAGCTGCACCCTCCCCATTAAGGTGCAGCCCATCCCTGCTGTAGAACCTGTAGCCGACTGCAAAGTCTGCCCAGTTCTCCAGGAACCCAAACCCTTCCTTCCTACACCAATTTCTCAGCCACTTATTTAACTCCCTAAGCTCCCTCTGTCTCTCAGATGTAGCACGTGGCACTGGCAGTATTTCAGAAAACACCACCTTGGAGGTCCTTGCTTTAAGTTTATCTCCAAGTACCTGAAAATCATTTTTGAGGACCTTCCATCTCCCACTAACTTTGTCATTGGTGCCAATGTGTACCATGACAGCCGGGTCTTCCCCAGCCCCACCCAGTAATCTGTCAATTCTTTCCGCTACATGCCGAACCCGAGCACCCGGGAGGCAACAGACTGTACGGCATTCGCGGTTTCTTCGACAGATTACCCTATCTGTGCGCCTAATAATTGAATCCCCTACCACCAGTACCTGTCTAGCCTTAGCTGCACTCCTATTCCCTTTCTCGTTACAGCAGTCTGCCCCTTGGTTGCTAAGGAGCACATCCTGCTGCAGCATTGCTACTCCTGAATCATCCTCCCCAATATTACGCAAACAAGCATACTTATTAGTTAGTTATATGCTTTCTTATATTACACTATGTCAAGTGCAGAATTTTAGCATAAGATTCCTTCATCTTTAATGCATGGCCTAGTAATGGAAATGTAAAGAGGAATGCTGTGAGTGCAGTTCTAGATGGTCCAGAATGTAGAGTTTGGCTGCGTTTCAGAACACAATAACATTTTATATAGGTACTTTCATTGCAGTGTGTTTAACTAACAGTGGATGCCTGACCTTTTTCTCTTGTTAATGGAATTATTAGAGTATCAACATATTTATGAAGGGGGCCTAAAAGCTATATGTGTATCAACAGAACAGAAAGCAGTCTTTTATGTTTATAAGGTAAGTCCACTACTTTCAAGGTAGTTGGATGTACAAGGGACATCTCTTTAACTGTTATCTTAAATAGTTTCCAGCAGGGTAGCCACGTCTTATTTATGTTTTTACCTGACATGTAGGCACAAATAATGTGCAACCATAATGTAACTTGTGTAACTAGTATGACTTATGATTAATTTTATTGTCCTTGATTTTACTCCCCAACAACATATTTAAGTTATTTTAATTAGACTTAACCTTCCTCTGGCTGTTTTTTTTTTCTTTTTTAAAGTTATGGCATATTTTTAGTTGCTCTGAGTAAAAATCACACCAATTTTTCTTTTAAATGGCATACACTTCTCCCATTGTTTTTAAACTTGCTGGCATTTGAGAAGATGCTTTTACAATTCAATTAAACTTGGACCGCAGGCATACAAACAACACGTTGGCACAAAACTGTAAGGGTGAGTTATGAAACCTTGTGCATAGTGCCAGCTGCAAAATGTGTCACAGATATACTATAGCAGGGCAGCCTCAGTCATTGTGTTTCTTCTACTGCAACCTTGTGTAGCACAATAAGGAGTGCCAATGACTCTTATGTTTCATTTTATTTTCAAAAATACAAAAATATTTATGCCTAAATGAAAAGTCCCAATAGTTGATTCAAAGCTTCATCAATGGCTAGCCCCTGCCGAAGCAGGCATCTGTCCTCGCGTTGTGTGGGGTGATTGGTACTGGGGACACCAGCACTTTATGACGCACGCAAGACAGGGGTGGCATTTAACCGCCTTAGCTGTAATCACAAGTTCAGCTCCCAAGCTGAACTCGTGGAAGCGGCCGGGAGGTCTATGCAGAGCAATGCACCTCCCAGGGGATCCCAACGCCAGCCGACATTCTTCTTCCTCTCCTCCCCTCCGAGGCTCTGCTTCCTCCTGGTGTGATCGCAGTCTGTCGCCATGACGACAGCCACCAATCTCACTATAGGGATACAGCGCCACCCGGAGGACGGAGGGAAACTGCAGCGCTGGATCCCAGGGAGGTGAGTGAGTGCTGGGCTGCTGCAGAACTCCCTAGCAGCATGATTTTTTCCAGGTTTACCAGGCATGCAAAGAAAATTGCACTGCTTTTAGACCCTAAATTCCGCAAAGAATCATAGCACCAAGGAAGTTAAATAAGTCACCTTTTTTCTTGCTGTTTTCTTCATATTAGTTGTAGGGGGTTGAGGAAAATCACACAGCCCATACAGAGTGTGGTAACTTTTTTTTCATGCACAGTTTCAATTTATATAAACTAATAAAGAAAGCATTGGCATTTTTGAAACACAAAAAATAGTACTTGCAGCATGAATTCACAGCTTCTCATTTACTCCTGTGCAACATTCAACTACTGCTCACTCCTCCTCCTTCCTTTCACTCAGTCAGAAGCTATGACAGGTCATTCAGTCAGCAGGGAGGCTTAGCTTTACCTGACAGAGCAATTCCCCATCTCCGCTGTTCTCCACAAGCCTTCATGAATAAAAGTAGAGACTTTCAGGCTAGCTGGCTGTGAGCAGGCACCTGTTAATTCATGAGAATCACGGTACTGCACTCAAAAGTTATTTTTCTCAAAACAAGAAAGAAAAAAAATGAACAGGCACTTTAAAAAAAAGTCAACCCCTTGGAACAAATTCACCCCCCCCCCCCCACATACATACACACACACACACATGCACACACACACACACACACTCGCTCTCTCTTGTTTTTTTCCCCTTTTCTCCTCCTCTCTTCCCCTCAGTGCTTCCCACTCTTCTATTGCTCTCTCATCCTACTTTACTCTGAGCCATATCTTGTAATTTTTAGTGTTTGTCTCTGTCTCAATCTTGACATATCTATCTATCCATCCATCCATGTTTGCACCAATTTATTCTACTCTTCTCATAACTCACTTAAAGAGAGTCTGAAGCGAGAATAAATCTCGCTTCAGACCTCAGTGCCCCTGCGATGCGCCGCAGATAGACGCGCTGTGAGGTAGGGCTGCAGCTGTTAGCCCTGCCTCAACAGCAGCAAAATCTACGACCAAGTTGGTCGTAGATTTTGCAGGGGGGGGGGGGGGGGGTTTGGGGGGTCAGGGACCCTCGTTTAGCCGCGGGATAGCGGCGTTTTAGCAGGGGCACACATGCCCCTGCTGACTATGAGACAAGAAGCGAGATTTATTCTTGCTTCAGTGTCTCTTTAATTCCACAATTTTATTTTAGAACTCTGCATTAGTGTTTGTATTAGTGTTTGTATATTATGATGGTTATGCATCTTTTGTGTTGAGTAGTGAAGCATACTTCCGAATGATTTAAATGCATCAGGTTATTTTCTTGCACATGTTTTCAGCCGTGGTGAGCCCCACTAGGGTTGTCTGTACATGAGTAAGTGCTAAACGACATAAAACATCTTGGGAGCTTTGGCCATATGCTTCAGTATGATCATGTTTTAGTAAACAAATGAAAGAGCATATCAGTATGAAGACATATTTCTTTGGGCCGGTGTGCTTGTTACTCACAAACATTACATTACTGTTTAGCTTATTTAGCTTGTTTAATGCTATTTTAGTGTAGCTCTGAACGTTGCTGTCTGCCTTGATTCCCTTAATTAAAAAAAATGTTTTTGTTTTTGTAAATTTCAAGGGTTTGGGGACATAATGCTGGCACAGAATGAACATAAACATGTAATGCGTCCTTCACGTTTTTGCTATAATGTATTAGTGCTGTGTGGTAGGCGTTTCCTATTCAAACACATCCATTTCAAGAGTCTCAGGAAGGATTTTTTCATTTTGGATCCTAGACCTTGATTGTGTTTTACTGTAAATTTTTAATAATGTACTACCTGTTCATATTTTTATAATGTATTCATTTTAGTTATTTATATGGAGGTTGACATTATGACGCTTATTCAATTTGCATTCATGGACAGCACGTTGGCGTAGTGGGTAGCACTGTTGCCTTGCAGCGCTGGGTCCCCAGATTTAATCCGAGCCAGGGTACTATCCCCGCGGAGTTTGTATGTGTCCCTGTGTCTGTGTAGGTTTCCTCCATACACTCTGGTTTCCTCCCACATCCCCAAAATATACAGCTAAGTTAATTGGCTCTGAGGGACAGTTAAGTAACAAGAAAATGTACTCTGTACAGCAGTGCTATATAAATACTAAATAACAATTATAATAATTATTAAGATAAACATTGGGTTCTTTGGGATTGTCAGATATAAAATGAACAATGTGAAACTGAACTAGAGAGGGAAAACAAGGGGTTATTTTGATTTCTTTTGACTGTAATATTCTTTAAAACCAACTGTGATGCACACTATTTAAAGTAGGGATAGGGTGAGGGTAAGAAATTCTGTCAGCTTGTTGCTACTGTGTGTCACACCTCAGATTCCAATTTGTTTTTTTATGTAAGCCCCTTGCTAGACTACAGAAAGAAATTCATACAGATATTCTAATTCTCACCAAGTCAAGTTTTAAATGTGGGTAGTAGTGAATGACTTGGGTTAAATACTAGCTACTGTACTTCTTCTTACATCTCTCAGAAACTCCAATGCCAAGATTTTTAAGTTTTGGCACAACAGGAAATTATGGTTGGAATTCAGCAGCACTGGAATTCTAGGGAGATAAGTTAAACCTTCATATGCCTAATGGTGTGTGCATACATCCAATTTGTATTGACCAATTTTACCACCTACATGTAGTTTGAGGTCCAACAAAAATTAAGTACTATGAACAGATTGTGTAGGTAATCTCTCATATTACATGGAAGTGGTAAAATTGCACAAGCAAAATTGGATGTGTGTAACTGGCTTTAGTCTATTAACATTCATACAGAACCAATAAAGAAATAGAATGGGAGTTAGACTGCATTTCCACTTGTGCGGTGGGAATCGTCGTGGGAAAAATTCGCATGCGGATGCGAATTTCGCATGCAGGTCTATGCAAATTTTCATGCGTATTCACATGGATGACAATGTATGCGAATTTAACCATGGCAGCGCTGCTGTGATTTTCCATTGTTTCTATGCGAATTTGCATGAAAATTTGCATGAAAATTCGCATACCTAAACCGCATGCGAATTTCCTATTAAATACATTGTATGCGATTCGCATAGCGGTAAGCGGTATGCAAATTCTGATGGCTCTGCCATGCAAATTTTTTCTGCACAGAAAAACGCAAAGGAATCCTGACAAGTGGAAACAGTCCCATTCACTTGTATTGCTATGCGAATTTGCATGCGAAAAACGCATGCGAATTCGCGATAGTGGAAATGGGCCCTTATACATATCATGTATAAACAGCCATTAGAACAATAGATTTCTGTTCATTTTATGCATGTCCATTATCTTTAGGTAAGTGCAAACATATATTTCATCTGTTAACGTTCAAGGCATTCAAGACATTTATGACTGTAAAGCAGATACTTGTTTTAGGGCCATTGTTTTGATCTCTTCTGTACTTACTTTGCAGGAGGAATTGTTGACAAAGACCTTCGCCGCTACCTCAATTTACGTTTTCAGAAAGGTTCAGTTGACCATGAACTGCAGCAAATTATACGAGACAACCTCTACCTCCGAACAGTGCCATGTGAGTACTGCACAACTTTTAACTGTCAGCAAAATTGTGAGGATAACCTGAAATGTTCTCAACATTATGTAGAGGAAGTATTATTTAAAACTAATATTCTGCATTAACAATTATTTCTTGCAAACTAGTCTACTTTAAACCTTATTTATTTTCTTCTTGATTAGTACCACACTTGCAACATTAATTAAGTAATGAGCTGGTAAAGCAGTAACCATAAATTGATATCATATTTATCATGTAGTTCAAAAGCGGAAGAAAAAGAGGAAACAACTTATGGCTTGCATTAATATAGCTTGTAGTCACTGAAATAAATTGAGCCAGTGAAAAAAAATGTACTGACATGGATTAAACTGCCCTGTGTTTTCCTTTTTTCCCCCACTTCTTCATTTATAAGCCTAAGGTCAAATACATCAATTATATATATTAGCTATTATATAGTAGAGTTGATGTATATCATAAAGGTCATTAAACACATATCACAATTATCTTTCAGTCTTGCTTTGAATGTAACATATACAGTATTTATTCAATAGCCCACATCTTCTTCTGTTCTCAATAAACAAACTCATTTTTAAAAGAAATCAAAATATGTAAACTTAAAAAGTGTTATAATTTTCTGTCTCAATACAAGGTCATTGTAAGTGCGAAAAAAAACATAGTACTGTAGATAGAAGAACAAATATCTTATTGCAATATCGAATCAGTGGAATTTCCATCAAGATATCCGTTAAGTTAAATACCATTACAATAATTAACATTTTAACACTCAACAGTTCACATGAAATAAGGTATTTCAGCATGAATTGACTTCATAAGAAGGTAAACCTTCTGTTTTCAGATACTAACTCGTCTGAAAATATCAAAAAGTGTAAGGGCCTGTTTCCACTTCACGCAGATTCGAAATGCAGAAAAACTCCAATGCATTCGCCTATCGGCCTGTTTCTACTAAATGCAATTTTTCTGATGCAGAACAATTATGGATGATGTTGCAGATCTCTGCATCAGATTCTGATTGCAGAAAAACAAATGTGTTTATTGTATGGGAAACAATGCATGATGCAGAAATCTGCCAATCTCATTTAGTGTAAACAGGCCCATAGGTATTCGTTGGAATCAGTTTTTCTGCTTCCTGAATCCGCATATAGTGGAAATAAGTGCAGAGGGCCTGTTTCCACTACACGCGTGTTCTGGATGCAGAAAAACTGACTCCAATGAATGCCTACAGGCCTGTTTCCACTAAATGAGATTTGCAGATTTCTGCATCATGCATTGTTTCCCATAGCCACATCCAGAAATCTGTATGCAGAAAAACTAATGCAGAACTGATGCAGAACCAGTGGAAATAGGCCCTTAACCACAGAGTCTCCTTATGTAAGGTTGAAATGGAGAGGGAAATACCAGGGAAGAGTAGGAAAAAGAGGAGGGAAGAAGATGACGGAGGCCCAAGCAAGTTGTTAGATACAGCTGAGTTCTGTACTCTACTCTTTTTGAACACTAGATTAAGTATTATGCCATGGTAGAAGTGAAGTCCAGTCAGGGTCCCAGATAGCTCGGTACTAATCCATATCAGTGAAATTAGTCCAGCAGGCCCAGACTCCACCAAAGTTGTTAGCAAAACTTGTGCTGTGAATAAGCTGCTCCAGGTCTTTGATTTAATCCACCTTCTGGAACCATTGTCTCAGGGAAATGGGTATCCACATAATAGGTATAAGGGCTCTAGTCACACTGATGAGGTGTGGAAGGATGGGTCTATAGACATTTTGAGGTATGTCTGGTCCATGCAGGAGATACACTTCAGGTACAAATGGAAGACAAAAGTGTTTTAATTCTCATACTTTATAGTGTGCGTCTCCAAATATCTTAGCTTATTTTTTTGCGAAATAACGTATATTCATATATGTTCTTTTAACTGTGAGCTCATCCCAGTCCTAAATACTGAATTGATTATGTATTCATACCAAATATCCAGGAGTCTGTCAAATTTCCCTTGGCAATTGCTTTTACATTTTACTACAGGTGAAGCGACAATAACATGTAACTATAAAGTGTTTTATACCATGTCTTATCAAACAGAAATACACCTCTTTATCAAGCTGTGGCCTCTTTTCCATGGACTGTTGAGCTGTGTGCTCAGAAAGCAGTTAGTTACCAGGCAGCAGTGAGCAGTTACGAGGCAGCAACAAGCAGTTACCAGGCAGCAGTGAGCAGTTGTGAGAGTTTGAGAGGCATTTCACTGTCTATCAACAGTCCATGGAAAAGAGGCCTAACTCAACACTAAATTAAGAATTCATGTTAAACGTTCTCCAGGATTTTAATCCCTAGATCTCACATATGAGCCATTCCTAACCCCTGCAAATGAGTGCTGTTAAAATCTAAAAAAAAAAAAAAAACCACAGTAATATGACCATTCCTAGCAGCATTCAGGCAAGCTTTCATCTGGACTCTACAAGACCCTGGCTGTCTGGAGCACACCCTTCTGCCCAGACCACACCTCCATGTCCACAACAAGATACTAGGGCAACCATGCTCCCTTCCACAATATACATCCGGGGAAAGTGTGAGTGGCAGTTTATGCCAAGCCTTGCTTTCATATTCCATATGCAGTGACAGAAGGAGGTGATGTTTTGATATAAATTTGACATTAAAAAGACGAAATGTATCCATCCTGTGTTTGCTGACTTGTTATATTTTGTATTGATGTTGAATTTTTGGTAGACTTGTATTGTATTAGTGGCTGAATTAGTCTGCTGAAATTCTGGCTGCTGGAATCCAAGATCTGAAATGAGAATTTACATTTTACTGACCATATCAGGTTTCTGCCTGTCATTCACCCATCAGTATTGATTAGTGACTCTGATTCAAAAGTGACCTGTGTAAATTGTGTTTATCTGTGACAGTCTCTTTATTCAGCTGAAATGCAATTACTGAGAAATAAAGCTGCATGTACGGCAGTTACTGGCAACTAGTTGGTATATACAATGATGCTTAGACACTTAACAGCTATATTTATCAGAATATCCTACAGAAATATCTTCAAAAAGCTTTTTCCATTAAGATAATTTTTCATGTTTTAAGATATTTTCTATTGCTATGGCTTCAAAATTCAGCTAAGCTAGTACGTGATAGATTTCCAAGGAAGCATAGCGATTCCTCTCTTAATCTGTGGCTCCACTGTACTACGCATATATGTATTACACACAGTGATAGAACCAACATGCAAAGCCACAGCTTACATTTGTGTAGAGAATGAAAACTCGGGGTGGCAATGCAAAATTCAAATTCTACACCATTGGTTGTGGTCTATGCTGTCTCCTCATTTACTTATTTCTGGCTCAGGAAAAGGGACTTATGTGCAGTGTGTTCCCGGTTTTTGATGTGGTACCCCATTAACTCCCGTAGAGGCTGGAAGGGAGCGAGGATGGACTATAGTGGCACACACACCCTGGATTAGTGACTTTAAGTATGTAGTGATTTCAAAACAAATGACACTCTGGGTCAAATAGGTGGAGAGGGACTCTGCACTAGAACGGTAGAGTGTAAGAAGATACAAGAAGTCTCAGAACCATCTAGAGGCTTCCTACTACTGAGGTTAGTACATCCATGTTTTTTAATCACTTTAAAGGCAACCAAGCACCTGTAAGTTAAAATACATAAAATGAACCATTGCTGGGGGTTATCATCATTACTTACATACAGGGAGCTGCTTCTTGCGCCCTCCACACACTTCCTCCTGATCATATGGGATCTGCCATCTTCCCCAGGAGAGCTCACAGCTGTCATATTTTGAAGGTCCCAGTGAAGCCACGCACCTGTGACCACTGCAATACATGCAGGAAGATTAATTCTGTGTATGTGAGTACAGAGATGCACTCATATCCAGGGACAATATCTCCCAGCATGCATTGCAGTGGTCACAGGCATGCAACTTCACTGGAAACTGCAATAAGCGGTCTCTCCTAGGGAAGATGGTGGATCACATATGGATGGGGCACAGGAGTAGCCCCCCCCCCCCTCAGGTAAATAATGACAATTATCCTGACCAATGCCCCGCTCTATTAAAAACATCCCTTATAGGGAGGTTAATTTTTTATGTTTTTACTTACAGGTGTTAGTTGCCTTTAAGAGAAACCCTTTTTGTGATAGTTATTTGACTTTTAACTTGTGAAGAGGTCTTTGTAAACATGCAAATAATCAAACAGTAGGGAAAGATATTATCTCAGAACACTGGAGGGATTTAATGACACCCTAGACAAGTGTAGCTCAGCTTAGCCTATGCCATAGCAATTTATTTTGAACTACATAAGATGTATTAGATCTGCTGCCTATTGTATCAAAAATACTAAATTAAATAGTTTGCAGGGGCAAGGGAAACAAAGGGGAAACCACTAGGAAATTAGGAAAACTAGTTACTACACTTTGCTTATATTAACAGTATAAGCCTGCAGATAGAATGGGGAAAAAGTGACAGCCATGTATTTGTAGAATGCTGTTTAGACACAACACCATGGTAGCTTAACTGGAGTAACTGAATTATGCACATGGGCTCAGATATAGGGGAATGTTCTAATCAGCACACCTTTAAAAAGATGAAGTAACTCGGATAAACAGCTTAGTAGCGCAGGAATTCCAGGTGAATATGTCATAGTACTAGTACTGGCATTACTTTGTTCTAGGTTCAGGTTTACAAAGCAAGCAATGTACCAGCAATGCTCCTTGAAATGCTGATGTGGATTTCAAGCCAGTTAACAAGGCTGTGTCTGGAGGGTTATATGCATTTTAAAGACGACACACAACATCCACTGAGAGGATTGCTGCATTAAATATTAATTTATGAGACTCTTCTCCTATAACAAGTTTTATTGAACAAACATCTCCAATGATGATGGATTGATGTGTTTGCTTTACACAAGGGCATTCATGTGTTATTTACCATATATACAACATAATAATTTATTTTATATATTTTCCTGGTAGGGATTTAAAATGATATTTCACTTCTTCCTTTTTTATTATTGTAATATTTTTTTGTCTTTTTAACGCTGCCTTTGTTCATGATGAAGGGGAGATGGTTGAAGGGAGGAGGACAAAATCCCTCCTTCCTGCCTACCCCATCAGTGTTCCTGCATACCTGTAAATTTGTCACCAATATTTACCACTGTATATCAGGTTAACTACTGTAGTCCAAGCCCAAAGTTCTGACTTCCCCTGCCCTCATTCCCTTTGGATGCAGTAATTGTGTCTCTTGGATCTGACAGCACATATTAATCAGTGCGTCACTTAGCGCCTGTCACCTTTTACGGATACCATGTGCATTTTATTAATTACCTAGTGCTGCTGTTGAAAACATGCACGTTATCCAGCATGCGATTAGTTTCAACAATTTTTATTCATCCTGACATCCAAAAGCCAATGTTTCGGGTCACTGGGACCTTTTTCTCTTGGAATAACCCAAATCACAAATAGCGCCAATCCAGGACTTGCCCCTGCACTCATACTAAGATGATGTGCACTGTGTAGGCAAGTTATCCCTTGAGAAAGGAGTCCTAGGTGGCCCCAGAATTACATTTTGAACTCTGGATGACTACAAATTGTTGAAATTAATGGAGTGCTGGATCATGTGCTTGGATACATGTCTTGGATAGCTTTCTGGTTTATTTACAAGCATTCACATGTCATATGGCATTTAACCGCAAGGAGTCCAATCTACTTGGTTGACCTTTCTGCATTTGAACATGCCTGTTGTCTTTAAAAATGTACATTGATAATCACATACATGGAATCAATCTTAACCTACAATAAAATTATTTAAACATACAAAGAAATACACGTATGACACTAATTAAGTCAAAAAAGAGGGATATCCTGCTACACCGGGTGGGTGTAAAACTTTTCTTCCTTTATTAGCACCTCAGTAGACACACAAAAGTCTGACTCGTATTGGAGCTCTGAAAGGCTCCTTAATCATAGCCCACTAATTAAGTCTTTGCATAAGTAAAAAGCTGTGTTCCCTTAACCAGCTGAGCGGTCTGGACGAGCTCAGCTCGTCCAACACCGCCAGCGGCTGCCGCTCAGGCCCTGCTGGGCCGATTTTAATGAAATAAAAAGCAGCACACGCAGCCGGCACTTTGCCAGCCGCGTGTGCTGCCTGATCGCCGCCGCTCTGCGGCGATTCGCCGCGAGCAGTGGCGAAAGAGGGTCCCCCCAGCCGCCTGAGCCCAGCGTAGCCGGAACAAAAAGTTCCGGCCAGCGCTAAGGGCTGGATCAGAGGCGGCTGACGTCACGACGTCGGCTGACGTCGATGACGTCACTCCGCTCGTCGCTATGGCGACGATATAAGCAA
The DNA here is from genome assembly GCF_040937935.1 of Hyperolius riggenbachi. Lineage (NCBI taxonomy): Eukaryota > Metazoa > Chordata > Amphibia > Anura > Hyperoliidae > Hyperolius > Hyperolius riggenbachi. Next base: position 257,745,347 of record NC_090648.1, read on the forward strand.
AACAAGGAAGGCCGCTCATTGCGGCCTTCCTTGTTTATTCTGGGCGCCGGAGGCGATCGGAAGATCGCCTCCGGAGCGCCCTCTAGTGGGCTTTCATGCAGCCAACTTTCAGTTGGCTGCATGAAATAGTTTTTTTTTTATTTAAAAAAAACCCTCCCGCAGCCACCCTGGCGATTTAATCAGAACGCCAGGGTGGTTAAGAAATAAATACAATGCAGCCTACTCTTGTAGAAAAATCACGTTGGTGGATCCCTTTCCTAACATGGAGAAGGATAATATTGAATCCTCAACCAGCCATCTGAAAAAACAGTTATCTTTATGCAGTGTGCACATAAATCATGTCTCACTTTAACTTGTATTACTTATGTACTGTTAACCTTAAGCTAACTCGTATTTTTCCATAACTGTAACAAATCACCCTTGTCTAACCCCAACTAAACCAGACCTAAAGCGTAATAGTATCCAAACCTAACTAGCACCTACAAAACCTGATAAATTAGTGCTACTTACTGTCAGGAAGGGAGAGTGCCAGTATCAGCTGTGCTGTAGCTCTGCACTCTGATGTGGTCCGGAGAATTGTATATGCAAGAGGCTAATCGCCAACTAGCGGATACAAATACGTATCAGGCGCTACGTGGTCCCCCATATGAAAGAATAGCATCTGGGGTGAACGAGTGGGTCGATGATGTGGGAGAAGAAGGGGTGCTTAACAGCCAAGAGAAAAACTATTTGAAGGTAGATATCTATAGGGTCCCAGTACTTTATTTGATTCCGAAGGTTCACAAGAACCTAAATAGACCCCCCGGAAGGCCGATAGTAAGTGCAATAAATGGGCCAACAGAAAAATTATCCATTTGGATTGATGGAAAGATCAGGAGATCGGTTACATCCCTCCCTTCATATGTACAGGACTCAAATGATGTCCTACGCCTTCTGAGTGACCTGATAATTGCACCTGATGACATCTTGGTGGGGATAGACGTTGAAAGCCTTTATACGTCTATTCCCCATGAGGTGGGGCTAGGGGCAATAGAATTCTTTCTTGCAGATGTGTACCCTGACAGTTCACAATCAGTTTGTAGTTGATGCAATGAGATATGTACTGGAGCACAACTGCTTTTTGTTCAATGACACCCAATATAGGCAGGTGCGCGGTACGTCGATGGGCGCGTCGTGCGCACCTGCCTATGCCTGCTTACTTGGCATGTGGGAACGGATGGATGTATACACACACCCGGAATTTGATGTGCATGTGAAAGTGTGGCTCCGTTTCATTGATGATGTGCTTGTGGTGTGGAGGGGAGGTGTACCTGAGTTGGAAAAATTTCTCGATCAGCTTAATCTTAAAGGATACTGAGTGGCTGACTCAGTCCTGACAAGAAGTGACTACAGTGTGACCCTCACTGATAAGAAATTCCCCTTTTTTACCTCTTTCTTGCTTTCAGAAGCCATTTTCTGCTAGGAAAGTGTTTTATAGTTGGAATGTCTTATCAGTGAGGGTCACACTGTAGTCACTTCTTGTCTGAGTCAGGACTGAGTCAGCCACTTACATACCCGATATTTAACTCTTTCAGGCAGAGAAAGAAAAAAAGGAACACAGCATAGTTATCTGTGTGCTAGGCACTGTACATACACATGTCTATCTCATTATGTCACATTTCAGTTGGGGTATCCTTTAACCAGAGAAACATCCACCTCACATATACTGTCAGCAGGGAGGAGATTTCCTTCCTTGACTTGAGGATAGTGAAGGATGGTACAGGGTTGCGGACCACTACGTTCCGCAAGCCAACAGCTGGAAATACTTTCCTCCACGCCACCAGACATCACCCGACACATCGGATAAAGGGGATACCTAAAGGGCAGTTTCTTCGTATTCGAAAGAAACTGCTCCAATGATGCGGATTTCAGACGGGAAGCCACACAAATGTACAATTGGTTTAAGGACCGGGGTGATGGACATGAGGTGTTGTGCTCCGGTGCTGAGAGGGCTCTGGAGACCCAGCGTAGCGACCTACTACAGGGAGGCAAGAAGAGACGAGAGGGAGACACATGGGAGAGGGAAACCTGTCCCAAATTTATTTCCCCATTTAACTCTAACTGGTTGCAGATACAAGAGGAGGTCCTGGCTAAGCATTGGCTGATTTTACAAGTGGACCCAATAGTGGGACCTTTGGTGGGACAGAGACCGCAGATGGTAGCCCGAAGGGCACCTAACTTGCGGGACCACTTAGTGCATTCTGACATTCTGCCACAGGGGACGTGTTTTTAGGGCAGGTGTGATGCTTTTTGTACGTTTTTGATACGGTTATGTGACAGGAATAAAGGTGGTTAAACTTTTGTATACCCAGAGCGGCATCATAGTGTCCTTGATTATTAGCTCTGCACTCTGATAAACCACAGCAGAAACTGCTACTTGAAGGACCATTGTGTCTTCAGGGCCTAAAATGAGAGTAAATCATTCCAACAAGTACAACAATAAGAGCCTTTTCTAATGCTACCCTAGCTAATCCAAAATGAAAACTGGCTGGAGTTCTACTTTAGTGTATCCATCTCTCTACAGCTAGTCATACATGCAGCACCAGTTACGATCAATAGTAAGCATATTTTTTTTCATTTGGATGGGTAAAGCCATAAAATCAAAATTGCTCTGATGATAGAATAATTGTGAAAATGGTAATTTTGTGTTGCATTGGTCTGTGTAAAAGCACTGCATAGAGGTGCTATCAGTTCCAAACAGATTTCTACATTAAACGGGTTATGTGGTGCATCAGTCGAGATACCTCAAACCATATGGATCAGCATTGTGATGGCATTGTTGCACTTGTGACTACCATAATGCCCAGACTGTATTAACTTTTATTTATTCAGTGGCCATTAACAAAGTTCTTAATAAAACGCACTATAAAAACAATGTAGATTCCTTAAAGTCAACTTAAAATCTTCTCCTTAGTGAAATTATTACCGTACTTTATGTTAGTGTCAGATTTGGAATATGTTATCACTTGATGGGCTAGGGAAAATATTTCAATCTGTTTAATGTTTTCAATTACACCCATTCAGTATAATGAGTGAGCTCTCTTAAATTATATTTTACTGAATAGCCATATTCACCTATCTTTTTTTTGTATCCCGTATGCCTAGACAGTCTGTACTAAATTAATAAAGAATTAATAATTTGCCAGTTCGTGTACGAAAGGACATTTTTTTTCATGAAGTTAAAATCTAACATTTTTCCCTGTTTATTAATTACAATAAAATGCTAAACATAAGTACTAATTGGACAGTGATAGACGTCCTAGTATGGTAATGTAAAACTGATGAGGGTTATGGCTATAGCTCAGTGCATTTCTATTTTCAGCAGCATAGATTAGAACTGTATGCAAATTGGTGCTGAGAAAAAGTGCTGCAACAATAACTTGGACTGTAGACAGTGTAGCTGATTGGTTGCTATGGGACCAGTCATATTTTTAGTGATTGTCATGAGTGTTCCTCTTGCTGCACTCAGTGATATGTAACTGCTCATACAAATCAGCTGGGATTGAATCTTTTAGATTCCCTGTGTATTAGAATAGGACACTTCGACCACCTCCTAAAGTTATGTCATATTGTTTTTATTTGGAAAATAGGTGTTACAATAGTAATGAGCATATTTTACATTTACTTTTCCAAAGAAAGGCAGAAAAACGAAATATAATGTTATAAACGGCGTCTGAGGGTCTCAGTGTGAATTTATGTAAGACTTTGTTTGGAAAAGTCATAACAGGCTGTACTTTATTATTATTATTATTATTATTATTATTTTAGCATTTATATAGCGCCAACATATTACGCAGCGCTGTACAGTGTATATTGTCTTGTCACTAACTGTCCCTCAAAGGAGCTCACAATCTAATCCCTACCATTGCCATATGTCTATATTATGTAGTGTAAGTACTGTAGTCTAGGGCCAATTTAGGGGGAGCCAATTAACTTATCTGTATGTTTTCTTGCTAATAGTCCATGAGAGAAATAGTTCAACCACTAACAAGATTAAGGACTCAAACCCACTAGCAGCCTTTTCTAAGTGCTAGTAATTTGAAAAAGCTCTTGCTAAGGCAATACTATGGGGAATTTTTATAAAATCACATCCCTCTAGTGGGATCACACCCATAACATTACATTAGCAAGAGCTATTCAAATCACAAAGAAAAGCGATCCTATTGGGTTCCAGGCAGGGACGGATCTAGGGGGGGGCAAGCGGGTATCTTGCCCCAGGCGCAGTTTGTTGAATTCTTAAAAAGGCGGCAAAATGAATGGCAGTTTAGACGCCAAAACCTGACCTTTAGGCGCCAAAACCTGACCTTGCCCCAGGCGTAACTTGGTCTTGATCCGTCCCTGGTTCCAGGCCTCAGTTGGCAGAACTGTGGAGAATATAAGCACAGCTGGATTGTGTGAGAAAACGCGGAAAAGCCGCCGCCAATACTCAGAGTGAGGCGGCTGATTCCGCGTTTGACATGGCAGTTGGGACGCAGTTGGAACGCGGAGAAACCGCCGCATGCTCTAACTACAGGGCGGCGGATTCCGCGTCCAATGCGGCTAGTTGCTCGCATAGGCCTGCTTCTCTCAGTAAGGCAGAATGCGGAGGAAACGCCGCACGCTCAGACAGCGTGGCGGCGGATTCCGCATCCCATACAGCAACAACATTACAACACATGACTGGTGTGGCTGGGACTGATAGTCCACACTGGTTTAGGAGAACACGCGCGCGCGCAGAGAGGCAGGGCCTTTATGGCAGTCAGAGGAGGGTCAGCTGACCAGGCCGGTCAGCTGACAATTGCAGCAACTTTCATTGGTCCAGCACTTAGGGGAGGCGCTGGAGAGCGCTGGTGTATATATACTGGGTGCTGGTCATTTCTCTGGCGTCTGGCGTTGCGATCACTACGTGGTAGCACTCAGACCTTGTCAGTATCTGTGTGTATTAGTCAGTTTCCAAAGGTGTTGATGATCACGGAACTCACACCTTAGCCTAGGAATTCTGTTACTATCTGTATTGTCATCTAGACTAGTTTCCAAGGTGTTGACGGCTACGGATCTCACAACTTAGTCTAGGAATTCTGTACCATCTGTATTATTTGTATGATCTAGTTAGTCCTGGAGTGTGAGAATCTTGGAGCTCACACTCAAGCTTAGACAGTGTTGATTATCTGTTATGACTTTCTGCATTTCTGACCATTCTCCTGATCTCTGATTTTGTACCTTGTATTTCTGATTCTCTGTTGCCGATACCTGGCTAGTCTCTGGATTCTGTATCTGCCTACTGTCTCTGTACTTTATCTGTCCGTGTGTTTACGACCTGGCTTGTCCGACCACGAGAACTATCTCCCCTGTTAGGAGATAGTTCACAGATCTGTCAGTGACACTCCTCCACTGGTGTCACTCACGTTCTGTCCTTTCCACTGTCTCAGCCTGGCTCCGCTCCTTGGGGAGTAGCAGGCTTGTGGAAGGAAGCTTACACATCACAGTAGATCCTACTGTCTTGCTCACATTTCCTGGGTGCTTTCCTCAAAGTATACTGTTGCACCCAAACACTCTCATCTCAGGTGTCCAGAGGTTAGTAGATATATCTGATTATCGGTGATACTGCAGATCATCAATAATCGGGTATATTCTGCATTCTCGGTGATACTGCAGATCACCGGTAATCAGACCCTCTATGTGTTACACCGATCGTTACAGATTGGTGTTTTTTTAAAACTCTCACCTATAAAGTGGCAAATCTTTGGAACCACAATATATAACAAATGATTGGGACTGAACAAGTTTGGGAACATCCTCTTTATTGCCACATTTAGCAGTTGAATACAAGTAATGGCAGGCACAATATTTTGGGTCTTGTCCTTCTTCAGGTGTCTTCCTGACTGAAGCAACTTATAACATAAAAAAACACTACCTGGGGAGGGCATGCACTTAAAGAACACCTGTAACAACTCAGAACATTAAATATTTAGGATACCCATTTTTACATTAATTATCCTGGTTTTAAAATCAGAAACGCTTCTTCTATCTATATATTGCTGTATATTGGTATGTAACATACCAGTGATGTTTAGCCTAGCAATAATGTAACATAGCCTTCTACCCTAGAGCATTTGGGATATTAACTGATGTTCCTACTCTGTACACAGTGGAACAAAATATTCCAGCAAATCACCTTGCCAGTAGTAAAGAGAAGTAAAAAAAGTTGACTTTTACTTACCTGCGGTCTCTTCAAGCCCTTCATATTTTTTGAGGTCCCTCTTCTGGGTTCCCTCCATTGTGTCGCTGTTTCCTCTCATAACAATTTCTAACCCAGGTGGTTTGCAACTACTGTACATGCGTGGTCTTGTCCAAATGCTTACTTGATCACTCTCTCATGGTTATAATGAAGGGGACCCAGAACATACTGTGGAACCTCAAAAGTGCGCTGTGGGCCAGGTAAGTAAAAGTCAACCCTTTTTCAGGTTCAGGAGTGGTTTAAGCCATTTGCTGAGAAAAACTTGTTGGATGCGTCTAGTAGGGTTGCAAAGGTATGAAATAAGACGGTATGATAACCGGCTCAAAAAATATCACGGTATACGGTATTGCACAATGATTGCCTTGTCGCTAATTTCTCGGGGGGCTGTGCTCAGCAACGGGGGACAACGGGAAGCCTCAATAGGATCCTGAGGCTTCCATCTCTTAAGGTAAGTATCTGATTTTGCACCCGAGCTGTGGCTCAGGTACACTTTAAAATTAAAGTATGTTATGGCCAGAACCCAAAAACTTTGGGATCTGGCCAGCCAATACCCAAACTGACCTGCTATTGGTGTCCCCAGTGTAGGTTAGCCAGGTGGGTGCCTCCAGTACTGGTAGCCAGTATAGTTGCACCCAGGACAGGTTAGCCAGGTAAGTGCCTCCAGTATAGGTAGCCAGTATACTTGTCCCAGTATAGGTATAGGGGCCTCCAGTATAGGTAGCTAGTATAGTTGCCCGCAGTATATATATAGGTGCCTCCCAGTATAGATAGCTAGTATAGTTGCCCCCAGTTAATGTATAGGTGCCTCCCAGTATAGATAGCTAGTATAGTTGCCCCTAGCATAGGTATAGGTGCCTCCCGATATAGATACCTAGTATAGTTGCCCCCAGTATAGGTATAGGTGCCTCCAGTGTAGCGGTGGGGATGAGCGGGCTCCTTCCTTCAGTTAGCCACGAGCGGCTTCTATCTTGTTCCACCCAGGTGTCGTCGCTTTAATAACTGCGCCCCCTGTGATGACATGTGACTGCGTCATCACAGGGGTCGCTGTTACCAACGTGACGATGCCTGGGAGGGAAGTAGATTGCAGCCGCGTGTGGCCGAAGGAAGGTGAGTAGTTCCTGCATGCTTTCCCCCACCAATGCGGTCGTTCTCCCCTTGCCGATGTACGACTCTCACCCCGCCCCCTAAAATTGGTAAAACAGATTGTGCATGGTATGATTACCATGCACAATCAAACTGCGGTGTACCGCCATACCAGTATGCCGGGGCAACTCTAGCGCCCTGAATATAACTTAACCTATAAATCATAGAATATAGAAGTAAATCGGTCTTACTTCCATCAATGAACAAACCATGTGGGTTGAAATACATTTAATGATACACAAAAAATAAGACAACACGTTTCACAGGCACTGGCCCGCTTCCTCACATCAATAACAAGTCTGCAGCAGTCACGGGTATGGGAACCTCTTTAATAAAAAAGTTTTAAGAGGTGCTCACACCGTGACTGCTGCAGACTTAGGCACTTTGTTATTGACTTGAGGAAGTGGGCCAGTACCCGTGAAACATGTTGTCTTATTATTTGTGCATCATTACATTTAATTCAACCCATATGGTTTGTTCATTGATGGAGGTAAGACCAATTTACTTATATATTCTATGATTTATAGTTTAAGTTATATTCTGGGCACCTCCTACAAGTTTTTCTCAGCTGTAGGCCAGCCCTTCAGGGCAGTATATGGTACACCACGTGCCCAAATACCTAAGGAGAACGACCGACCAGCATCTGCTGAGCAGATCTAGGATACCAAATGGGAACGGTTATTTTCCCATAGACTCTGGCGGTGGTTGCAGAAGTGCAACCTACCCTTATGAGTATAATCCATTACTCTATCCTAACCTCCTTTACTTAACGATACTGCACCATCGGGCTCCTGTTACCTTTGATTACACAGCCTTGGTGGTTGGAAGTATAACCACCAGGAATCATTCCTTAATTTTAAGCATTTGGCTTAAAAAAAATTGGCATTCCCAGCTTAACTATTCAATATAAAATGTATGGCACATTTTTCTGTAACAGTTGCCAAAAATGTTTTGGGATCAGTAGAGGGAACATGGTTACACACCCTTGAATTTGTCACTCTTTCTTAATCCTATATAATAAAACCCCTGTGTCTCTGTGTCCTCCTGTGTCCTCCTGTGTCCTTGCTTCCAGACTTGACAGTTTGCTGTCTGTGAACCTCATTGCATTGAGGGAAATAACAGCTTTTTCCAACTGCCAAGCAAGCAACATCTCCCTGTGTGCATATACTTCAGACAGCAGTGGGGGAAGGGCGAGAAGGACATGTTTATGTGCGCGTTGCGAGGTGGAAGTTATAGCGGCAGTGGCCTAGCGCCCATTTTTTAACAGGCGGGCCTTTTTACTAGTCAATTGTCCATGTGGTCTGGCATATGTGAGCTACACCCCGATAAATGTTTAAGCCGACACTCCACATCCTACATCCTATTCTGCTGCAATGAATCCCTATTATACAGGGTATTACATTAACCACTTGCCGACCGCACACTCATAACGTGCGTCGGCAAAGTGGCAGCTGCAGGACCAGCGACGCAGTACTGCGTCGCCAGCTGCAGCCTAATTAATCAGGAAGCAGCCGCTCGTACGAGCGGCTGCTTCCTGTCAAATCACGGCGGGGGGCTCCGTGAATAGCCTGCGGGCCGCCGATGGCGGCTCGCAGGCTAGATGTAAACACAAGCGGAAATAATCCGCTTTGTTTACATTTGTACGGCGCTGCTGCGCAGCAGCGCCGTAAGGCAGATCGGCGATCCCCGGCCAATCAGCGGCCGGGGATCGCCGCCATGTGACAGGAGACAGCCTGTCACTGGCTGCACAGGACGGATAGCGTCCTGTGCAGCCCGGCTTACCAGGGGGGGCCAGGTAGGAGAGGGAGGGGGAGGATTTCGCCGCGGAGGGGGGCTTTGAGGTGCCCCCCCCGCCACCCACAGCAGGCAGGAGAGATCAGACCCCCCCAGCACATCATCCCCATAGGGGGGAAAAAAGGGGGGCAATCTGATCTCCCTGCCTGCACCCTGATCTGTGCTGGGGGCTGCAGAGCCCACCCAGCACAGATCAATCAAACCAGCGCTGGTCCTTAAGGGGGGGTAAAGGGTGGGTCCTCAAGTGGTTAACCTTGTGGATTTAATGGCAGATTAAAGACTACCTGATGCATCTAGGGAGGTATCATTTCCAAATACTCATCAAAGGAGTAGAGCTTGTCCTAAAATTTTGTGTAGCATTCTCTCACTGTGGATGATATTAAATCTATTAGCCAGGATGAAACAAAAAATATGGAAGAAGGTATGTTGTTCCTTTATGCAGCTGCTGCCTAAAACTATCTTCTCTCTTGTCTCTTGGCTTTGTATAAAGTACTTAATATTAGTAAACAGAGCTGTGAGAGCTTCTTAGTGCAGGCAAAGACCACCCACAGGAAGACAGCAAAAGCTGATGACACTTTGTAAGATCCTCAGAGAAAAACACAGCGGGACATGTCATGGGCCATTTCTGTATGATTTTCCAGTATAGGGAATTGTACTCTAAATGAACAGTGTTTGATTGAAAATCTATTTGGCAGTTAAATGAAAAAACAACCTAAAAATACAACAGCAAGAAATAGGAAATAAAAACTTGACAGTTACTGTGAGGCGAGCTACTACAACTGGTCCAGTAAATAGAGGAAAGCAGTCAAGGTGTGAGAATCCAATATGTTTTATGTCTTGCTTTGTGCAGAATTATAAACCAATGAGACAAACAGGAAGTTGAGAATTGTGGGTATCTTTTACACCAAGCCATATATTGTTGTCATGGTTTCCAGCAAGTTACTAAACAATGTTTTGCCACTTTAGGCTAAAGTTAAAACACATCTGAAGGGAGAGGAATATAGAGGTTGAAATATGTATTTCCTTGTAAGCAATGCACATTGCCTGTTTGTCCTGCTGATCATCAGTCAGAAATACTTGATCTGCATGCTTGTTCATAGTTTAGCCACAGACCCTGAACAAGCATGCAGATCAAGTATTTCTGACTGAAGCCTAACTGGGTAAGCTGCATGCCTGTTTCAGGTGTGTGATTCAGACACTACTGCAGCCAAAGAGAAAAGCAGGTTGCCAAAGAACTGGCATTGTAAAAAAAATATGGCAGCTACCATACGCGTCTAGGTGTACTTTAAGATAACGTTTGATGGCATTAAGTTACAAAATGGTTTGTGCTGTGAGAATGTATAGATTTGTGTACTACAGTGGTATAACCCTGTAAATTGTCATTACAATGTTCATTTTTTTATTCAATGTGTTGTATATATTTTTTCCCTAGGGATGACTGTATAAATAATCTGTAGTCAGAGAAATTCCTGCCTTTTACTGAAAATAAAATATCTGCTAGCATTGTACCATGTAAAATGGTCAAAGGTATGCAGTTGCATTAGGCATCATAAATAAACCACACTTTAGAGAAAAAGGCGTAAAGTGCAAACCTCAGCTTGCCAAGGACTAAGTGTATCACAAATCATTGCCAAGTAGATTTTTGTATCTTTTATCAAGATAAATGTGTCCTATCGTATTTATTGCATCTCTGTTTATGTAGATCAGCATTTGCCTAACTGAACCCTCTAACACAGAGTTTCCCAACCCTTTCCTCAAGGCCCACCAACAGTACATGTTTTGCAGGAAATCACACACAATTACAGGTGGAGTAATTAATGTTACAGCAGAGCTGATTAACTACCTCTGTAAATTTATATAAAACATGCAGTGTTGGTGGGCCTTGAGGACAAGGTTGGGGAACACTGCTCTAACAAAGGGTTAGTTAATGAGTTAGAAATGGCCAGGCTTTTAGACAGAGACACAGGTATGGTAACTAACAATAGTTTAAGAGTATTACACTTATCATTTCATGTGTGCTTTTCTAAAGAGATCTCAAAAATCATAATTTAGTACCAGTTTGTAAAACAGCCATCTGCACATTGAGAAATTATTTTAGAACTGCTTCGTCCAGCTCAGGACATGACAGAGAATACTAGGGCTGAGCAGGAAAAATCTTTGAGTTTGGTCTCAGTGAATTGGCCCCAATCTCACTTAGCGAGAGTCTCACAAAATAAGTAGTTAAGTTCGCCATATGGCAGCATTGAGCGAGAGGATTTTCCATGTGAATGCTTGTAAATTGCCACTGTGTTGTATGATTATTCTATGATGCAGCAGTGCCACTAAGCAATATATGTAATAATATAATGAGATAAAGGAATACCTTCTAGATCTTTGGAGGCTTATAATGTATACAGAACATTGAGTTATACTTTTAGACAGCAACATTTATTTTGGAATGCCTGTAAGTCTTTTATGAAAACACTTTGTTATATAATGCGTTACCATTCAATTCTTAAAGGAATACAGAGTTGTCTTTTCCTTCCAAACTTACATGACTATAGTCTTTGTAAAATGCTGCAGAAGATGCCAGTGCTATAGAAATGAATATTATTATTATTAATAATAATAATAATATCTATACATGAATGGAATATGTATTCAAACGTTTATCATTTAAACAGACAAGGTTGGAAGAATTTAATCAAAAATAAAGCAGTCATTTAGATTTTGAGTTTCCATTTTTTTATAACAAACAGCCCAAGGTACATCCTCAGTCTTTTCAAAGCCGACCTAAAGTCAAACTGATCTTTGGTTAGTAAGAATGAGGAAGTAGAGCTTCAGGCTAGGTTCACAGTAGGATGTTGTGTTGTAAAGTTGCAACCAACAATGCAATGCAACAACAAAGTGGTAACGCAGATTAACGCTGCATTACCGTTGCAAAAAGTAGGCACAGTCAATGAATATAAGCTGACCCCTATATTTGACCCTCTTAAGCTGGAATTTTTTTGATGATTCAAGTATAAGGAAAGTGTGCCAGATGAGCGATCATCCAATTTGATTGTTATCAATCAGATTAATGGTTGATCCATCCCTGTTCAATCAGAATTATTAAATTGGATGATTGATTTTCTGTGGTATTGTTTCAGCCTCAAAGCCCAGTATACATGTCCATGTACCGAGGGAGCAGTACTCAGTTCCTCATGTGGCAGGAGAATTGTAAATTAGTTGCCCTGTGCAGGCAGACCAGATGTCATACTGCGTGGTATTCTGCAAAAATCGCGGTGAGTCCATCAACTGGTATCCAAATGGATACAATGTTACATTGGTATGAGTCAAATATACTGTAGCTCAGACTTCAGTGGTTCTTAGGCAAAAGCTTGCAGGCTGGAGTGGCAGATCACAACAAGTGTTTGGGCAGACGCGCCAGCAAGGTGTCAGAGCCGGATGTGGCTCAGGCTTAGCAAACACCGGGAGGACCCGGGTATGACCGTTTCACCTGCAAGCTACTACCTCTCTGCTTCCCACTTTGCCTCTGCACTGATTGTAGTTAGGATTACAAAAAAATGGCCAATGGTGTCCACAAATGTGGACTCTGGCGGCCATTTTTTTGTAGTTCTCCTCTAATTACAAACAGAGCAGAGGAAGAGTTACAGCGGCAGCTGAGAGGCTAAGAGGGAGCCAGAGCGGGCGCAAGGATGATGCGGGGACACATACCAGCAGGCGGCATATGCCTTAGGAACTGCTGCTGATCGGACCTTAAAGCTAGCAAAAGAAAAAACAGTTCTGCCGCTGGCGATGGGGTGGAGCTTTGATCTCTGCCGCCGAAGACCAAACACATGGAGCAGCTGGTGGGCAATCGGAAAAAACTAGGGTCTACTGTTGGTGGCCGGCGGTAGAAGCAGCAGTCAGAAATTTAGGTCTGACTGGAGTATAAGTCCCTCCCCCCCCCCCCCCCCCCCCCCACACACACACACACTTTACTCCAGCAGATCAGACCTAAATTTCTCGACTCAGTCAAGTATATACGTATGCTTTCCTGTCCTGGCAACCTGTGTGTTTAGAGTTAACACACTGCAGCAGCGCGTTACCATAACATTACAAGTTACAATGTAACGATAACGTCGCACTGTGAGCGTCGCATAGACTTTTAATTGCATTGCGGTAAGCTGAGTTATATGACTTTATAACACAGCACGCAACATACTACTGTGAACCTAGCCTCAAAGTAAAAAAAAAAAGGAACCTTCGAGCTTTTAAATGCTCTAAAGTAGAATGTAATTATGCATGAAATAAAATTGTCCCACAAGTAACCTCAGTGTTGCTATTTGCATTTCAAAATGTTTATGTTCTTGCTTATAATCTGCTTTAAAAGATTGGTATAATCTGTGCTTCCTCTGTTGTTTCATGCTCTCTTTGTTTCCTGAAGCTGGAACATGCTTCAGTGCCCAATCTGCTTCATTTGCAATGATAGGCAGTGTTTTTGTAGACAGGAGTCACATTCTCTATTGCTTTTCTAAACTCTGGGTATTTTATTCAAAGCTGCTAATCTAGCATTTGAACCTAGCTACTCCAATGCAGTAGCTACACACATTTCAGCTGTGATCATCACAAGGCACTGTAGATCGAAAGGGAAAAAAAGAGATCAATTAAGATGAATTTGGTGTGCAGCAAAATGTAGATAGAATAATAACTAATAATTTAATTGAGATGCTGTTAAAACACTTAAATAATAATTTTAGATTCTTTAGTTATCAATTTAAAAGGAATATTTTAAGAAAATGACATTGAAATGTCATGTGGCCAACATACCTTATATGCTCTCGCCAAATCGCTAGCGCTTAGCAACTATGATTTTTCTGCAGTTTGTTGTGGTGATTTTTTAGTGATTGCATTTGCGGGAATGAGAATCGCAATGTGATTGCTTCCAGAATGCTGCATGTAGCACTTTTGTGATTACAACACGATCACAAAGTTGCAGTGTGAAAGCTTCCATAGGGGGACTGCAATAGGGAAACAGCCCTTATGTAAATCAATTCAACTAAAAGCTGAGCCCCGCAGGACACCACAGATTATATTTGAGTATGCATGCATGAGTTCCAAGAGCTTGGTTGACTACTTGTTGGACAAAGTCTCTGTTCAGTGTTTTAGTGGATATGACTATTCATTACTCCATGAACTTCACACATCAGACTTGTTGGCCAGTTTCTGAGATCTTGCATGGGAATGTTTTCCTGACTAGCTGGAAACATTATTTACACACATTTAGGGCCTGTACACACTGCTGCGCTTTTAAAATCGCATGCGATTTTTAAATCGCAAGCCTTCATGAGAATAGGAAAAGCGCATCGCACCAGTGTGTACAGGTCTCCACGATTTTCATTATTTTTCAAAAGACCTTGCGATTAAAAAGCGCATGCGATTTGAAAAGCGCAGCGCAAGCGCAGCAGTGTGTACAGGCCCTTACACACCTACACATAATCACATTGCAAGGCAAGCAAAGTTTCAAGTTCATGAACTCTATCAT